>NC_047062.1:23823784-24185765 GCF_902459465.1 Asterias rubens | reverse complement strand
TATCATTATGTAAAAGCTATCGTATGAAAGATGTTAGTGGCAAAAGAAGTGTCATTGCTCATCATTGCATATATACTATATCACTGCATCAGTGCAAGATGACTCATCTAGAATGTGCAACCCTGTTGTATCTTGCGCAAAATGCTCTGTTCCAAAAGCGGCCATTTTCTTCCACGTTAGAAAATGTATTGCTTTTCTATATCTACCTCATAATGCTAATTAAATTAACAAGCAACCCAATAAATTGCATCACTGCTTCTCATGATTGTTTGGTTTACTAGTCGGTTTTGGTTGGGCAACTCATAACTAATTTATACAAATTCATTCATCAGATTGTTATCAAAGGGCAACACTTGGTTTCAAATGATGCAACAATATACATTGTACATTGGAAATCCCATACATTTCAGAAACCTTAATTTTGAATCTAATAAAATAAAAATAAATGCTATCATTGAAATTTTTTAAAGCTTAGCTCACTAACCCTTTTTTTGCGAATTAATAAAACATGAATTTGTTCTTTAAACCAGTCTGTTGTGTTTTCGTTAGCATCAGGGGTTTTCAGAAACAAGTGTAAAACCTGCAGCAAGAAGATTTCATTTAATCCGTACAGCCTGCGGTCCTTTAAAAAAAAATGTAGTTTTACACGAGCATCAAACGAATATAAAGAGTCTTCTGAGCACATCTCTGACGAAAATCGCATGTGAGACATGTGCATAAAACAAGTTTCAAATCAAACTTGGCTCACTGTATAGAATACCTGTGAGATGTCATAATCATTCCACGCCATTTAACCCCTTACCATGGATTCAAATAGTTGCAAGTGATCTTCATGATAATTCTTGCTCGCAATAACAGGTAACCAGCCAAAATGCGTTGTATTGTATGTCATATGAATGGTTCCCTGTATATGTACATGTATGTTCAGCAGATTCCTAATACAAAAAAACTTGTAAATTATAAAGTACACAAAAAAAAGCAACCTCACTCGGACTAAAATCTTTTCTCTCACATGAAAATGTATTCATTCACAAGCTTTATCCTTTTTACAAGATTAATCTTAAATCCAAAATTATCATTTGAGTACAAATTATAAGATTATTTATATCGGATAAAGTACAATTAAAACCCTAATTTGTGTGTGTTGTACTAACTGTACAAATACTGATGCTGGGATAGTGATAGTACTTGGGGGGGAAATAAAAATAAAAACCTTCCCTCAAAGGGATTAAAGAAATCAAGGTTTGACGTGCGATGTTAACATCCACTACGATAACTACTGGCAGTCTACATGGTTAAAAATAATCTAATATCTGTGACCATCGATGATCGTCACTATATTAAATATTGTAAAGTGATTTGTATACAAAGTCTCATCCACCTTTATTTAACTTCCGAGTGAAAATCAACAACAGCGTTCAGAATTCAAAGGAATCATGTACATTGTGTAATTTGCTTTTGCTGTTTCCTCAACGAATGTTTCGCAGGAGTCCAACTTTGTGACGTCATGTATATGCCGTTTTCACACTGTATCTCTTATCCCGTAGAAAACAGTCTTGGAGAGGCCCCAGAAATTTGTTTATCCCAGTGCACTTTCACACTGTCCCCACCTAGCTCCTTATTCCACAGGGTTCCAGTTGCACGTTTCAAGAATACCCTGCCGTCGGTTTCACAAAGAGTTAGGAACGAGTAACTCTTCGTAACTTAGGATCAATCTTAAAGTCTGCATGCTACAGTGCAGGGTTGGGACTCGTCCTAAGTCCTAAAGATTAGTCTTAAGTTACAAAGAGTTTTGTGAAATCGACGGCTGAAGTTTGAACTCTACCCCAGAGCAGGGGTGGCTATTCCCCGAAGGTATGAGCATTTGCCAGGGTAGATCAGGGGTAAAGGGGTCCAAGTGTGAAAGGGCTAGCCGCGACTCCCTGGGGTTGCCCCTGGGGTTGCCCCTGGGGGAATAGAGTAGTGTGACAAGGGCTATAGTGATGTACAGAGTCTACAAATCCTCAAACAAGTTCCAACCTGAAGGCTCATGGTTTCAATCTCTAACTAGGGCCATTTTCAGAATCTGTTGTTTAAAGTACCACAAGTTTATAGGCCAAGGGGTCAATTTCACAAAGAGTTGGGACTGGTCCAAAGTTTGAGCGGGTTACTCATCCTAACTCAAGATGAGACTAGTCTTAACTCTTTGTGAAATCAACCCCAGTACTTTCATCTCAAGAAGAAAAGAAACTAGTATGTCTCCCCATTTACTAACCAATCCCAAATGACTAGACTTTAAGAATAACACTACCAATTAAAAAGAAACCCCACCAATCATAAATATACACTGCCGAAAAATGGACTTGCCAGCTGGACTAAATCCTTGCAGGGTCAAATTGACTTTTAAAAACTTAACTTGAGAAACACTGCAGCACATAGTCAATTGTATTAACTAGTGTCACAGGAATGTTAAGTGAAGTGGTACTGGGAATTATAGGTTTGACAAAAGACAAAGGGGCTAAACTTCAAAACATGTGTGATATTTTAAACTAGTTTTTCTTCTTAAACATGATTTGTATACAAGAACCACTTGCCTACCTTTTACAGTAGTACAATAATCATGTTGTAGTACAATGGGTTAGTCACAATTAAGTACAACTTTCAATAGGCATCAATGGTGATCAGTAATTACAGATCTTCATAACATATTTTGTACAATATTTAATAACATTACATACATTTAAAACATGTTCTTTTTAATAAGGGTAAAATGTTGTCATGTATGAAACTTGCACCAACTGCCAATTTTTACAATCCTAAATAAGCGTACATTTATTCTATGTTTTAATCAGACTTTGTTTGCTTTATACCGGATGCGCTGTAAATAATGAACATAAATAAACAACACACACCACCAAATTAACTTATTGATATTGGAATGGTAGCACATACATGTAAGACAATCAAATTATGTTAGGTGTTAAGTTGTTTACTCAATAGAACTTTATCATGCAGCCACCATCTTGGTCATGCTCCCTGTATCCAACAGTAATGGATGCTAATATTCATTGTACAAAACGGAACCAGACTAATTTTCCTTCCAGCCTCAGTTTGGTTACATTGATTTGAATGGGAGAAGAAAAAAAAATGGCCACACCATGATAAAGGTCTATGAAGGTCTAGATCAGGCATGATATTTGTTTCTTGGAAAAAAAGTTAGAATACTTTTTCGAGTCCAAGGACTGATGAACACGTACATATGGTGTAGGCTTTAAAAGACATTTCAGACTATTTAATCACAATTTTTCAGAGTTTTCCCCCAAGGGGAACAAATCGTAAAACAGACTTTAGTACTGTATGAAGAGTATCATGCCTGGTCTAGATACGGACTCCCTGTTCTCTCAGAATCTAATCAATGATCTGTGCAGGAACACGTAATGAGTTTCTCAACATAATAAATGGATGAATCTAATAAGCTCTGCCCACAGTATTAACTGTGTATTAATGAATGGCCCAACGTTGGTTATAATTCACATACATTGTACAACAAAAGTGTCTTGCTCTGCAAAGCATGCATACACACAGAATTATAATAATAATTAATAATTTGGGGGGCTAATCATCCTTACTCGCAGCTAAAAGCTGAATTGCGAAGGACGCGGCTTTAACGTGTTCGAGAGGCTGGCATGCAAGGGCGCCTTTGGCTGCCAGCCACATCAACTCATAATATGACCACGGAGCACAGCCAAAGATCGAAAGTGTTTTATTTTTTACTTTGAATGAATGACATAGCAACCAAAATTGCTGCAGTTTCATCATATGAGGATTTTATCAAGCATTAAGCCACAGGGAAAACTAACTGGGTAAATTTAATTCAATTTTAGGGTGAACACACAGGGCTAGATACATGTAGGTCAGTTGTTAGAGTACTGGCACATTAATCTGTAGGTCACAGGTTCAAACTCATGTTCAATTCAAAATGTCTTTGCCAACAGGGGACTGTCTCGCATTTTAAAGTGTTTGTGGTTGCAGGCCTTAAACTTCGTTCTTGAAGGGGCACAGTAGTTTTCCTCGGGTAAGAGGCACTATTATGAGGAAAGGGTTAATTTGTATTGGAACTTTGCAAAGGGCACCACAGCAAAAGCACAGGGCACTACGGCAATTGCTGTGGTGCCGTTGTTTGATTCAAGGCATGTGGTTGTGATTGGCTAATGTATGACTGGGCAGAGCTTATAATATGTACATGTATGCCCCAATTACAACATTAAAAGAATACATGATACACTGGTCAAGACGGAACATAAGGGGCATTTTGTTGGCACTGTCAACTAGGGTATCCAAGATAAATCCTAATATCATGCGTACCGATAAACGTCTTTGCTACAAATTGCTAATCTAAAAGTCAAAACCATTAAAATAAATGAATACAAAAGGTGCGTTGAATATAGAAGATCATGTGGTCCGATGTAAAGTATGCACTGCTGTAAGCCATTAGGTTTATTAATATGCACTGAGGGAGTCCGTTCCCATACCGATTACTAACCATTGCCAGACTGAGTCGGCAATCAAAAGACCATTATTTGCGGTTTTGAATGACATTTGTATGAAGGGAAATTGACAACAAGTCGGTTCTGATTAACAACTGATCATTCGACACGGTCTGATTAAAACCAAGCCATGACTTTACGCAAAAGTAGATTCACATAAAATGGAGTATCGTATGTTAAGTGCAGAGGGTAATTAATGTGATTGCATGTATAATGCAGAAGTGGATATCTCAAAACCTGGACTCAAATTCATAGAACTGCTTATAGCATAAACAAATGCTAAACACAAAAGAAGTGTGCTTACCAGAATGAGGTTACCAGCTAAAAATACCATTTCACATGTACTAGATGTAACTGGTTTCCTACTTAGTTTCGCTAAGCTATATTTTTCTGCTTAAGCAGCTCCATGAAATTGGGCCCTTGTTTCACCCCCATCCATTGTTCCATAACTTTTCTAAGCAGATAATATGGCATCGGCTTAAGCATGAAAAACAAATGGCAGGTAATAAACAGACAATGACACTTGGATTGTCAAACGAAGCATTTGCTGTCAACTCAAAGTCAGTTAAGACTCCAAAATGGCTTCAACATGAGTACAGAATAAAACCATTCACAAGTGACACTTGAAAAACAATGTCGACTGCTGAAAAGAAATGTTCCTAGTAGTGGTACATGCCCTTGCATTTAAAAAAATATATTTCTGAACTTTCTCATACAACAGTACATGTACATGTTTCCTTTGCTGTCGGCCACATAAATTTCCATAAATAATGTTAAAAGCATGAAATTATATATTCATAACTGTACTTTGAAGTAGAGTACTCAGCATTGCCAGAAATGACTTATGGTTCCCTTCCAAAATCAAACCCTTCAACCTTACCCCCTCCCCAAGTTTGGGTCAAAGTTTAAGATGCCAAGAAGCAAAGCAAATGCTACTCCAACTTAGCAATGTACATGTAGAAATCACTGGCTGATAATTGAAAGTTGTCTGCATAGAAACAAATTCTACTTTAGCAAGTCTGTCAAGAACTGGTAAAAAAACTGGTCTAGGGTGAGCTTACCGGTAATGTAGATATTACTTCAGTTTACCAACCCAACATAATTACATATAGTCTAACAAACATCTATTCATACTAGTACTTATTGTGTCAATGTATAGTTCAAGGTTAAAATATAACTTTTGTATTTACAGTTCCATTCATGAATAATCCAACACAAACAATTAGCGCCGAAATTGCTGAACTAAAACGGACACCCGTCAGATATTTGACATGGCTTTTTAATTAGAGCTATTTAGGGCGACTCAAATTACAGAGAAGACAGAAATTTAAAAATCTGAGTTCCTGAATAAATTTGTGACTGCGTATGTTGAGATTTTCCAAGATCTCCCCCCCCCCCCCCTCCGGAGTCCTTTGAAACCATCTTCAGGATTGAGGCATGTTGGACGCTCATCTATTGACCCAACCTGTCTTCATCATCGCAATAAGTCTTTGATGGCCAATTTTGGGAGTCTGTTTCCATGTGTGATATACTGTGCAGTGTGCATTTAGGCGTCCTATGGGTCAGTGCAAGCTCACCTGGGCACAAGTTAATGGTTCTGATACCGCAGAAGTCTGAACTTACGATTACCATTCTTCGTTGACGATGAAAGCGCGAAATATCAGCACTAGCTGTTTATAGCAAAGAATGCCTAGAAGCATGGAGTATGCATGTGCACAAGCAAAAATTCCCTCCCAACACAAGAAATAAACATGATGGAAGCGCGAAATTCAGGTCCAAAATTGGGAAGGTTGAGAAATTCCATTACGTAAAGTCACAAAAACATTCAGATAAGGGGCAAACTGCAGAATTAAACAAGCGTTAACTCAAGGTAACGCAAGGTTGAACCTTGGAAAACCTCCAAATAAAACAGCGCCATGTTTAATTTCCACATCCTGCCCAAATCAGGTTTCTGATTCCTGTGGTCAATGTTAAGAGAGTAATCACACAATTAACCCAAACATAGCTTATTCACATTATTCAAAACACAAAATATATAACTACATTCAGTACCTGTAAAATAAAAAGACCCATCACATTTGCTATACATGTAATAACAACACTTTATAATAGGAATCTGATAATACATTATGTATAAAAAGAAACTGCTCTGTGAAATGTGTCAGTGCAGTACTTCAAAACTCACACTTTTTTTGGAAATTTTATTTAATAATCACAGAAATTTATGGTCTCATAGTCAACTTTGAGCGTACTGATTGTTGT
Organism: Asterias rubens; assembly: GCF_902459465.1. NCBI lineage: Eukaryota > Metazoa > Echinodermata > Asteroidea > Forcipulatida > Asteriidae > Asterias > Asterias rubens. The sequence goes on along the minus strand of NC_047062.1, from coordinate 24,178,977 downwards.
ATTTCTGTAGGTTAATAAAATAAAAAATACTTGTTACGCCCAATCACCAACATACCTAAAATATACAGTATGCTACTTTTATATTTCAATTGTTTATTTATCTACACATTTGGTGATCTCTGCATGATGACTCCTCTCTAATTTTAAAGTCAGGCTGAAGTTGTTTTCCGATTATTTGTGGAATCAGCAAGGACAACGAAGAAGGTAAAAAAGCTTTGTAATGTTTCACAATCATTTTTGGTCACAAACTTATTCACTTTAATGAAGTTGAAGACCGATCCATTAAGTCCGGCCTTACAACACAAAGTACACCTTTTGTTTTTGTAGCCATGCCATTGTTTTGATCCTATATAAATGTAAATATATACAATAAAACTAATCTGTGAAAATTTCCTATTCAAAAGGTGTGTTTGAGATGTCGCTAAAAATCTGGAGAGGTTAGGTCCAAGCAGGAAGGATAATCGGTAATTGAAACACACAATCTGAGAAACATTTCAAGCATGAAAGGTTTCTCAGATTAAAATTTTTCTTGAATCACTTCTCCAAAACCGCTGCATTGCATCTAACCCAGTAAGTTATTCTGGTCAATACATTTTGGAGTAATTACCAAAGGTATACCCTCCCTTTAAGAAACTGTCTATCAATGATGCTTTTACATGGATGGTGCACCTATCCTCCACAACCCAGCCAAAGCATCACGCCACACACAGAAATTGAAATGGTGGCAGCATTCTAATTTGATTTTCACATACGTCAGACATTAGCACATTCTTAGGTGTGACTGTGTTACGAGCCAGAGCATAATGTATCGGTCTATTTGCTTCTAGGTTTTGAGGCCAAAGTGCATGCACATTGGGATAATATTGATACAAAGACTTCAAGTAGCTTTTTTTGAGGGGTGGAGGACGCTATAGTATGGCACTCGTTTGAGTGTCCACAGACAAATTTACCCAAACCTAATAGTCATGATAGTATCATAGTGCTGTGTCAACCATACCTCAAAATGGCTTATAGATTTCACAGCTGAATAGAAAAAACCTCTGTAGATTTCCCTGGTGCTGGGCTGGCTCTGACTGACCTGCATCTGATTGGTCAGTTGTCGAAATATAAAAATCACATCAAGGAACATTTAACACAACATTAAATGCAACAGTTTTTTAAATAAATTTGTGTGATACTTTCACAAATATAGCATCCCACCACCAAAAAACCCTGAAATGTTCAACATTCAGGGTAATTAAGCTAACGGGAAAAAAAAAATAATTGAACAAAAATGGGAATACACTTAAGCTGTCTACATGTAGAGGAGCTCTTTAAAAATATCACTTGGATCTGAGGCAGTAAACGATTTCAAAACTCTGGAGTCTAACAGGATGAGGAGAAAAAACAGCAACCCCAAAGCTCTCTCATAGATCTATCTCAAATGCCTTGGTCACATTGACAAAGGGATTGTTGGCTACTACTGTGCTTTGGTTACTTGGCAACGCTTCCCACTTGGCCTCGAAGGAGCTGGAATACCCATTGGTGTTCCCTTGTGTAGTCGAATCAGGCAAAGTTCTGGACAGATCGGAAGTCCAGGCTCCGCTTATTCCCATGTTGCCTGCTGAAACTCCTGCAGGCTGCTGCGGATGCGATATATAAATAGGCGCTGTGGCACTGTTGTTATAATTAGCTGCTGGCGCCCTGCCGGCCACGGGCTGCGCTTGGTACGTCATGTTCTGTATCTGCATCTGTTGGTGACTGACGTTGTTGAAGCCGTTCTGCATCTGCATATTCTGCACGGTTGTTTCTCCACCTGGGCCAAGTATAGACCCTTGGGGCGACGGGTAGGGCTTTGTAACCACTGTGTTTGATGTCTGGGTCAGCCATTTCTCTGCCTGTGATATACCATTAGGGCCGGTTGCTTGTGGTGCTGGGGCTGGATCCCAGGGGTTCAGACCGGCTTGTTGACCAGACCGGGCTGGGGGTTGAGGTTGTGGTGGTGGTGCCCAGGGATTGGTCTGCCTGATTGGACTCACTGAAGGATGCATCGGTTGGGTCAGTACTAAAATAAAAACCAAACACAAATATAGAAGTGGTAATTAAAACCATCAATTAAATAGATCAGGGTTCAGTCAGGATTTGGCAAAAGGGTGTCCAAATTTGATGAAAATATAAAAACTGTGTGTCCAAGTTGCTCACATCTGCAATATATTAACATATAAATGACAGTTAAAAGAGGGTGTCCAAATTTTAAACTGGGTGTCGAAAAGAGACCCAGACACCCTATGAAATAAATAAGAAACAGTCTGCGATTTAGATACCTTTCATAGTTTTACAGAGGTGGTAGTCAAACATGGTCACCCTCTAAATTAAGCCTGCATGGCAGCCTACCACACAGGAAGGATTACGTATTATTAAAGCAATGTCATGACCACAGGTGACTTCACATCCCACGCATAAACTTAAATCCTCAATCCCATTAAGTAAGCTATATCAACTCCATCTCAAAACATCCTCGAAATATTCTATCAGTCCTCGTCATTTGGTCCGAGATGTGAGGAAATGATTTCCTCGATAACTCGCCCGAAGGCTCCGACTCTGTTGATCTTGAAAAGGAACATACGGAGAGTAATTGCATACAGAGATGTTATCAGATTGAGTGTGCATTCTGTGGACAAACTGAAAAGACAAACTTGTTCCGACTTTAATCTATAAATTTATGGCTCCAGGTGCAGTTTTTTTGTGTGAGCAGGTAGACATCTACCTCTATGGGTAGACAGAGACGAACGCTGTCATAATAGTGCTGTCGAAATTGAAGCGTTGGGTCTGTACATGTCATTTCATTTCAAGTCTGTTCACTTTTTATTAACAATATTTTTAGTGAGACCATTTTTTACAATGGGTTTCTTATGGGGTGATCTTTAGACTTGGGATTATACATTTCCAAACAAATAATTTTATCTTATGGATGGTTTGATATGCAATAAAAGTAACAGACATGTTTTTTCTCCTTTATATGTGAAGTAGATATAATTAATTATAAGGGTATCTTCAACATACATACATGTGAGTGTGTGTGTACATGTACGAGGTGTTATTTAAACTGTTCTCAAAGTAGAAAATCTCATTAAAAACACTGTCTTGCTAATGAGTAATAACATGGGTTATGACAATAACATGCATGAGTTAAAAAACCATTGTTAAACCGTAGAGACCATACATAGTGGCCTCAAGCGGTTTAAACCAAAATGCCCATAGCGCCTGCAAGATTTTATCTACTTCCATTCACACAAAGTAGTCATCGAGCAAGTCATGGCCAGAATTGGCATTTTTAATTGTGTACAATGTAAACACACAAGTACTGTTTCCATTTGCAAAACAAAACAGGAATTCTGTTTCATATAGTCTTTTTATAGACACATTTACTGAAACAAATAGTGTACGAGGACTTGTGAAATGTTGTCCAAAGAAATATTATTACGAATTATTTGTATTTTTATAAGTTGTGTTTGGACATTTTAAATTGTATCTCTGTGAAGAGCCTTCAGAATCGTTTTTGCAGACTTTTGACTTTGGCGCTACATATAAAGTCTACACAATTATTGTTATTAGCATGAAACTTATTGTTATTAATTAAGACTGATGTAAAATACACACACGTACTTCACATACATGTTAATGTACATAAAGCGTCTTCAAATTTTGTTTTAAAGACACTGGACACTATTGGTAATTGTCAAAGACCAGTCTTCTCACTTGGTGTATCTCAACATATGCATGAACTAACAAACCTGTGAAAATTTGGGCTCAATCGATCATCGAAGTTGCGAGATAATAATGAAAGAAAAAACACCCTTGTCACACAAAGTTGTGTGCGTTTAGATGGTTGATTTCGACTCAAAACAAATTCGTGGAAAATTACTTCTTTCTCGAAAACTACTCCACTTCAGAGGGAGCTGTTTCTCACAATGTTTTATACTGCCAACCTCTCCCCATTACTCGCTACCAAGTAAGGTTTTATGCTAATAATTATTTTGAGTAACTACCAATAGTGTCCACTGCCTTTAATTAAGACTGATGTAAAATACACACACGTACTTCACATACATGTTAATGTACAAAAGCGTCTTCAAATTTTGTTTTAAGTAAAACTGTTTTCAGTGTCACTGTTTCTTTGAAAAGTTTGCAAAAGGCCAACATTCCCCCACATTACCCATCTGTGAATAGGTAATAACAAGTCTATCATTGCTATGGACTCAGTTACTTTCTCGCTCCATTAAAAGCATCATAAATTATGAATGGTATATGAAGTTCCCATGGGTTCTGCACAGCAGGTTAGGCCACAGCCCATTATTTTCTACATCAATAGTCTCCCCAAACACATCATCAGTTGAGAGCTGGATTTTATCTGTCTTTAATTTAGAATGCATCATACTTGTAGAAAAATGTTGACATTTATGAAACACACGTGGTTGTAAAAACAGATTACAAAACTTGTTTTGTTGTCCCACCCACAAACAGATGTTTTGCCTTCCGTCTATACATAGCTTATGGTAGTCGTTAATGTCACAGGTTTTCCATTTTTAGATAAGACAAAAAAAAAATTGTTTTCACTATAGCGCCAAGTTCCTTTTAAAAGCAAAGTATACCTTTGGTGTTTGAAACTGCTTGATTGATTTAATTCCATATGGATGTAGATATAATACAATTAACCTGTAAAAGTAAAATTTCAAAAGCGTTTTTCTTTTTTAGATATCGTCGAAAATCTGGAGCAGTTATGCTCACGCAGGAAGAATTATCCGTAATTGGAAAACACCAAGAAACGTTTCTGTTTCAGATTGACAATCTGTTAAAATCCCTTTCTCTGAAATGACATTCCTTAAAAGGAATCCTTTCTAAAAATGATATACATTATCAACAGCTGCACAGTGCTTCTTACAAATTAAGTTTTTTTTTAGGGTAATTAATTTCTGTAGTGATTGCCAAAGGTATACGCTCTCTTTCATGCCATGCGGATGAGATTTCTTCAATTTCTTTAATATGTCAAATTCAAACATTTGTGATTTTATTATGTAAGACTTGAAGAGTTGCATGATGGAAGGATAATAAGATTGTATGACTTTGTTATGTGTGCTTAAACGCTGTAGAAAAAAAAGATTATAGGAACACACACCGAAACAAATCTTGAAATTGAGTAATGAGGAGCTGTATGTATTCAATGCAATTTCAATGTGATTCATTCATTCATTCATTCATTCATTCATAAATGGTTCATTAAAAACAAATATACAAATCGCGGCACCAGCCAAATTGCATGTGATGTACATGTGAGAACAAAGAGTATCAGAGGTTCAGTGCACAAATTGATACCATTATTGTTAAAGGCACTGTACACGTTTGATAATTGTCAAAGACCAGTGTTCTCACTTGGTGTATGCCATCATAAGCATAAAATAACAAACCTGTGAAAATTGGGCTCAATCGATCATCCAAGTTGCGAGATAATAATGAAAGAAAAAACACCCTTGTTGAACGAATTTGTGTGCTTTCAGATGTCAGATAGGGATAAAAGACTTTCTAGCTAGAAGTCTTTTAATATTTTAGTGAGAAATTACCTCTTTCTCAAAAACTACAATACTTCAGAGGGAGTCGTTTCTCACAATGTTTCATACTATCAACAGCTCTCCAATGCTCATTACCAAGTCAGTTTTTAAGTTAATACTTGTTTTGGGTAATTACCAAACGTGTACCTTCCCTTTAATAACAACTAATCACAGTGACATTTGGGCCCATCTGCAATGCATTTCCAACGACTCCCTCAACGCACATCTTGTGTACCATTGGAACTTTATATATCTGTGTGTTCCGTCCAAACTAACGACGACAGAGAGTTGTCAGAGAAAAATCCTTCCTTGAAGGAGATCAATGAAGGACACTGATAAATAGCATCAAATTAAATTCACCTGCTCAGGTGACATTGTTAAGGATTGAATGCCTATGTAACCTCCTCACTACGTTGGTCTACAAGGGAAGCATTTCAGCACCAAACAAATTGAAGACAATGTTATAGATCCATTGGCCTGGGATCAAGAGGTTTAGAGGGAATGTATGTAGCTCAGTATAGTAAGGGATTAGACATACCCAGACATCATAACAAACGTTGTGTTTGAATAATAATATACCCACATGTAATTCAATTATACATGTAGATCCATATGGAAATCAGTGTCTACTGCGAAAAAAAGATGTAATTTGATTCAACGGCATGCTGGCATTGATTATGATTATGATGACAGAGACGGCAAATGAATTGCGCGAAAGACAATGTCAGTTCTTTAGACATCTGTGACACTGTTACAGAGCCATTATCTCTTATGTGTTTGAAAGACAATAATTAAAGAATTTCTAAGGATTTTTTCCATGAACAGTCCCTAAGCTATATAAATGGTGGAAAATTACTTCTTTCTCGAAAAACTACGTTACATCAGAGGGCGCCGTTTGTCACAATGTTTTATACTATCAACCTCTCCCCATTACTCGTTACCAAGTAAGGTTTTATGCTAACAATTATTTTGAGTAATTACCAATAGTGTCCACTGCCTTTAAACTACCCTACATGTATTTCTCTTCACTAGGAAAGTATAAAGTATCAAAAAAGAGGGGGGAAAAAGAGGATGAATTTTTAAACATGAACTGATGTTTTTAAAGAGCTTTCAGTGGCCCTAGTATAACGGAACCATATGAAGAAAAAAAACCGATGTGGGTTAGCACTGTTTACTCGGTACTCTCCCGAGTCCTGTAAAAAAAAATCACAGATATACTCAGGAGGGGTTTGAAATTTAAAAAATTACAGAGTTGCACTGATACACACCTTGTTGAGAAGCCATTGGTTGCTGAGTGACCACTGGTTGATGTGTAGCCATCGGCTGATGAGTCTGCATGGAGTGATGAGGCACATGATGCTGTGACGCTTGTACTGGTTGTGGTACAGCGGCGGCCATTGGTACTGCCGCCGGCGGCATGATGGTATGCGGTTGCTGAGCTGCTGCTGCTGCTGCTGCTGCTGACCGGGCATACGACTCCTTGCTGGACAACTCAAACAGGCCTTCTGATAGCTCCTGGCAGGCTGCGGATATGCTGATAGGCTGAGCCGGCTGCACAGCTTGCTGTTGAGTACGGAATGGTTGTTGCTGCTGCTGTTGTTGAGATGGAGGAAGCTGCTGCTGTTGCTGCTGCTGGAATGAATGTGGCGGATTCGGACTTGCAGGGGAAGCTGTTGGGTAACAACAAATAAAGACAATGAATACCGCCATCTTCATTACACTCTCAATGGCCACTAACCATTTTAGCATATAATAATAAGAATACTACTAAGTTCTTATACTATAAGTTATCACACAAGCGCGAGTGGTAGTGATATTAGCAGTGCAATATAGGTTTATATCACCACTCCATTCTGCAAATCTACTTGAAGGATTAGTGCCTAAAAAATACTTGAAGATAAAGCACTTTAACACACCCAATGGGCATGTCAAAGCGCTCAGTATTTTTTCCTGCAAGATATGCAGAGCTACAATTTGGGTAAGAGACCTATTCCTTTATAAAATCCATGCTGTGGCGCAATATGCTGCCGATCAAACCCGGAACAGGGCAAACCCCTTCTATTCACGAGAAGTCAAACAACCATGGAACTGCCACGTAGCCAGGGATCACACCCAAGTTTACGATACAACCTGGGAACAGGCAGCCAGGGGATCACCACTTGATTTGGGGCTGAACAAAGACAAATTGACAGGAGCGAGATTTGAACCAACAACCTCAATTTCAAAGACTTGCTCAGAAAAAAATGGGATGCGATATCACCTTTAACATTAAAAAAAAAGGGTTGATGGGAAACAATAAATGGCAGTAAGCTTTGCTTATCAGTTTCAGAAGCTAAATAGAAGCAGTACTTCAAGGCAATCTGTTTCAGTTAATTAATAGCAGGAAGAGAATGCCAATACTGCAGTATTCCTAATTTTAATTGTTACAGTGTGAGCCAAATACATGTATAGCGCAGTGTGTGTTGCTTGCTAGTGGCATTTCAATTAATTTATTTCCACGAATAAATGAGAAGTGTTACAGTGTTCAACAGACGAGTGAAAAGTGTATAGAAACTCATAAAAGCGAAAATTGTAGCAGGCCTGGATTTTCAAATTCAAATTCAAATCTTTATTTATCATGCCCAGTATGCACATTAAAATCTTTTGAACATCTTTGAACATGTTGAAAGGGCAAGGCCATTTTCTTTTTTGCAAAGGGCACTTCCAATGTGAGACTTTCAGACGGTCCATTTTCACAATAGTGCCCATGCTCAGACCTACGCGCGCAATACTGAGCATGGGTGCGCATCCTCAGAGCCGCTAAAAAAGGACCGTTATGCCTGCTGCCGCCAGCGTCTCAAAAGTCTCCTATTGGAAAAATCTTATAGTCAATGGAAAACTTTTGAAGGGGCACCAAGGCCAAGACCAGGGGCAACAGAGGGCATGGCCTGCATGGCCTGCGTGTAATTCCAGACCTGTTGTAGGCATGGGCCACCTAAATGCATGCATTTGCTTTGAGTAATAAACGTCATACCAGTGTGCCATGCATTCAACTACATGTAAACTACACCTTTCTCATGCAAATAATTATCACAACACCGAAACTCTGAACCATGCAGTTACACAAGCTACAACTCCTTCAATACTAGTCATTCATTAACACTTTTGGAACCGTCTCCCTCATCAAATTCGTTCAGCTGAGTCACTTGAAGTTTTCAAAAAAACATCTCAAAACTTCCCTGTTCAATGGTTGATTACTAAAGACAAACAGTTTTCCCATTATTAGTGCCATTATTTATTTGCTTATTAAACAGTTTCTAATAAAGCGCTGTTGTACCCTGTCTAAGAGCACTCTAAAAATGCCTGTTTTTATTATTACTGTTATTAACACTGTGACATAAGACATGCACACTATACACACTATGGATAGGTAACAGGCAGCAAGCAGGTTGAGGGGGAGACATTATTTCCGGTGATGTTATACAAACCTTTTGATGTATTCCGCTGACTTTCAATTACTTCCTCTTCAAAAGGAACTTCGGGAGGCACAAAATGAGAACATGTCATGTTTGATATGCTTAAAGGCACTGGACACCTCTGTTCATTGTCAAAGACCTGGGGTCGATTTCACAAAGATTTAGGACTAGTCCTAACTTAGGACTTGTCCTAGGAGATATTAAAATGTATGGCTAGTCCTAAGTTAGGATGAGTCCTATCTCAAGATAAGACTAGTCTTAACTCTTTGTGAAATCCACCCCAGTATTCTTACTTGGTGTATCCCAACATATGCACAAAATAACAAATCTGTGAAAATTTTGACTCAATTGGTCTTCAAAGTTGCGAGAGAATAATGTAAGAAAAAAACACCCTTGCCGCACAAGTTGGTGCTTTCAGATGCTTGAATTTGAGACCTCAACTGAGGTCTAGAATTCAATTCAAATATTTTAGTGAGAAATTACTTCTTTCTCAAAAACTATGTTACTTCAGAGGGAACCGTTTCTCACAATGCTTTATACTAACTATCAACAGCTCTCCATTGCTTGTTCTCAAAATGTTTTATACTATCAACAGCTTTCCATTGCCAAGTAAGCTTTTATGCTAACAATTATTTTTTAAGTAATAACCAAAGGTGTCCATTACCTTTAAGGGTGGGCTGACACTACTCATAAACACTCTACTTAGATTGCAGCCTTGTTCATCATAGGCAAAAGACAAACACTAACTGAACACTGCCGAAGGGCATGTGGGAACTATCGCAATGAACGACATGTAAAACATTTCCTATATGCACACTGGTAATACTTATTCAACAAGAAAATAATATATCACCTTCAAAACAGAAAGATATGTACAGGTCTCGAAAAATCTATCTCCACATACATTTGTACACATTATTCCTTTACCGTATTGTCAGCAATTGAATAAGCTTAATACTGTACAAGCCAGTATTTGTTTCTTTTTTAGGCCAATGTTACCCAACTCATATTATCGTCTTAATGCGACCCTCTCTTACACTAACTGTGTTTGTAATAGTCATAAGTGCCAGCAGGACCAACATGTTGTACCCAGTCCAGTCCCTCCCTTTTATACACTGCCAAAAAGTTGAAGCACAAACAAAAGAGAGGCAATGGTACATTTAGGTCCTCAATTGCAGGTGTTTTACACAATTGTTGATTTTTACACCAAGCGCACAGGATTGCCCAATGAACAACCTCCTTATGACCTCTGACGAAATGATGTCATATTCATAAGGTCTATAACAACAGAAGTGGAAAGGGCCAAGCACTTGACAACTTTTTGGAGTGTTTTCAGTTTTCTATGGCATTATTTTATAATAAGAAAACCTACAATAAAATACAGCTTATCCACTAGAAGTTTTATGACCGTGTAAATATTAACAGGACCCTCCCACAACTTGCCATTTCCCTCTTGTATATACTTACTCTCTGTGTGTGTCTGCAGGACCTGTTGTTGTCTTTGTAGCGTAGACGGTAAGTCATTCAGGCGCAGCGAGAGTTGCCGCTTGAACGGAGACTGCGTATGTAGACCTGGAAACCCGCGAAAGGATCCCTGACGCGCTAACATGGCATCAGTGGCATGCCGCCGTGGCATGGCATATGGTAAAGCAGGCTTCTCAACTGGAAACTCTGGAGAAGAAAAAAAAAGCATTTTGGGGGACCAATAAAATAAATTTATTTCAGTGTTCACAATTATCTAACAAATAATGCCATGCAAGAAACAGCTAGTGGAACCACCTTCTCTTACTCCGAGTTCATTTTCCCCATAAAATAGTTAACTCACCAAACTAACGTCGCGCCCTTACCAATTTTATCGCTCAATAATCAGTAAGTTTATCTCTCAGCTGTCCCTCACTAATCCAAGACACTGATCCCACACCAATTTGCAGTAACTTTATCTCTCAGTTTATAATACTAATCCCCAAGTCCTGATCCCATTGTAACTCCCCTTAGTTACAGGTCACTTTTCTCTCAGTTATTCTTTATTAATCCCCAACTCCTGATATCACAGTAACCTCCCTTAGTGACCATCCACATCTATCAGGTCCTTCATTAATCCCCAACTCCTGATTCCTCAGTAACCTCCACTTAGAAATCAATCCCTCTTCTTTCAGTTATCCCTAACTCCCGTTCCACAACAAACTCCCCTAAGGAATCAGTCATTTTTCTCTCACTTATCATTCAGTAATCCCCAACTCTTGATCTCACAGTAATCCTCCTCATTACTAATCCCTCGTGTAAAACCATAATCTCAGAGAGTGATCCAGCCAGGGGACCCACCTTGATTCTCTTTCTCCCCTTCTCCCTCCGCTTCTTCCGCTGCCGCTGCTTCCATTTGCTCCGTCATCGTAGCCTGACGGAATGATCCCTGCCGCGTGAAGCTCGTCTTGTTTACGTCAAACTCCACCTTGACGCCACACAGTTTGTCTCTCTGTTGCTTACGCTCCAGGCAGGCGGCAAAGGCACATCCCACGGCATGACTGAGTCGCTCCCCCTACGGAATTAAAACAATTAGGTTTGCTTGATTAGCCCACAACATCAGGGTCTACGATGCGTGTCGCAGGAGTCCACTCTCAAGTCTTCTAGGCTTTTACTTCTAATAAAGTACCTACAGTCAAATTGCTGTAAGGAAGGGAATTCAATTCTGATAATGATTTCCTAAAATAGATTCTACTGACTGGATAATTAAGTTTAAGTTTATGTGTAGCGTGGCTAGACTGCTACATTACATGTAGGAGCATCCTACTGTAATCACTACAGATAAATGCAACCACTGTACCCTTGCGTTCAATAAAAACCCGCACTAATGCCAACAATAGAAGCTCAGTTCCTAAACCTTAAACGTGTCCGAATTCACTATTGGACAAAGAGCGCACACGTCCAAGCTTTATGTTTACTCTTGTGTGCTGACCGTATTACTGCGGTCTGACGCGCCGATGTGGTGATCGCGTGAGAGCTAGGTGGTAGAATGTATGTCTGACATACGGGTATTTTGAGCAAAATTGACATCATTAGTGTGGAGTGCTATGAGTCTTACAGTGCGCGTACATGTACATGTACACCCTCGGTAAAGCCTGTCTCGTAGTGGTCACAGTTGACAAGAAACTCTAGGCATTTGAAATTACAAGCAATTGTTCTTTGAATAAAATGTTTACAGGTACATGTACTTTACATGTATGTATACATTTACAGTTTGCGTTCATGTATAATGCATGAGAAATACACCAATGCAGCAATATAATGTATTCTTGCAAAGCACTCACAGGCTCACGTAAAGAATGAAAACAATGACACAGCCATCGTCTGGTCGTTCCATCTCGGCAGATATAGGAGAAGCCTTTATCGTTGTGTCTATCCGGCGCACAGAAAGAAACCTTCTCAATAGTTTGGTCCACAATCAATCCCTGTAATCCAAATTGAAAACAAAAACAGGAACGTTAGTTTTCAGTTAATCATCGGGGTCCATGGCAATAAATATTCACATACATGTACTATTCTTGGAGCCTTTTCCAAACCTTGGCTTGGGGCTTCGTCATCAATTTTGGCGCAGTGACATCAGGGGTGCAGTTTTGCGGTCATAATCAACAACTGTTTCGGTTGAACTTGCCAATTGGTTAATCACTGGCCAATGACCGAAACAGTTATTGGACACAGGTAAGCGTCATGGTTACAGTCACGAAAACGCTCCACTTGCATTGGGTGTTTCAACATGAACTGGAGCCTGGCCCAATTTCATAGAGCTGCTTAAGCACAAAATTTTGCTTAAGCAAAAAATCTTTGCTTAGTAAAATCAGATTACCGGCCAAGACTCCACTTAATTGTTATGCTAAGTTAACAACAGCTAAACACCAGTCACAAGCAATGTATATGGCATGAAATTTTTGCCAGTAACATGTGAAAAATAAGCGAGCTATATTCGTGCTTAAGCATATTTTTTGCTTAAGCAGCTCTATGAAATTGGCCCCTGGAACCGAATCCAAAGGCTTATGTCACACAAGGTAAATGACAGACAGCCATTTCCAGGCAATATTCATGAACAAAAGGTGTTCACATTTGAATGTTCACATATTTTTCTTGGGGATCGTAACTGTTTGAAAAATGATTCATATGCTTCCAAAGTGATCCCATAGCATGCACTGCAGTTTGTTGCCTCTAAGTTGCCTGTAAAAGTTGCCTCGTGTGACAGGGCCCTTAGCCAAGGTTTGAAAAAAAGTCCCAGGTCTTTACTTCATACGTATGTAAATCACCTTTAAGTATTTGTTCAGCCTGTTTCAAAACCATGACATCAGCTTAAGTTCCAGCTTAGGCTCCATCAGTCATTTTGAAAATTGTGTCCTTTCAGAACAGAGTTTCAAGCTGTGGTTTTAACATTTCCTTTTAAAGGCAGTGGACACTATTGGTAGTTACTCAAAATAATTCTTATTAGAAAACCTTTCTTGATTACGAGTAATGGGGACAGAATGATAGAATAAAATTTTGTGAGAAACAGCTCCCTCTGAAGTGACGTAGTTTTCAAGAAAGAATTAGAATTTGAGGTCTCGAAATCAAGCATCTCAAAGCACACAACTTCGTGTGACAAGGGTGTTTTTTTTCTTTCATAGTTATCTCGCAACTCCGACGACCCAATTGAGCTCAAATTTTCACAGGTTTTTTTTTATGCCTTTGCTGAGATACACCAAGTGAGAAGACTGGTCTTTGACAATTACCAAGAGTGTCCAGTGTCTTTAAAGGAACACGTTGCCTTGGATCGGACGAGTTGGTCTAAGAAAAGCGTTTGAAACAGTTTGTTATGAAATGCATATGGTTAGAAAGATATTTTAAAAGTAGAATATAATGATCCACACCTATTAGTATCACTCAAAATTGCACGGTTTTCATTTTACGTCGCGAACTAACACGGTCGGCCATTTATGGGAGTCAAAGTTTTGACTCCCATAAATGGCCGACCGTGTTTGTCAACGAGTTAAACGAAAACCACGCAATTTCAAGGCATATTTGTGTAGATCATTTTATTCTACTTTTACAATATCTTTCTAACCATATCGATGTTATAACAAACGGTTACAGGGCACTTTTCAAAGACCAACTCGACCGATCCAAGGCAACGTGTTCCTTTAAAACAGAGCGTGGTTTCAAAAAGGACCTCAGTGGAGTATATTTTAGTTTCCATGTTGTACTAGGATTGTACCATACACTGAAACTAAAAGTTCATGTGGAACATGTACATGATCAATCCAAAGACCTGATATAATTAACCCCCAAAAGAAACAAAACTACGCACTTTCTGCTTTTTTAATTGCAGTGTTATTAAACAGTACAGCAAATATTAGGACAGGCAGAATGAACAATGAACATTACAATGTAATGTAATGTACCATCTGGGAAAACAAATTGAAGTCCTCCTTAGTAGTGTACATGTAGGCCTACAAGTTGGCCGTCATGTATATGGTTCAGTGAAAGGTCATCAAAAACAAAGGGCCGTCGGAAAATTTGCTGGTACATTTCTGTATTGATCAACAGCAAACATGCGTGTTTAAGGAAAGGAAAGTGTGAATTCTGTATTGCACTACATGTACATGTAAACAATACAGCAGTGTGCTAAAAAAGGTGATGCCCTTAGTACACACTACACATACAGTGAATAAATAAACCTTCATAGAAACTACAATTGGTGCTCGTCGACCTTGTTTTCAATGAGGTGCCCTTTAACGACGAGCCAGTAGAAATTTCTCATTGTCAGTGCCTTTTCAAGTTTAAAATTGTTGTGACCTTTCCGGTAAAAAAATTCAACACATGTATCAAATAAAAGCCAATGTATGTTTATTGCATATATCGCCAGAACCTTTAGCACAACCTGCCATGCTGGAGGTTGTTTTGTAGAATTTTTGAGTTATTACAAACCAACAAACATGTAAGACTTATAGGCCTTTTCAAGCTTAAAAATTCAACACATGTATCAAATAAAATCCATTTATATAAGCCAATGTATGCATATTGTAAACGTATATTGCCAGAATCTTTAGCACAACCCGCTATGCTTGAGGTTGTTTTGTAGAATTTTTGAGTTATTACAAACATGTAAGACTTATAGGCCTTTTCAAGCTTAAAAAGTTGTGACCTTTGCAGTTAAAAAACTCAACACATGTATCAAATAAATTCCACTAATATAAGCCAATGTATGCATATTGCAAACGTATATTGCCAGAATCTTTAGCACAACCCGCTATGCTGGAGGTTGTTTTGTTCAATTTTTGTGTAATATTACAAACCGACAACCATGTAAGATCTATAGGCCTACATGCGTGAATATACGTAGGTGTGATGTAAAACAGCTTGAGTGTCCTCCCAAACCTTCTTCAACTTCCTCCCCTACGGCCCCGGCTGATTACAATTCCATAGCAAGCCTGATCAATATCCAGCCATAACAGACACTTGTTCACAAGCCTCAATTATAATAACTAAACACAGATCTCTCTCTCAGGCTGGCCACTAGTAGGACTGGTGGGAGGAAGGAGAATGCTCATCTCCCCCTCGTCGCTTCCCCCCTAACGCTTCAAATTCACCTTCAGGCATTCCTTTGCTTCCCGGATGACCAGCTGCTTGGCCTTCCATTTAGCGTACAAGAGGCAGCAAATCAAGCGCCAGTTAGGGGACTTGCTCAGGCTGTTGTAACATTATTAAATCCAGCTCAATGCCGATTTTTTATATCAAATTTTTTGGTAGAAAGAACTTGGATACGTGTACACTGTAAAACTTAAGCCATTGAACAGCCATAAAAAGTATCAGTATGTGTTAAATCTGTACGCAAGTGCGTGTGTTATGGTGACCCAATGAAGCCCAGTAGATGTGTAAGTCTCGCGATGAAAAGGTCACCATTGAGTTCTGAGCACCTTTGAGAGAGTGTAAGACACTTCACGGAGGCAACAAAGGCGATTGCCTCCATGCCCCCTGGTCATTGTCTTGTTGCCCTAGAAATGCCCTATTTCCTCATAGGGTGTCCTTTACCAAGAAGAAAGTTCCATGATGCTCTGCCCTTTCAAAAAATGAAGCATACAGACCTGACATAATGTAAACATGTATGGTGGCAAAATCAAGACAGAGTATAAATGTACATTGTTTGTCAAGACTTTTTGCCAGTGTACATTGTACATGTATGTGATCACTCACATTACTACATGTATATAACATTCTTCAATGAGAAAAAGCAGAAGTCTGGCGCTAACCATGCAAGTAGAGTATGGTGACTATATAGTGCAAACTGCTCTGGTGCAGAGCGCTTGCAGTCAGGCCTAGTTCTGTTTACTTTTAAATTTACAGTTGATGCCCAGAAAAAAACCCAACTACTTGTGTAGAGAAATCAATCAATCCATAGACGTCTCTTTACTCTGTTCAGTGCAAAGAAGAAACCTCCAATTGGTTGGATTCTACTGCAAGAAACATAGATACACTTAAGCAGTGAAACAGCCAGACATTTTCATATTGGGGTGGGGGCAAGTGGGAGAAAATACTTTATCCCCCCTTTTTTTGGGGGGGGGGGGGACCCTTCCCACCCTCTGGTTATGCCACTGAGCATGCAAATGTATCTCAGTAAATTTATTTGAATTGGCAGTTGTTATTCAAACATACTTAAGTTGACTTCCTGTGCGGACATCGTCTCTTAAGAAGATTCTTCATAAATTCATAAATTACCTGGCTAGGCTGATATTCTACACTACTATCAACTTAATTTTATCAGCGTGGATTTAAAATCAAGTACCCCTACACATACATGTACTTCCTTCAGAATTGGGATCTGGTAAATGCTTTTACCATTCTCTCATTTCTACTCTGGACCTAGCAATCCCTTAAGCCCACTATGCATTTATAATATCCGAGTAGCATTACAATTTAAAATTAAGATACAACAAATTGAACCCTAGACTAAGCTCACAATTTAATATCAGTGACTCAGGCATGTGTCAGGGTGGTAAACAAGCTGTACTGAACAAACCACACCATACACAGCAGTCCACAACGACCCTTATAGCACATGCCAAAAATAAAATTGTGTGACTGTCTGATTTTCTGAAGCAGGACAGTTCTCTTCAGACATGAGAAGTCTCCCGAACCTCCGATTATCTACTCCACGGCAGTAGAAAAAAGCAAGACAGTTCTTCAAGAACAACTCTACCTGGCAAGTCGACACACACATGGTGTTACCGCAAACCAAATATACATTGATTCTCTGAAGTGCTCATATTATTGTACAATTAAGGAAAAAATAATCTTTTTTTTTTTCACTTCAATAAATTATCAATCCCGCAGTCCATCTTCAAGATTCAATTGCACAATTACCCAAGGTACATTATTTATAATTCAGTGTAAACCGCCAATGAGATAAATCATCCCAGCCTCAAGCCTCAAGGATCCCATCCTACGACGACGAAGTCTCTCCTCATGCTGTTCTCATCCAACTGGTTGCCAGGTTACCATGGGAACTTCAATGTTTAGTTGAACACTGCTAATGGACGACCCTGTGAAAGACTTATGGCCTGCAATTATTGGTTTGTTTTCCCTCTCTTTCAGGACGGTCATGCTCTGAAGGTGTGTGTCGATGTGTGTAATTGGCACTGTCCTTCATCAGGCGGTCGGCTCTATTTTTCGATTAAAAGGGAGAATCCCCCATTGTAGTGTAAGCTTAGCTTACACATGTCACTACATTAAATAAAACATGTATGTAAAGATGGTATGAGTTTTAACACAGGGAAAGTCTTCGCTTACAAAATCTAGTACATGTACCTAGAGAGCAGTAAGTTCATGATGATGCTGTGATTAAAATTATGAAAAGACATTCACACAATGTTCTTTAGCCCTGACGCAAATTTCACACTTATGGAACATTGTCTTTGCTTGCCAACGTATTGATAAAGCAATTGCCTTAAGATACCACACGTCATCTGCTCAGTCAGTGCTACTAAGTCATTCATTGAAACTTTATACACGCAATAAAGGTTTATAAGTGAAAAACGTGTATAAGTTTGACAACAAAAATAATCAAAATCCAGAGTTCAATGTAATTTCTTTGAAACCAAATGTTTCTTTTTGCCATTTTGGAGACTACTCTTGACCAATAACCTCCATTTGTCAGGAGCTCAAAAATATGCAATTAGCAAGTTGATGAAATAAACACAAACTGCACTGACGACCTATAGTCCTGAGCGATGACAAACGCACAAAAATAGCTGCCACACCCCTATCAAGGTATTACAGGTAGGGGTGTGTTCCTACATTGTACATCATGCAATTAACAAGGTGCCACACCCTTCCTATTATTGAACGTACAAAGCAGGACCAAGATCAATGTTCACGTAATGTATTGCGAAGAGCAACCACACCCCAATCATATTAATTACTCATTCTGCCAGAGAAAAATTGCATTGGCTAATTGTTTTACTGTTGAAAACACCCCAGCTCTATCTACAGCAGGCAGTAGTCTGTGATGTACACATAGCACGCTCAAAGTACGTGCGAGGAAAAAAACCTCATTGATAATTTGCGTCATCAGCCAGCCATGCTAATCAAAACAAGATTCAACTCAATGCGGAATTCCACGACAAAAGACGTGTATTGTCCATAACTTAAATCCATAGTAGCTTTATTTACTTTCTCTATCAGAAAGCTTTCTTTGAAAATCAAAGTGGGAAACAAAATTCCCACGATGAAAAATCCATAAGACCCACATACAAAAATGTTAAAGAATTTGTGCATATATTGTTGAATGGGGGTATTTAGTCTGTAATACCCTATTCAATGTGACATTTTACCGGGAGGCGGGGATTTGCTTTCCAAGGTTTAGGCTTTGATGCAAGGAATCACGATTCAGTCATCCAATCCAGATGTCCAATATTGAATACATGATCAAAACTGACTGGTCGTTAGAACAAGAGACTGTGCAATGCAATACAGGCAAATCAATACCATTAATGTGGTTGAATTTGTACGATATATATGCACAATTTATTAGTCTCGTTTTCCAATCCAAAACAAAACAACATTTAGGAGGAATATTGCTACTGCAAGCGATGTTAGCTTAAAGCCATTGGACACTTTCGGTACAGAAAAAAAATTAAAAGTTCACAGATTTACAAATAACTTACAGGGAGACTTCTCTTGAAATACTATTCCATGAAATGCTTTACTTTTTGAGAAAACATAAAAACAACATCAATTCTCGATTTCGAGAATAACGCATTTATTTTAAACACATGTCATGACACGGCGAAACGTGCGGAAACAAGGGTGAGCTTTCCCTTTATTTTCTCCCGACTCCGATGACCGATTGAACCTAAATTTTCACAGGTTTGTTATTTGATATAGAAGTTGTGATACACAAAGTGTGGGCCTTGGACATTACTGTTTACCGAAAGTGTCCAATGGCTTTAAAGTAAAGGCAATATGACGTTGCTATGCATACCCTAAATTGGAACATATACAGTGTACGAATGCACATTGTATTTTGTACAGAAGGGGCGTGTTCAATTGCTATGTGTGTCTGAAGTACATTCAAATATTTACAATTGCGCAAATTTCAATAGGAGCTTGTACATGTAGTAGGCATTATGACATTGCAATATATACGAACATGTTCATCGGAACACATGCACATCATATTTTTTTTGATATTGCATAAATGCAAGTTAACCTGAAAAAGGGGCGTGTTCAATACGCTAATACATCCGAATTACATTCAAATTATTATTTTCAAATTCAAGTTTTTGAAATTCAAATGGTGCAAAGTCATTCCAGAGTGGTTCTTGGTTTTAAGGTAAAATGCTACATGTACACGTACCTCAAACCGTCTGCACAATTTTGTTGTGCCTGCTGCTTTGTAATTGGCAATCATAGATGTTTTCCTGTGGCAATTCCCTAGACATGCTCGATGCTGCATACAGCAAGATGCCCGACAGGAATTATAAGAAAGTGCACCTTGCCTCATAGGGACCCTTGCGAACATTGTATGTATAAGGTGTCATCAAGTTATCATATTATGCAAATTAATATTTTCTATCATGCCATACCATGTTGCTTTCGCACAATGTGCAACAAATTATAATAAAACTTAAAAACACCTTTTAAAAACACATGTTAGCATACAATTATTTAGTTTCATATGCGGCTTTATGTTAATGTGACAATGCCTGCATGATGTACTGTGCTGCACTACTCTCTAAACCAATTCAAAAGACTTCCGTATCAGAATGAAATTGATTTCAGCAGTGGCTATGGCTCAGCATTGTGATGCCACTGTAGCCATAGCCGTAGCGAAAGTCACTTGAGCCAACACTGCCTTATTTTCCGCTTTTAATAAGTATCGCGCCATACACCTGGGGCCTTTCTCAAACCTTGGCTTGGGCGCCACTTTAGACTAAAGGCCGGTTGATACTCGCTGCATATTCACTGCGTACTTATCGCGCAGACTCGTTTTTTAAAGTCTGCAGTGCGTAAACAAAGCGCAGTGCGTAATTGTTTTTGAAAAAGTCGCAGCGATTATCAATAGGCCTTTGGGCTCCGCGCGCTGTGTACGCAGTGGAAACCCCTGTCGGCCAGCATTTTTGGAGAACATCAGCAGACAGAGCCTGGAACCTAACCCGAAGGCCATGCAGACCCATGAAACTTTGCCCTGTAGAGATGTGTTAAATTATCATTCAATTTTACTACCATTTTGTACACAAAGTGTCAAATTAATACAAGGACATTCAGTTTACAATGCTTCTATACATGTATATACACTTTGGTTATTACTTTCAGGAGCGAGGGTGATCAGCATATTTGTTTTACGATGATTGAAAAGGTGTGTGTTCAACCATGTAGCAATAATTGATAATTATGTACGATGCGATGCGATGAAGCTGCTCATAGCGGCATTGCATTACCCATACCATCTGATCAGCAATTGGTGATCGCCACCACATGTTCTTCAGATATGCCAAGACTGAAGGTGAAATATTAACAAGCTTGTGACACAGGATACGCCATGGTGACACAGTAAAGAAATATAATACTTACAGGGGTAAAACCAGGCCTTGAATTTCCCGTAAATTTAACGTATCGAGTTACATGGGTTCTCTCTTCTGGGTTCTTTTAATTGCCCTACATGTACTTTTTTTATACACGTAGTATGACTGATGCATGCCTGATACTTGAGGCAACAAAGGCGATTGCCTCCATGCCCCCTGGTCATTGGCTTGGTGCCCTTGAAATACTCTAGATTCTAGAAGAAATTTACAATTTCCTCATAAGGTGCCCTTTACCAAGGAGAAAATGCCTTGGTGCTTTTGCCCTTTCAAAAATGAAGCATACAGGCCAACTGAAATACACATGTAGTACCCTGACTTCTCACCTGAGGGGCAAAGCAGTTAAATATTAAAGTATCTCTAGCTCAAGGTCACAACCACCAAGCAGAGAGTCAAATCTACATCCTGCAATCATCCAAATTTCAAAACAGCGCACAAAACTGTTCAGCCACGACATGGCGTTCTACCTCCACGTCAACATTTGTCTGCAACTGTCTGCAGTTTGCAAGTGTGTCAGGAGACTGTTTATACGGTAAATGCCAGCAGTCACAAGACAACACACATTAGGTTTTAACTCTTCTCTGTCTCTCCCCTTCCTCTCCTTC
Organism: Asterias rubens; assembly: GCF_902459465.1. Lineage (NCBI taxonomy): Eukaryota > Metazoa > Echinodermata > Asteroidea > Forcipulatida > Asteriidae > Asterias > Asterias rubens. Next base: position 24,157,237 of record NC_047062.1, on the reverse strand, counting down.
TCTCTCACTCCTCCGTTCCTCTCCGTAATGGATTCAATTTAATAAACCAATTTATTACTTCCTAATAGCATTGGACAGCATGCTTCTGACTATTACACTCCGAATCTCTTTATATACCGGAGCTAGAAAATACATGGTATGCTACAAAGTACAATGTTCATGTTACATACTGTAATGGACAGGGCTTTTCTGCTGAAGCAATATATAATAATATATAAAAAAGACCCGGCAATGAGTAAAATTGCATGGCCCGAGGCAAGCCTGACAGCAAATTCACTTCCAAGACAAATCCATGGCTCTGTCGGGTTTTGACGCGCTTGTCACTGGATGGATTATTACTTGAAATAACCATCAAAGAAGCCGTTATGGTAAGGTTGACTGACAATAATACCACATGTACTGTAGTTGTATTATGCCATCTAGTAGTTCCTAAGTGACTCAGTAAGATTCCAGCCGAGCCAAATTGCCTTAGGGATCAGGATGTAAGATGCATGAGTTGCATTGTCTGATGTATTTTATATAAATGCATATACATGTTGGTACATCATGATCTTTACCTTGTAATATGGTGGGACGTGGCAGAGCGGATAAGAGCACCGGACTCAAGCTCTGGTGTTTCCAATCAGCAGAGTGTGGGTTCGAGTCCCGGTCATGACACTTTAAGTGTCCTTGAGCACTTAACCCTGTATTGCTGCGTCCTTAGGATGTGACTTAAAGCCGTAGGTCTTGTGTGTTGTGTAATGCACGTAGAAGAACCCAGTGCAGTTTCGTACAGAGAAGAGGATTGACCCCATGTTCCTAGCTTGATTGGTTGAAAATTGCGCCATGGCACCTTGTAAACCATTACAAGGTGCTACACTATGTACATATATAAAGGAATAGGTCTCATGTACTTCAAAATGAAGCTCGTCATATGTACCTTGCAGGGGGAAATATAATAAATGCTGAAGCGCCATGGGCGACACTAAGTGACAGTTTAAGAAGCCACTATTTTTTATTATAGTAGACCGAAACATAAAATACTACATTGAGACCATTCCTTCTAATTTAAAAGATTTTGTGCAGATTTCCATTTTGACTATGCCGTACATTTTGCACTGCCTACACATTTGTACACAGTCATAGCTTCAGTGTGATAGGTCTGATTCAAATTTGATGTCAAGACATGTACGGTAAGTGAATACAGACTATTGAGTTACAACCTAAGGGGAGAGTGCGGTCAACTCTAGTTCACATCAATTGAGCACCCAAGGGATCCACATGCATGCAGATCTTCTTGCAGTTTCCAGTTTGTCCTACCTACATGTACTACATTGTAAATGCCATCATTTACTGAGACCACATAATCTATCCAACATCACGCCACCAGCCAGCCACACAGGAGTCATTTAACTCTTTCAGTGCCCGTTTTGACACACCTCAGTACCAGTCTACCCAAGTTGTCCGGCTGGCTGGTTCAGCGATGAAAAGCATCCCTATTGAATAGGAAATATGGCCATCTGAAAAGGCTTAGCGACAAGTGAAATGACTGGCTAACTGGTCCTGCTGGCTAGTCTCTGACATGGTTAAGGGGAATCCCTCTTACTCTAGACACAGTAAGAGGGTTTCCCCTTAAAGGCAGTGGCCACTATTGGTAATTACTCAAAATAATTATTAGCATAAAACCTTAATTGGTAACAAGTAATAGGGAGCTGTTGATAGTATGAAACATTGTGAGAAACGGCTCCCTGTGAAGTAGCGTAGTTTTCGAGAAAGAAGTAATTTTCCACGAATTTGATTTTGAGAACTCAGATTTAGAATTTTCAGGTCTCGAAATCAAGCGTCTGAAAGCACACAACTTCGTGAGACCATAGAGTAAGGACAGAGATCTGTCCTTACTCTATGGTGAGACAAGGGTGTTTTTTATCTCACAACTGATTGAGCTAAAATTTTCACAGGTTTGTTGTTTTATGCATACATGTGTGTTGAAATACACCAAGTGAGAAGACTGGTCTTGGACAAGTTACCAATAGCGTCCAATGTCTTTAACCTTATGTACAATGTAGATGAGGTTGTCAAATCTTTATGAGTCTGGCTGTCTGAGATATCCCTCCCTCGTTCTCCAATGCCATCTCTACACAGGACTTTACAGACTTCTTCTAGCATTCTGAGGTTTTAAGATTGAAAAACTTCAGAGGATTTCTCCGTCTCACAATCTGGTTTACAAATGCCGTCCTTACCTTATTGTCTTCATCAACCACTCTCAGTCCGTCCGACGACACCCATAATATAGCTCGGACCTTCTTCTTTGCGCTCTAATGGAACGAAAAGACAAACAAACAAAGAGTCCGACAAATTTAACGAATGTAATTATTGTACCAGGATACAGAACAAAACATGAATGATTTAGTTTGCCCTACATGTGCGCAATAATTAATGAGGCCCTACTCATCATCAAATGAGCTTGGTGGTCTAGTGGTCAAGACATCTGCTCTAGACTACAAAAGCATGTAGAGTAGAAATGTACATTGCTTATCATACAGTATACTTGGGCAACATCATAATAGGGTTGCATAATAAAAATGTTGACAGCTGTAGTTTGCTTTGACCCTTCCACCAATTTGTATTAAGCACTGTATAAATTACTTTCCCGAGTTCTGTGAAATTCCACAGGCAAATCACTTGGGTGGGATTTGAACCCACAACCTTAAAAGTTATAGCTTTTTGTACATGAGTTAACACTGTCAACCCCTGATAGGAAATACACACATATTAATCAAACTTATAACATTAATTTTCAGAATGCCCTTGACATATATAACAAGTTTCCTACAAGTTCATGTAGTAGCTGCTGTTCATCCAATTTTAATAGTTAACCATGATGCAAGGTCAACTGAATGTAATGCATTTGGCTAATTGCCTATCAAGGCTAAACACTAACTGCACCCAAGCGAAGCAAAGTTAATCACATAGACCTCCCAGCTGAACTAGTCTTTCTCTAGCGATCACTTGACGTGACAACAACCATTAGCTATCCACTCTTTAACTCATGTCCCTACACAACTAGCAATGAATACAGTTTTGTGCATCATTGGTCAGAGAAGCACTTACACTTACGGACACTGTGCTAAAATTGATTCTGGATGCATCACAAAGATACATGGCGTCAAAATCAAATGTGACACTCGGAACATCCTAAGAGTACACGTACTCTAAACCAAGTATTTAACCAAGTGTATTCAGGAGAAATGTACCAGCTGTAAGCCCAGTCCATACTTCTGTGAACGCAAGTGTGATGCGAATTGTGAGGTCACAAACTCGCAACAATTTGTGAGAGCTGAGATGAGCTGAACTCCCAAAAAACATTCGCAGCAACAACAGAGCTGTGACGTCACAATTTGCATCACATTCGCATTCGCGTTCGCAGGAAGTATGAATCGGGTTTCACACTCTGTGCAATAAGATGAAGCGAACCATTAGGTAGTAATGTAAGTAAGGTTTAATGTAATGCAACTTGAGTCCATTCCTCATTACATTCCTGATAACATAACGCTGCAGTACCCACAACACAATTTCATTCTTACATAAGTCTAGCATACAGACCACTGAAGAGTTATACTAATTACCCAACCAGACAGAAATAGGCAAAATTTCAATGACATTTGTCTAGACTTTCACATGAGTGCATTAATCATTTGAGTTCTAAAAGCCCCTGCCTGCGTTTTACTCAAGACGGCGCGCCGGGCTGGAAATCACTCATGCGTAGGAAGCCAAGCCTTGCCTGTCTCTCTCGAGTCCGAGAGTGAGAAAAGAAGGGCGTGCTAGCCTTAGGCATGTAAAAATAATTCTTAAAAATGCTTTCAAATAAAACAGATTCCTTCAGAATAATTTAATGTGTTTTATTGTAACAGTTCAGCCCGATTCATACTTCCTGCACATTGTGAACGCAAAGCGAATTTTGACGGCACATGGCTGTTTACGCAGCAAATGTTTCGCAGGAGTTGAGCCTGGTTCAACTGTTACAAATTATTTGTTGCGAATTTGTGACGTCAAAATTTGTATCTCGTTCCCATTCGCAGGAAGTATGAACCAGGCTTAATATATGAACCAGACTTTAGAATAAATTCAAACCGTTACTCACCGATCTAAGTTGTTTGGCTGCGTCTTCACAAATGTGCATCCCTCTAGATTCAGTCACTTCAATGGAGCCCAGATACTGCAAAGATGTCAAAGGGTAAGTTATTGAAAATTGCATTTGAATTTCATACTGCAGTCATAGTAATCATTCCATCATTCACATAGATTTGCATACTTTTAATCTTTGGGAGGAATTTAAAAGGATAAGCCAATAACCGCAACTATTTGTTTTTATGGCTGAAAATAAAGTGTGATATTTAAAGCGCTATATTAGGACTGCGTACAATTAATATTATTACTACACAGGTACCCAGATAATGTATGCAGTCAAAATTGATCATGCAGTTCTATCCATTTTCAGCTAAATGTACTACATATACAAAGCAATGATCTACAAAAATGGTTGCATTTGTCCCTAGCACTTTGTATCCTTTGGAAAAAAGCGCTTTTATAAATATGGTTAATGTTATTAATTATTAAGTATGGGTATTGTGTACTTGTACAATGCACATGTACCTAATGTACAAAACATTGAGTCCCAGTTCTGAAATCCTATACTCTTCATGTAAATGCATGACCAACAACTTTAAAACATTCCATAGAAGAAATGGTGTCACTATTAAAAAAAAAAGAGTACTGGCACCATTGAATAAAAACAATGAAAAGTCTGTTTAAGGATAATTTTCTTAGGCAGAGGCCCATTGAGCAATAGGCCCTGAATAGACAGGGCAATGAATACAAATGGCTGACGAGTCCTCCATTGAAATTCTAGGTCTACTATTATTACGTATATTAAAAATTGACAAAGCCTTGAACTGGCAGAGCACTGAGTCTGCATGTTTTCATTAAATTAGCTGGTACGTAGTATGTAAGCACATGAGACTTTTACCATGGACCATCTACCTCTAATTATGCTGTCGTGTCCTGAGAGAGGTGAATTGGATGATTCCTTATGTCTGCCAGTGTTATAAACTATGTACGTGTGTACATTACACTGTACATGCTCTATACAATGAATGTACACACATTGTCCAGCATGTGTGGGTTGACAATAATTTTCAGCGTGTCACCTAGTGTTGTCCTAGCTCTATGGTGTTACCAAAGATTATATAGACAGGGGTGAGATTTATTAGTAACAAAAAAGTCTGAAACTTGGATTCAAATACAAAGGGATGTTGAAATGATGGCATTTCTACCGGTTGGTAACCCTCTGGGGTTATAGATTCCAAGGAGCTTTTGGAAACAGAAACCAAAGCCCTAGAGAAAGCACTATACATGTACTGTATGAGAAAATGGAACTCTATCTGGGGTGTCGTGGCCGAGCGGATAAGAGCACCGAACTCAAGCTCTGGTGTTTCTGTTCAGTAGAGTGTGGGTTTGAATCCAGGTCGTGACACTTGTGTCCTCGAGCAAGACACTTAACCATAAGCTTCTCTCCACCCAGGGGTAGGGGAGGGCAGAGTTGGTTCTTGTGATTGATTAGCTTAGTGCGCAACATATTTGGCAGGAGCTGAGATTGTTTTAGGAATGATTTAAGGCCCGGTGACCAGAGGTAAAAATGTTGAAGCTCCATGAGTGTCACTGCATGACGGACCTTAGCGCTATATAAGAAGCCACAATTATTATTATTATCTGTTGTTAAAAGCGTGAAATACACAAAGATGCCATTTCAACCAACAAACGTTTTGTTATCATTGATAGTACAGGTCATCGTCCAATGTTGCCTTGCAAAAGAATTGATAAAATAAACATCCAGTGAACATTTTATACCCTATTTCAGCTCGAGTTCCCTATATTGCACCTTTGGCGCTTTATCATCTTTGGTGTTACACATGAATAATCCAATTTATAAAAAACTCCTGTATGGAACATGCCCCTTTTATGTGCAGGCATGACAGGTTATATGTAAACAGTATGTAGTGTAATACCAATAGGAAGCATGCACCAGTACACATGACCCACATGTGTGCTTAGTAAGTACATTATGGAAGAATGTTAAGTGATTGTGTTCAACAACCATGGTAACACCTCCATGGTTACCCATGCCCAGGCTAAAGGCGTACTGATTGAGAATTGAACATTCTCTTTAAAGCTTCCTGTGCTGGCCTAGATGTGTACATGTGTGTACAAAACACTTCAAGGAAACCTTGCGCTGTGACACTCAAGGAACTGAATAAAAAATATAAAAATGTTGGTCTTTTGTCTTGATACACGAGTACACTTCTCCTGAAGTACTTCTCCTATTGAGTACTGAAAAATGTACAATACCTTAATTAAGGCTCAAACAAATTAGTTTTCTAGACTTATTTAGGAACAAGTCTCGGGTTTGGGAAAATGTCTCTCGACACTTGCAGATGAGTCCACTTCCAGAAATAGTGATGTACATGTGTAAAATGTACTCAGGGCTGGGTATCACAAAGAGCCAAGATTCATCCATGAGTTGTCAATATATATGTATTCCATCGTAAGTTGTGTTGTGACATCACACTTTGCTTAGCAAATGAGATTGATCCCCACTTGAGATCATTCATAGCTCTTGTGAAATATCAGACCCTCATAACTACGTACATGTTTACGTGATGTACAATGTACTTCTACACAAAATTAAATTTAATTAACTTTTTGGGAGTTCGACCACACTTGCTTTACTCGTAATGTGCAGAAACATTGGCTGAGTGGATAAGAGCACCGAACACAAGCTCTGGTGTTTCCGATCAGCATAGTGCGTATTCCAGTCCCAGTTGTGACACTTGTGTGTCAGCAACACAAACCTGCGAGCATTTGGTGCTACGTATGCCACATTGGTATTGTGTGTAGAGGACTACACTTAATGTGATATAACAGGACTGCCACACCATCATCATAATGCTAGGAGCTGAAGTTGAATCAAGAAGGGCAAACTGATTAATTTGTACAAGGCAGAATGCCTCAGGACGGCGGAAATTCAATATGAGCATGAAGAGAGATATGCAACATTGATTTAATAGCCTCGTACAACGTGGCAACACCCTCCAGATATGTTCAGTCGTACTCGTACATGTGTACCGGGTAGTGGCTGTAGGATTCTCTGTATAATACTATGCATTACACTGTACATGTACGTGTATAGTATTTTTACTTAAAGGCAGTGGACACTATTGGTAATTTACTCAAAATAATTATTAGCATAAAACCTTACTTAGTAACGAGTAATGGGGAAAGGTTGATAGTATAAAACATTGTGAAAAAACGGCTGCCTCCGAAGTAACGTAGTTTTCGAGAAAGAAGTAATTTTCCACGAATTTGATTTTTAGACCTCAGATTTAGAATTTAAAGTCACCTGGAAATATAATTTTTTTCTTTCAAACATAAGAGTAATATGCTTGCGAACAATAAAACAATTTTTCTAGTAATTGTTTGTCACGATTTATATGTTTAAAAAATATATAAAGTTGTTTGGGGGCTGACTCCGCCTACCCCTTTTGTGACGTCAATCGAGGCAGACTTTGCCTGCAATGCGTATAGTAAACACACGTGCAAAGTACATGTAAGTCCAAGTCGTGAGTTGGTACATTTCAAAATTTCAACATTGCAATTGTGTTTACTCCACGCATTACAGGCAAAGTCTGCCTCGATTGACGTCACGAACAGCGCCCTCTCGGGTCGGGGTCTACTCTTAAATTTGTAAATAACATAAGAACTGATTTTTTAAAACCTTAGTTAACTGTTTATTCACATTCCACTCATCAAAACACGTATTAATGACAAAAGCTTTATTTTGAAAAAATACCACTTCCAGGTGACTTTAAGGTCCCGAAATCAAGCATCTGAAAGCACACAACTTTGAAAAGTAATAAGCAAGTAATATTATTTCGAAGGAAGCTTTTTACCATCAGTATCTTCAATCTGTGTAAGTTTAATGTAAATCTGTGGACATTGTGTTTTGTACAAAAAGTACCCAGTCCCTTTAACAGTCCGTATCTCTTTCAGTCGCAACAAATACATTTGATGTCAATCTGCTGATTGATTCAATGGTCCTTGCTCTAGGATTCAATGCAGTGTGCTTGTGTACAATACTAAATTGAATTGTCAATCCTCAAAGATTTTACTGATGATGTTCTGTTGATGTGTGTACAAACTGTTTTCTATCATCAAATTGTTTTTTATTCACTCGCTCACTCTGAAAACATCATGACTGATGTTCAGAGTACGCCTTAAAGGCAGTGGGCACTATTGTTAATTACTCAAAATAATTATTAGCATAAAACCTTTCTTGGTGACGAGTAATGGGGAGAGGTTGATGGTATAAAACAGTGTGAGAAACGGCTCCCTCTGAAGTGCAATAGTTTTCGAGAAAGAAGTAATTTTCCACGAATTTGATTTCGAGACCTCAGATTTAGAACTTGAGGTCTCGAAATCAACCATCTAAACGCACACAACTTCGGGTGACAAGGGTGTTTTTTTCTTTCATTATTATCTCGCTTGTTCGATGACCAATTGAGCTCAAATTTTCACAGGGGCCTGTTTGTTATTTTATGCATATGTTGAGATACACCCACTGTGAAGGCTAGTCTTTGACAATTACCAATAGTGTCCACTGCCTTTAAAGACACTGGACACTATTGGAAATTGCCAAAGACCAGTCTTCTCACTTGGTGTATCTCAACATATGCATAAAATAACAAGCCTGTGAAAATCTGAGCCCAATTGGTCGTCGAAGTTGAAGATAATAATGAAAGAAAAAAAGCCCTTGTCACACGAAGTTGTGTGCTTTCAGAATGCTTGATTACGAGACCTCAAAATCTAATTCTGAGGTCTCGAAATCAAATTCGTGGAAAATTACTTCTTTCTCGAAAAACAATGTTACTTCAGACGGAGCCGTTTCTCACAACGTTTTAAACTATCAACAGCTCCCCATTACTCATTACCAAGTAAGGTTTAAGCTAATAATTATTTTGAGTATTTACCAATCCAGCGCCTTTAACAGTGTCTGTCAATGTATAAGGTTGCAATGTTTTATGCATTGAAGTGTTCCTCTGATGTGTTTATATTAAGTACACAGCCTCTTGTGTACTTCTTGTCTATTACCTGATCAAGTGCAATCAATTATACATTGATCCTTTGGTATCAGTAGTCTACAGAGTGTACAGTGTATAATCGTACAATAGTCTACAGAGTGTACAGTGTATAATCGTACAATGACACCGACTTCAATGCAAATACTGAACCTGTACTTGCTTGAATTGATCCTTTGGTATCAGTAGTCTACAGAGTGTACAGTGTATAATCGTACAATGACACTGACTTCAATGCAAATACTGAACCTGTACTTGCTTGTCTTGTATAGGTATAAGGGCCGGATAGATCGATTCAATATTGCTACCCTGTAGTTTTCTGAGGGTTTGGGTACTTTTTGTATGACACAAATCACAATGTCCACAGGTTAACATTAGACTCACACGGTTTGAAGATAATAATAGTACAATGCATCCACTAAAATATTACTGGCTGAGGTGCTGTACCGGTAGTTGTTCAATAGTGAGTAAAACAATATCACAAAAATAATTTTGTCTCGGACTCACAATCCGAAAACTATTTTTGCGTATTTTATGCAACTCTCCTGAAAACATTGCTCTGTGATTTTCACTGTTTGTTTCTCTCAAAAACTTGGAAGCTGAAACTGCTACAGGTCAAACATCTTCATTCGCCGTGAGTAGGGATTCATGCCACGTCAAAAACTTGATCAACAAAAGGTATGAAAACCCTTTAAGAGTTTCAGACTCTCTATGAAAACCCTTTAAGAGTTTCAGACTCTCTATGAAAACCCTTTAAGAGTTTCAGACTCTCTATGAAAACCCTTTAAGAGTTTCAGACTCTCTATGAAAACCCTTTAAGAGTTTCAGACTCTCTATGAAAACCCTTTAAGAGTTTCAGACTCTCTATGAAAACCCTTTAAGAGTTTCAGACTCTCTATGAAAACCCTTTAAGAGTTTCAGACTCTCTATGAAAACCCTTTAAGAGTTTCAGACTCTCTATGAAAACCCTTTAAGAGTTTCAGACTCTCTATGAAAACCCTTTAAGAGTTTCAGACTCTCTATGAAAACCCTTTAAGAGTTTCAGACTCTCTATGAAAACCCTTTAAGAGTTTCAGACTCTCTATGAAAACCCTTTAAGAGTTTCAGACTCTCTATGAAAACCCTTTAAGAGTTTCAGACTCTCTATGAAAACCCTTAAAGAGTTTCAGACTCTCTATGAAAACCCTTTAAGAGTTTCAGACTCTCTATGAAAACCCTTTAAGAGTTTCAGACTCTCTATGAAAACCCTTTGAGAGTTTCAGACTCTCTATGAAAACCCTTCAAGAGTTTCAGACTCTCTATGAAAACCCTTCAAGAGTTTCAGACTCTCTATGAAAACCCTTCAAGAGTTTCAGACTTTCTATGAAAACCCTTTGAGAGTTTCAGACTCTCTATGAAAACCCTTCAAGAGTTTCAGTCACAGAGAGTGAAACCCTAACCTAGGTAAACACACATGAACCCATTAGAGCCCCTGTGTTAAGAAGCACCCTGTGATAGCATCTAGTGAGTCCATCACAGAAGGAGTGTAGCTGATAAGACTCCATATGATGTCAGTCTGGGACTCTGTACATTATGTAGAAGCTGTCAAAAGCTGTCTACATCTTGTAGAAGGATTGGTGAAGAAAGTCAACAGGAGAAAGATTGTCGCTTCCATGCACCAATGTAAGAATGTACAATGTATGAGTTCAATCAGAAAAATGTACAATGCATGAGTCTAAATAGAGACAGAAAAGGATCAAAACACGTGTTTTTGGATAACGCATCTAGGCACGAATACATGTATGTGAACATGTAAACATGAGTTCAACCAGAGAAAGAAAAAGATCAAACCCATCTTTTAAGGATTTACCGATTTGTGTATGGGAATTATAAATTCAGGCTTTAGTTGGGAGTGGTTGTAAATGTACGCCCATGTACATGTACAATGTACACGTTGGGTTTACATTTGTACATTTCTGTTTACACGTACAGTTCAAAGTCAACCATTTCAGAGTGATGTGTATTTCAACCTTTGTTAAAAGAAAAGACTTCAAAGTTTAATTTCTGCGCCTTGAACACCCAGCAGGGTGGATACGTGCGCATTACAAGTCTTATTATTATTATTATTGTTATTATTATTTAGACATTCTGCGCATTCAGACATTGCACTGATTGTAGTCAGTGTATCATCAGCAAATAACAGGTGAAAGTCAAGGCTTACATTGTGTTATGTAGGTCACACAGTTTGCCATTAGCCCTCTCTAGACCAATCCAAAACTAAGGGCATGGTAATTATGTATGTTATCAATGACTGCAGGTGGCATCAAATGATCACGGACAGAGAGCAGTACAGCACTCCTGCACAACCATTGTGGACTTGATTATCTACATGATGCCGCAATACATACAGTTGGCTCTCGTTAAAAGAGCAAGTCTGTAAAGAGGTTCTGCTTATAATGGGAGACTTTGGGACGCTTGGTGGCAGCAGACTTACCAGGTAAAATCCATAGTTCTCGGTCATGTGCGCACGCTCAGAACTACGTAAACGATGGAAATTTACCTGGTAAGTCTGCTGCCACCAAGCGTCCCAAAAGTCTCCCATTGAAAGAGTACATTCTGAAGTCCTGAATCTCATTTCTACCTTTTGTTTCTTTGCTTTGTTCCTGTTGTAAAGAGGTAATTTGGCAAGTCCCAGTGACCTTGTATGATTATAAGGAAAGTCGATTGTACACAAGTAATAATAATAATAATAAGACTTGTAATGCGCATCCACCCTGCAGGGTGTTCAAGGCGCAGTAAAAACCAAAAACAAACAAAACAAACAAAACAAACAACAAAATTAGTCCTTGAAAACCTGTGACATAAGATAAGTTTTGAGAAGAGATTTGAATGTTGTGGAAAAAGACGAGATCTAATGTTGATCTAATAAGTGGTAGAGAGTTCCAGATGCATGGCGCAGCTGAAGAAGAAGTGCCAATTTAAGACACTTCTTCAGTCCATGCCTACAATACTTGTCAATCTTCAAGTACACATTCGGACATACGAATAGGTGTCCATGTCACAACTTTTAAAACAGACTTTTCATCATTTTATTCATCCAATCCCAATGGATAACTCCCCATTGATTGTTGGATCTACTGTACATAACACAGACATAATATTTTGTCCTTGGAAAAAGAGTATACATTTTATTGTGTAGAAGGACTGACCACGGCCCAATTTCATAGAGCTGCTAAGCACAAAAATTTGCTAAGCATGAAATTTCTTCCCTGATAAAAACAGAACTACCAGCCAAACTTCCATTTGTTACATAGTGCTTGTTACTGGTATTCAGCTTTTGTTTGCTTATCTTGAAAATCACATGGAAATTTGGTTGGTAAACCTGTTTTTATCAAGGAAGAAATTTCATGCTAAGCAAATTTTTGTGCTAAGCAGCTCTATGAAATTGGGCCCTGTACAATGCAGCCAATGCCTACTTGTATTACAGTCTCCAAAATCCAGAAAAATCTACTCCGTGGTAATAGAATACTTATAGCAAGACAAGTTCTCAAAAGAACATACTCCATGATCTACCCAGCAAGTATACAACACCTGGTGCTACAGCAAACCAAATATTATACATTGATAACTTGTCATGCAATGCCTCAAAGGCAAGCCCATACACATTGTATAGGTTTTAACAGACTTTTCAGGCTATACAATCACAGGTTTTCTAACTTTTTCAGAGGGTAAAATAATCCCGAATCGGGAAGAATATAGTGCCTGATAACAGCATGTGCACTGACTGTACAGCCTCTTGACCCGATAAGGTCAAGAGTTTAGACAATAAATTGAGCTGAATGCAGGGGGTCTGTTTGCTGTTGTTCCAACTGCTCTACATGTGAGCTTGCTTGAACTATGCTTGAACAGTTCAAGAGTGAACTGTCTAGGGCTATGGTTACATGTATTAAAGGCAGTGGACACTATTGATAATTGCTAAAAATAATTATTATCATTAAACCTGACTTGATTACGTATAATGGGGAGAGGTTGATAGTATAAACCATTGTGTTAAACGGCTCCCTCTGAAGTAATGTAGTTTTCGAGAAACAAGTAATTTTCCACAAATTTGATTTCGAGACCTCAGATTTAGAATTTGAGGTCTCGAAATCAAGCATCTGAAAGCATACAACTTCGTGTGATAAGGGTGTTTTTTCCTTTCATTATTATCTCGCAACTTCAACAACCGATTGAGCTCAAATTTTCACAGGTTTGTTATTTTATGTATATGTTGAGCTACGACTAGTCTTTGACAATAACCAATAGTGTCCACTGTCTTGAAGCGACTCTTAAAGGCAAAGTGGCTTTTGGAACTGTTGGATTGTTTTAATCCTATATACTGTACATGTAAACATACACCTACATGTACAATAAATCTAACTTACTAACATTTCATTTCAAAAGGTGGTAGCGTTTTGAGGTACACATGAATTCATTTTAAAATGTTAGGTACAGTATACAAGAATGACCTTTGCGTATCTCATTTTGTTATTTTATGTACGCAAGATGTGTATTGTCTTCATGAAAAAACTCAATGCATTCGAAAGTGTTTTGTATTTTTACTGGGAAGAAAGAATGTCATGTGAGAAGCACACAGCACTGAGCACGTTCCACACAAATGCAAACCAAAAGCAAAGCAATACAAACTCAATCTGCCCTAAAAGCATAAAATACCAGTGAATCAGACAAACCTTGACGGCAAAGTTACATGACCCCGCCCTGACCGACTTCTCATCTTGCTGCCATTGGTGAGGTTTACTGGCTGCCGGAACATGGGCGTGGTCCTTCCGACGGAAACTACTCCTTAGTTTCTTCATACTAAGGGAGCGACGGAGACGACTGTTGTGTTTAGTAGGGGGACTAGTAGTCGCGGGAGATTGAGATTGAGATGAGGATGAAGGCTCAGCCTCAGCACTAGTCGATGGTGAATCTGTTGCAGTCTGCTGTGGTGGATTCTTGCTGTACTTATGGTGTCCGTGAGACGAACCAAAGAAAAAATTCCTGCAGGTTTTAAAAATAAATTGAGTTAGTAACATTAGTTGCTGGTTTTTTTTTTCCAGTTGGAAAGTGAGCTTCGAGTACAATTTGATTCCCCTCGTCTCGTTCTTGCAGGACACATGACCTTGATCTTTAACAGAGTCAACGCAACGCACTCACTTTTCATGAGATTCACATAAAACACGTTTAAAATAAACATTAAAAACCTTCCTCAAAGGTTAACTATATGCTTTTTCATCACTTCGCTAGAGATTCTGAAATTTGTCTGTGCCCACAAACAGAATTGAAACTTTGGAACTGGCAGAGTAATTTACTTTTTGAGAATATCGTCGCAAATAAATTTGTATACAGTACAAAGCACTGAGATCTGTTTATCTCTTTCGAGAAAACATGAGCTGCATTCACTGTGAATTGCAAAACCCTGGCCATCTGCATTCTTTGACAACCCGCCATGGTATTGCTGGAAACTCAGATCAGTCGGACTTACCTCCCATTGAGCCAAATACAATGTGAACAATGGTGGCAGCCTATATCGATCTCTCGTAATCCTTGTTTATACAACGAAAGGACATACGTTTGGAATAGACCTTAAATGCACATGACGCCATTTCAGTAGGGCGCCCTCACCTAGAGGTCAAAAGGAGGTTGTTCATTGGCCAGTACTGTGCGCTGCGCATACAAATCTGTGGGCTTTGATTGTTTTGTCACCGCTTTTTGTCTAAGGTGTTCCAGTAATCCAAGTTTCTACAACAGGGGGTGTATTTATCATCTGATTTCTGGCACAATAAAAATTAGAGTGGGATATAAGTCTCCCTGCGTTAACTGGTTAATTTTTTAAATGCAATGATGGACTGTAGTAGTTCATTATATTACATGAACATGGTTGTGCATTATAAAGTTAAATGTCATTCAAGTAAATGAATCCATGTGAACATGCCTACAAGAGGTTTGAAGAATAAAATCTAGTTTTTAGTCAGTTAATAAAATGATTTGAGTTTGAGACAAGGTTTGAAGAAGTGAACTGACACTGAAAGGCATGCATGCAGAATCGAGAGTCAAAATGTGACAAACACGGTGAGTGCTACTTATTTTAATACTGTTAGTTTGTATGGTAATATTGGTGGTAACCACCTTGGAATGATCTATTATTGAAAAGTTCAATCATTTAAAGTGTCTTAAGAATAAAACAAGAGGTGTTTGGCTGAAGCCCGAACACCCAATGACAGATGGTAATCTACAATGTAGGTAACATAATCAAGACTTAATTATACAATAAGTAGTCAGTTTGAACCCAGTACTAAAGAAGCCAATTCAGACTTGTATTCAGTAATTAGTACATGTTTATAAATTCACCAAAAAAGCTGTCAGTAACCTCATACACACACACACAAAGTTCAAATGCGGTCACTAAGCACTAGAAGCAAACAATGTGTAAATTGCCATTAAGCAGACAACCTTCAAGTGAGATATCCTTTTCATCTTCAAGAATACCAAGAAAGACAACGTCAATGTACACAGCATGAACACAGTATTCCATGGTGAGCCCGAGTGTAATATTAATTGAAAGCACATTCATTGGATATCAATGGCCATATATTAAAATTGGTAGAGTACTGACAGCATGGTAACATGGGAGGGGGGGGGTTGCTGCAGGCCTGATACTTCGGAGAGGCAAGGAAGCCGATCGCCTCGATACCCCCTGGTTGTTGCCTTGGTGCCCTTGAAATGTTCCAGTAGTAATTTGTAAACTCCTTGTAGGGTGCGTTTTACCAAAGAGAAAATGCCTTGGTGCCCTTGCCCTTTCAATAACGAAACATACAGGCCTGGCGTTCGTCGTTACACAAGCGACAAATGGGACTGAGGACAAGTTCATCATTGAGCTGCTTACACTACACTATACACAAATACTGTGTATTACATGTACACTTGAGAGTAGTTCAAATTCGTAAAATACAAACATTTTAAAATACACTCTACAGTATCCGAGTCCCCATCCCATCATACAACTTTCAATGGGTTGGCATGGTTGGCTTGTGCATGAAGCGCTCGCCTCTCACCAAGGTGACCCCGGTTCGATTCTCAGCCAGGGCCATATAAAAATGTGAGTTGAGTTGTGTATTGGTTCTCTGCTGTGCCACGAGGGTTTTCCTCGGGAAAAATCAAACACTTTCGATCTTGGCTGTGCTCCGTGGTCATAATGGGTTGATGTGGCTGGCAGCCAAAAGCGCCCTTGCATGCCTGCTTCTCGAACACGTTGTAGCCGCATCCTTCGCAATTCAGCTCTTAGCTGCGAGTAAGGATGATTAGCCCCCCAAATTATTATTATACTCTGGCAGGGTTCTACGATGCACAAGCTAGCAGGCCGATATGTATCAAAGTGTACACTTTTTCTTTCTTTAAAAAAAAATCAAGAGAAAACCGCTCCAGGTTGCACAGACTTTTTTAAAACCAAGAAAACAGTGCGAAGACCTCGTCACCAGGTTTCGGTCAAACATCCCTAATATAGATTTGGGTCCAGAATGCCCACAGTTTAAAAAAACCTGCAGAGAACCCTTCTTATACGCTCTTGTTCTATGACCAGCAAAATGTTGGCAATCTTTGGACACTGTCCCTACCATTTTTAAATGGATACAGATGGCAAGAACGGTATGAAAGTTTGTATGACGAGTGGCTGACCATCGAAGAAACTGTTCTTCCACAACCCTAGAATTTCTCCCTTTCCCATGATTAATTTCTTAAACAAAGAAAGGATGTTAAATTTAGATGCTTACATGTGGATAAGTCAAGGGTTTAGTAAATAGTGAGAATGAAAGTTGCCTTCAAAAGTGTTATGATAATAAATATGGTTTCACACCTTGTGCAGGAAACAGTTACTCCAATCATTGACAAGAAGCAGATAACAACATTGTAGACCTCCAATCCATCAGAGTTTATATTTCCTGTGGTTGTTATTCTTCTCTTTGGTACAGTTAACACATGTACTATACTGTATTAATGTGCAGTGCACAGTGACAGGGCCAAAGGTATTGAATGGTAGTCTGTAACTTATTAATAGTTGTGTCAGTTGCCATTACATGTACATGTACATGACAAACTTGGCAGCTTAAGAGTAATGTTGGGTGCGTTTGATTAGCTTCTCTGGGTCCAACCCGGTCTGCCCCCGGCGAGTTCGAACAGCTTTGGCGCCATTCCAGGGGCTCACCCGGGTCAGCCCCCAGTGCCCTGCTTGTGGAGTGGGTCACTTGGGGCTGGCCTGAGGTGCATGACGTCACCACGAGAGGGCGAGTGTGATCGTTCGATTAGCTCTTGTCAGGGGCTCAACCGAATGAGCACCACGGGGTCGACACAGGGAAGCTTATTGAACGCACCCATAGTAATTGTGTGTTACTGTAGTATGATGTTAATAATCAGTAAAGTGAACTGTCAGTGTACATCTTGGACCTTAAATGAATTTATTAGTCGAATGTAAACATACATTATAAAGTACCACCAACAGCAGTCATGCAGTGGTCATGAAATGTTACCAAAGTTAGTTTGAATTGTGTCAAGTTAATGTAGAAACTCAGACCTGATTGTTAAATAATACTTCTTCAACCTGTCATTCTCCAATGCAAGCAAGGCCCAGGCAGAAGGTTTACTTACTTGAGTCGACCCATAATGGTAGCAGCTTTGGTTCTTGACTACTCTCCTGTGGAGTTGGGCAAGCCAATCAAAAATCAGCCAACAAAGTTCAGTACACACTCATAAAACAAAGGAACAATTGCAGCACAAAACCTGTGTAGAGCACACCTTCTAATGGTTTAAATGGTGATCAATCGAGAGAAAATATGCTTACAGTACATGTACACATTGGATTTGTGTGTGTTTATTTAGAAACGTATTGCTTGTTCAATACGCATATTTACAAACCCTCATCTGGTTATTTGGTTCACTGAATCTGACTGGTAGGTTCCCCCATACAAAATAACACACATTCCAGAGCAGTCAGAGCATGGGCTTGTCTTGAGTTAGAATAAGCCATAACCATTTTCTAAAAGGGGTGTTCCAGTGGCGGCGCAAAAATGGGGTGACATTTTGACAGCACTAAATCTGTTATTTTGATCAAAATACTGGTGAAGCATCTGATATCAATTACCTACGCAAAACTGTAATATTCCTCTATATAACGCATTTAATAAATGCGGTCATTTTACAAACCAAACAAATTGCATTAAGTTTTTATTTTATAACTTTCAATTTTCATCCTCTAAAATTATGGAACTGCTCTGACAGTAAACACCAGTGGGTCCCCTAGAGGGTGGCACCACAACCATGGAGGAAGTTTGAATACTACTAGTGATGTGTGTAATGCATAGCAGCGTTAAGTGTCGCCTAAAGCTTGCTGAATAATAAAATACAATATCGATTGTAGTTACTCCATTTGATTTACAGTGTTCTCCGAAACCACCCCACCGAGGAAAGCCAATTCACAATGTAAAGTTTTACATTTAATATGAAACTGAAAACAAAACTACAGTATGGGGAATACAATCTACATGAAGCAAGCACCTGAAAAATACAGATATTTATAACAAAATGGAACCCAGGTTTGTTAAAATGGAATTCAATTTCCTTCTCTGAATTCTTCTTCAAGGGACGACCAAAAATTATATGAAACTTATTCTTTGCTGTGGCTGTTTACATCAAAATTGATTATGAAAGGCAAAGGGAATACACCACAAAGGAAACTGACTGGGTAAATTCTAACTCAATTTGGGGGTGAACAAAGAAAAAACGGACAAGAACAGGATTTGAACCGGTGTAGTTACTCAAAATATAGCATACAGTTTATGTACCTCCTTGGTAATATGCAATGAAGAGCTGTTGATATACACGTCAAGTAGTTGTGAGAAACGACTCTATGCTCTAAAGTAACATAGTTTTGGAGAAAGAGGTAGTAATGTATACATATTTGAATCTGAGAAAGACTTCAGGCCTGACGCCTTTTCTCAGGCATCTAAAAGCACATCAATTTGGGCACGTTTTTTTCTTTCATTATTTTCTTGCAACTTCGATGACCAATTGAGCCCAAATGTTTACAGATTTATTTTTTCTATGGACTATGTTTGGATACCAAGTGAGAATACTGGTCTTTGACAATTACCAAATGTGTCCAGTCATGCAAGTGTCTTTATAACTTATTATCCAACTACCCATGAAACATTTCTGTTGACTCTGTCATATAATGTACCCTAATCTCATTCACCTTATGCACACTCTGAGGTAACCCCCAGTCTGGTAAGTTTGTGATAATAGAGAAACATTTAATCTTTGTTGACATTCATGATGAAGAATGTAACCACAGATGCCCTATGGGGTTTAGGGTTGAGGCTTGGTTGTTGGAGGAAGAATTAGTCTACCTCCATGGTTGTAGTCTTTTACTACTGTATGGGTTGTAGCATAGAGTAAGGACCCTACTCTATGGTTGTAGTATGGAGGAAGCCTCCGTGGTTGTACAGTAGTGTCGTACAGCATGGTTATCTCAATGTACAACACGTTTTACACAACCAAACTGTATTGAGTGCTGTGCCTATTTGCACCGACCCACTATTTATGCCAAGAATATTCACAAGAATGAATGCCCAAATTTCGTAGAGCTGCTTTAACGCAGACAATAAGTGCATTTAACAATTTTCCTGCAAAGCAATTTCGAGAAAAGATCAAAACTTTTTAAGAATGATTTTCTGAATGGCCCCCAAGTTATCGAAACTGCTTGTAAAATTGCGTGCAATAACATCTTTTTATACAGAAACAATATTGACATTATGATGGACACCCTGTTTTGAAAGAACTGGACATCGTAATACTACTACGGTACATGTACAATCCTTTAAGAATTTGGAGAGTAGAAGAAACTAACTTGATTAACCCTGAGGAGAGCTCTTTGCATTCTCAAACCTCACACATTTGTCAATGCTTTTTAATTAATGGTAAACACAATTTTGTAAACACCACACTGATCCATAAATCATGTCCTGATATGAATATAAAAAAATGTTAGTTTTTTTAAATTGTTTTTTGGAAACCCACTTATTTTCCTAACTGTAGTGAATGAGTGCCGAAGAGTTGGCCGTATTCATAAAACATAGCAATTGCTTTTTCTAGGCTTTTGCTTACATCTGTATAAAGATGTAAGCAAAAGCCTAGAAAAAGCAATTGCTATTTTTTATGAATACGGCCCAGTGTGATTGTAGATAATGGAAAAGAGCGATTGAACTCGCACGTTCCTTTTGCGAGTATTCCAGCAGATGAGAGCTGAATGCAGTCAATTGTTGACACTAAACAAACTGTGCAAACTATAGCTATAATATCCTTGCTTGACAATGACATCAATTCTTGTAATTGCACCCACATTGTTCATGTGAAAATGTAATATTTAAAAGGAACTGTTAATAGGCCTATGTAATGAAATACTTGGTTTGTTGTGCACATCTGTAAACTACTGAACACGTCGGTGACCAACACGTCAACCGAAGGGAAACCCAAAGGCATCACGTAACAAACTCAATGACATCAACCCAGATACACACTGTATGTTACGTGTTCAGTAGCCTATCTTATCGAATAATATTGCAAGGTCAAATATTAATCACTGTATTTTTACGAATGTTAATGTGATGTTTTCGCTTTTGTGTGTGGCATACTACAAAAACAGGGGATGACAGTATTTTGTCTGTGTGACAAAGACTATTGTACATTGGCTGCTGAGTATTGATCGAAATTAAGAGCGTATGTAACTTTGTTTTATTTTCTAAATTTAATTTTAATATTATCCATAAGGCCAAGTAAAAAAAAAAAATGTTTCGCGTCCCCGCCCGCTTCCTTTTTACAGGCCGCCTCCTTTTTTATTTTATTTTTGTATGCACATTTTTTTTATTTTATTTTTTTACATTTTTAAATAGGGTTATTTTAAATGATCTCAGCAAAAACAATCTGAATGTCTTGTCTGAATGCCTCGACTAAATTGTTTCATTTATGTTATGTGTATTTCAGCAGTAGAAAAAACAATGGATATTTGACATTTTAACAAATAATGGCGGCCATCTTGAAATAAAAAATAAAAAATAAAAAGCCCCTCTTCCTCCTTTTTTTGAAAAACCCGGACGTGAAACATGTTTTTTTTTTTACTCGGCCTAATACACATCAAGGGAAACTGACTCGGGTAAATTTTAAATCATTCGGGATCGATCAAAGGAAATGTGACCAGAGTGGGACTTGAACCAACAACCTCCCAAATAACGTGCAAGCACTCTACCAATGGAGCAATGAAGCCCTATATGACTAATAATGTTGGCGGACTTCCTATGTTGTTAAATCTCTGTACTGGGTGCCAGTCAGAAGCCATACAATCGTTAGCTCTCAAGTAGCTAGTGATCACACCCTAGTTTCTGATACAACCTTCGGAAGCGACAGCCAGGGGATCGTTAGAATGCAACTCCTCATTTACAAGATCAACTACATGTAGTAATAAACCACTTAATTTTTCATTCTTTTTTTTTCCAACACTGCCTAGTTGGGGAAAAAAAAATCATTCTAAAGGGGCCATTCATGTTGTTTTTGTTCATGTATGATTCAGGCCTGAGAATTGGGCAACACATTAAATACCAACATGCAATGACTTGATCCATGAACTTTTGTTGCAACGTTTCATGACATGTAGGTGTGAAACTTCACATCCAGTAAAAACACTCACTGTCAATAAAAAACAAGTAACGCATTGTGTTCAATCATCCGAGTGTCATTCTGCAGCTTTGACCTTCGTCTACTTCCAGGAATTGTCTGGTTTGTTTGGTCTGCTCAGGAAGCTGTGACCTTAGGGCAAGTTCTTGACACTTAAATCTCAAAGTTACTTTCTATTCTTGTCTTTAGAGTCCTTGAAAACAACCTTGAAACACTGATGAGTCATACATGTAAAAGTTAAAAGTCAAAAAAGGTTTAGACCAGTATGCTTGGTGATAATTCCAATTATTATGATGCAAATCTTACAACATGTATACTAGTCATTGTCAATTTCAACTATAATCTGGCTTCTGGCAACGATTTAAGTGATCAGACCTGTCTACATGTCTAGTGTTTATTTTGTTTTGGGTTTGATTCTTCCACCCGATCATGAGAGGAAACAAAATTGAAACTATGGAAAGCATGGCACATACAATATAGGTCTCAAATAACCCACTGGACCACTGGCCAGAGACCATCCATTTTAACATTTGGGCCGAGCAAAACACAACAGAATAAGTCCTGTAGAGTCAGTGGAGTGTTTTTTCAACTTCCAATTTTTGAAACCTAAACCTCCTGCATAAAGGAGAAGGCCTATAGATGTACATGTATACCACTGTTTTTTGGAATCCCCCAAGCAGGCCTGATTGCCTCCATGCCCCTGGTCATTGCCTTGGTGCCCCTTGAAGTACATGTAGTCCAGTAGAAATGTGCATTTCCCTAAAAACAAAAAGTGGCCCATGTACATTTACATTTGTAGTAGAGTAGTTAAAGTGTAGAGCTACAATACCTGTCTTCTTATTGTAGAATGTCTTGAAATTAAAGCCCAGCAAATTTAGTCCGGTCTTAAAACACAGCTCATTTAGAACACAGCTGGACCAAAACGTGAAACTTTCAGTTTTGAGGTGACTAGCAAATTGCTGAAATTACTGGACTTTGGCTGGTGGGCAACCGAGTGGGTATTTTTATCCTTACTGTTGACAGATAAGATGACAAAGGGTACAGGTATGGAAACTACATTGTACATAACACCATCATGAAGCTTATAATATGATTCACGTTGTTCTAAACTTGTTTTCATTTTGAACATCAACAGGAAACCCCCCCTCACATGGTGACACTTCACTGAAGTATGCCAATGTACATGAGTCACACACTGTGAATAAGTGACAGTATAACAAGGCAGTAGACATGAGTGGGTAGATTTAGACCATATCACACCATGGTCCATGCCAATTTGAACAATGATAAGATCAATAGAATTTAAATGACTCCACCCAAATAGAGTGTGTGTAATACATAGTTCCATTGAAACGTGTTGTAAAAATAATGTGACGAAGAATGTATGCACAATACTCTAAGGTCTAACAACATGTAGGACAGCCACCGCAAGCATTTTCACCATGTTGACATTTCATTATGAAAACATACTGTATGACTATACACTATGAATGTCTAGTACATGTACTTGTAGCCTACTGCAATTGTCTGCATCAGTACGTTTTGTTCAATGCATATCCACCAGGCAGCACTGTGCATTAAATTTTAATTGACAGCACTATGCAAGCATACTGTACTCAGACTAGTAGAGAGTGTGGACAAGTACACTAAAAAATATTGACATTGTGGTTGTGTATGGCAGTTTTAATACAAATAATTTGTTTTAACGTTGTGCAATGCATAGAATGTAGGTCAATAATTAACACTTGAGATTAGCACAGTCACACTAGATACTTGCAATCATTTTTAAATGTGAACTTTGAAAACTGTGCATTTTGTATTGTGATAATGGAGGCTGTAATGGTGACTGTGATAAGACTATGGTAGGCATAACACTACATCCAACAACAAGGTAGGGCTAGTTTGCCTTAGGCGCAGGTAGCACGACCACAATTGTCAACATTTCGAAAAAATACAGTTGATTAGTAGAAATACACGTAGAGGTAACCCTTCTGAACATTAACATGTCTAAATGTACATGGTTTTTTTCTAATCCGATCTTAGAATTGGAAAATTGGGCTCTATCCCAGTCCAGAAAATCCACTCTGCATAAAAGAAACTTCAAAAAATCTTTTAAAAAATCTTAGTATTTTTCAGAAAATCCTTGCCTTTTACAGACACAATAAAACCAACGGTTATCATGACCAACATTTCACCAGCATACCGTTGAAACCATGCGTGTTATAGAGACCAAACTAGTGTAAGAGGAGTGGTGGCCCAATGGAAGGCTCCGGACTCTACACCCAAAGATACGGGGTTCGAATCATGGGTGTTCTTTTACTGCGCCTTGAACACCTAGCAGGGTGGATACGACATATACATGCGCATTACAAGTCTTATTATTATTATTATTATTACTATTATGCTACGTGAATTGCGTACTAGTTCACAATAACCAACGCAGTCTATTTATTTGTTACCGGCAGATTATGGCGAGGATTTTTTGGTAGAGTGGACTTTGTGGACCAGCACAACGCTCAATTTGAGAGAACAAATTGAAAACTTTTTTTGATAGAGCCTAATAAAAAGCAAGGTCCAAACCTGTAGGCATGTAATTGTAAATATGAAGGACAACAAGTTTTGAATTGGATTTTGTACACTACTTAGAATATTCCCAGATATAATCATTAGTGCAATGATGGCCATGAAACAAGTACGGAGTGCGATCACTACATCATTCATATCATGCAGTTTTCTCTACTTCTCCTCAGCTCAGCTCAGTATTTCATAAACCAACCAAGAAATGGTCAACAACAATAGTAAAAAGAACCTTCTTTACAATTTACTTAATTATTACTTATTCACAAGTCACATCTTTGAAACTACATCATAACCCCATAACCTTTCAAACCTGGCTCACCAAAGCAGCCAGTACGCTCACTGTATGGACACGGCGTTGTTACATGTACACAAGCCCACCCCCATCAGTAACCTAAACACACGGCCCGATCTATTCCAAATTATTTTTCAAACGATCGCCCTCAAAAAGGTAACACCAAAACTCACCCCTCCGATGACAATTCCCCAACAACGACTTAAATATCCTTGGTAAATATCCACAGAACGTCTCAACAAATCGGATGAACAGACTTGTAGCCCACAGTGTCGATCAAAAACTGACTAATTTCACTGGTATTTATTGACAAATTCTCTCCATCAAACGTGTGTTCTGAACGCCGACAGTGAAGCTGAAAAATAGCGTTTTGAAGCACGCCACCTACGGCGAAAAACCACCAACCATGGAAGAATGAATGACGTCCTTTATTTTATTTTTTAACTACCGACACTGGGTCGTTTTCGGTTTTAGTCTCTCGTTCCTTCTAGTTTTTATCACTAGAAAACATAAAGAAATTGTCGTTAGATAAATAACCGATGTCATTTTGACGTCATATTGAGACTCACGATTCAAGGAAGCAAGTTTTCTTTAATTAAAGTAAGCGGCTTTGACCATAGACCAAGGACTGACCGACCGTGAAGGTTAAACGCACGCAGCCGCACATTGGTTTGTATTATATGCAAATTATCTTCTGATAGTACAAAGTGTAAACGGGACACGTCATTGATCGAACGGTGATTCAAGGTTTTTACTCATGCCGTTATAATGCATCATGTTTTGTGTTTAAACAGAGACAGCCCTGAACTAATAAATAAAACCTTTGTTATCACTCACATATAACGGGCTATTAAGGGGACTCCCTTTTGAGTCATGAATCATTATTACCTTTGATATGCCAACCAGCCGGCTAGCCCAAGATGCAAATGGTCATTTAGTGGAGCAATTTCTTGCTCAAAGTTGGCATAAAATGGGCCCATGGTTGGCGTGGCACTTGGTGATGGGGGAGGGAGGGAGGGGGTATCGATTTAACTAGCCAGCCACCCGGATGAACTTTTACATTAAAAAAATAACTTAAGTATCAATGTAGGCTACTGATGTTTATCATCACTCTCTGTATCTATATTTGTTTAGTAATTTAGAGATTCATAAATTACGACACAAAATTACAGCACTCTATATATCAACATTGGCCGACACACATCCTGTTTTCTTATATTGTGTTTTATTTGTTATTCATGCTTTATTCATTGTTTGATTGCTCAGAAAAACGTTGTTCGGGTAATAATGACTTCATGCAATTCAGAAAGATAGGGATAGACCCTGCGACCTTTTAATCAGGAATTGACATGTTGCCATAATAGGTATAGGGCATACCACCGATTGTAACATCCTGTTGACAATTCGTACAAGGGTCAATGCCATAATATTTTTCTAGAAATTGTACTGTTTCCCTCAGTTGAGTTTTCTTTTTGTGCTCACCAATGAAATAACTATACTGTAATGAATCGTACAACAAACAGTGGGGCTAAATGCATTGAGGTCGATCCGTTGGCCACCATTTATATTAAATTACGAATTTGCATTGATTTGTTTTCAGTGAATTCACACAACTATACCTATATCTATGCTGATCAAATAATCAACTATATTAAATGGACAGACTGCCCAAGTCACTATCAAAGTCAATCAATTATAAATTTAGTTCTCTGAAGTTCCCCACAATGCGGATGGGTATACAACTCCAAGTATTTCTATCTACACAGCGGTCGAAACAGCTCGATACGCAGCGGTAAATTTACTACGTCCTCCAGAGCTGTTTGTAGTCTGTCTCACAGTCATTCGGTTGCCAAGGGAAATGATGGGTCCTTCAGGTGGGGTTGTACCACAAATCCTTCATAGAAAAAGAGAGAAATATTGTAATAATCTTTATGCAGAAGGTTGATACCATGGCGACCAATGATTAAACTTCTCTTAGAGGAAAAAACATCTCTGCTTGTTTGTAAGTTTTCCTTTGTTTTCTGACGGTCTTGCCGAAAACTCACAAAATAATGTGGATATTGCGTGTAATGCAAACAGGATTTCTTCCCTTTTTATAAAGGAAAAAGTAAATTCTTGTTGTTATTAATCATTAAACGCATCCACAAAGGAATACATTTGTTGTAACATACATAATTGTGTAGTCATCAGGACTGATACTTCACGGAGGCAACGAAGGCGATTGCCTCCGTGTCCCCTGGTCATTGCCTTGGTGCCCTTGAAAGTGCTCCAGTACAAATTTGCAATTTCATCATAAAAAGGGTGCCCTTTACCAAGAAGAAAATGCCTTGGTGCCCTTGCCCTTTCAAAAACAAAGCATACAGCCCTGAGTCATAATAGCCCGTTGTTTTGTTTCTTTACAGGGTCCTCAAAAGCTTAAAGGTAAGGTTAGCCTATACGTTGGTATCACTATTAATATTGATGGAAATAAAAACCGTTAGAAGCTTGCAGCATCGTTTGATAGAATGAAGCGTTTTGATTAATATTTCAATTTGAAGTTAATGTAACAAAAAACAGAGTGCCCAACAATTTGAAACTGAAAAGCGTTACCGCGTAACGCTTCTCAGATTGTGTATTAGGAATTGTTCTCTCTGCATGGACATAATCATATTCTGTCCGGATTTTCGCCTATATAAATTATCCCCAAAACACAACCATAATAATTATGTTTTAGACGTTAGTATTACTATGCACATCTACATTTACATAGGCCCTAGGATTAAAACAATCGAGTTGTTCCAAAAACAAAATGGTGTAACATAAATTTGTGAACAATAGACACAGCAATAGAAATAATCCCAGTAAGTCTACCACACCCTGGATCTGCCTATGCCTGTACTTACATGGCCGGTCGGACAAGTGCACCCTCTGATAGGGAAACTGCAAGGGACTCGCTGTTGCAATTTAGGTCTAATTCAAAGATATCCAAAGCAACGTGAAACCCTTCACCAACCTGATGTTGCAGTGAACGGAAAAAAGCATGCATAAAAATGGGTTAAAATAAGTTAGACACACGGAACGAAATGACATTCCCAACAAACTGACATGAATAGGGTATAAGGTTGGTTGCGGTAGAGAGTCAGTGTTATATAGCTTTGAAGGGGGTGTAGAGTTTCGGATTTTTGTCAACCAAGATGAAAAATGTTTTTGTCCCACTGCAGGTGAGGCACTGCGCACAAATTAATACTTGATCTGGGGAACTTTCACTTTTGATTAAATAGTAGGCTAAAGTGTAATAACAATGCAACATGGGAAGTGCCCTATAAAGATAAATGCCTAAATATAGACCTCGAAATACCCCATGGCACCCCCAGCAAATTCCATGGTGCCCCGTGTGCTTTTGCTGTGGTGCCCTTTTCAATGTTCCACACGTTCAAATTTAAATTGCCCTTGATTGAAATGGAAATTTTGTGTGCCCCTTCAATAGCATAAAACAAGGCCCTTTCTATGTAAGTAAAACATGAGGTTTAGGCCCTTATATGAAATTCATTTTACTGTCTCGTTTAAATAATATGTGAATTTGTGATATAAATTTTATGTGCGAACCGAGGTAAGACGAATAAAAACATAACTGAATTGAAGTTGAATTGAGTTTATATGAATGGTGGGCCATACCTGGATTGTCCAGGTACAGTCATTACCATCAGCACCACTGCTGGGCGGTGCAAGGCAACCAGAATCCCCACTCATTGTTCCTCCGCATACTCCTTCACCTGCATGTTAATGAAGGAGCAGAGGATTTATGGCTGAATGAATATTATCATCACTAGTTTCCCAAGAAGAAAATTATAATCGAAGATGATCGACCGACGACGAGGAAAACATTCCTTGTGTTTCAAGTAACTAACTAAAAAGTTTCATGATTAACATTATTTTTTTTCTTTTGGTAAGATCAATAAACTATTTCAAAACTCATTTTCTGTTGTCATGTCAAGTCGTCAGTAAAAGTACCAGAAACCCCAAAAGAAAAATCATGCTAATTCGACGCTGAATTATCCATGCAATTCATGCAACTTTGACTCTTGCGCTGAGTTTGCGTCTATGCATTGGCAGATCCAGGATCATTGACTCTATAGAGGTTGATGGGAGTACTCATTCAAGAAAAAGACTAACTTGAGGATTAAAACCAGTGGAGACTATTGGTAATTACTCAAAATAATTATTAGCATGAAACCTTACTTGGTAACGAGTAAAGTGGAGAGGTTGATAGTATACAACATTGTGAGAAACGGCTCTTTGAACTGACGTAGTTTTCGAGAAAGAAGTAATTTTCCACAAATTTGATTTCGAGACCTCAAGTTTAGAATTTGAGGTCCCGAAATCAAGCATCTGAAAGCACACAACTTTGTGTGACAAGGGTGTTTTTTCTTCTTCTTACATTATCTCGCAAATCCGACGACCAATCGAGCTCAAATTTTCACAGGTTTATTATTTTATGCATAAAAATATGTTGAGATACACCAAGTGAGAAGACTGGTCTGTGACAGTTATCAATAGTGTCCAGTGTCTTTAAGAAAATAAGATGGTTATTAATAAAGAAGTTGAAGGTATTATACAGGTTTGGTAGAGCTGATTAATAGGCGCTGACAGTGTTCATGTTTTTCGGTGATTAACCACAACATATCAAACAACACCTGACGTGAGTCCGGAGAAAAAACAAGAGAAAAAAATCCATGCACAATAAGTTGCATGCATGTAAACAAATTGTCCTTAATCAATTAATAAGCTGCATTTTTCGGGTATCAGATTATTGTTTTCTCAAAATATCAATTCATTTCCAGAGGTTCTAGTAGGCCTAATCAGTAATCACCTTTCGGCTTAAAATTAAACAATTTTGTGTATTTTGTCTTATCCATTTAGCCACTGGACCGCCCAGCCACCTAAAGCGATACACTGTATTATGCGGTAGGAGGAAACCTCGCGTTAGCTTTTGTTTGTAGAAAATAAGAAACATCAAAATAAAACTAGGTAGTCAATAGTATGCCTACGCATTGGTGAATCCATCTAGTTGTTTATAGATCATTATTCATTTTTCTCTTCACAGTTGACTTGACGACGCTAATGATGATGAAATAATTTAGCACTTACCCAACAAAACGCTTATTAGTAAACACAAAGGAAACTGTATTTATCATTCATGGTGATATTGTCGAAAACTTATGCCTTCGCAAATAATCAGCATTGAGCCAGATAAAAGCCTTGACAAGCTATTGTATCCATTTTATCATTATACAAAAATAATCGCCATAAATATTACGGTAGGGGTTTTTATTGTTCCCCAATGAGGACTTGTACAAATATTACCGAAAGGGTAAAAAATTTTGCGTTTAATTATAAATAATAAGCCTTGGCTATCTTTAAAAAACTTGAACTACGATTTCAGTAAAGTTACTGCAAGAATCGTGAAAAGAAAAACAAAATTATTTCGGCAAACTCGGGCGGTGCAGGGACTAGAGGGTTATACCAATCCTGTATAATACCTTTACCAAAAAGAAAAGAAGGGGAAAAAAAACTAAAAAGAACCTATTAGCACTAAGAAAAAGGCTTTAATTAATGCGCACATGGATTGATGACGTAGCTGGCACTAAACCCTTTCCTGGCTTCAGATTCGTCCGTATGCAGATAGAGCATCATCTGATTGGACTTTGATGTTATTGGAGATGCAGGGGGTGTTGAACCACACAACCTAGACATCACAAAATAAAACGGGTAAATAGAATTAGCTGTTGCAAAGAACTTACCAACCAAAAGGACCGATGTTATAAATGAAAGAAAAAACAAATCAGAAAAAAAGTTAATGGCCTAACGTTTCGACCCAGAGTCTTTCTCAAAGGCTAAAATGACAACACGACCATTTTGTGTTATAAATTGCTAAATTTGACAGGTAAATTAATAACAGCTGTACAAAACCAATCTTTTCAAGTCAAACCATTGACATTCTTCAGTTTCCTCCAAATTGTTTATTTTTTGTTTTATATAGGACGAACAAATTTTCTTAGAAACAACATGATATCAAAAATAATGTTATTGTTCATGTGTACTTTTTAGAAACAAATCATCAGATGAGCTGAATTTAACGTTATTTTATATATTGATAACTAAATTATAACTAGTTCATTCATTTTCAGCCATGCATGATGTTCTTACTTTTTGGTGGTGTAAAACATACTATCATCATACACATAAAGTGAATCGTAGATACAATGGGAAGCGTCTTCCACGTCGAGAACATCAATGGTTAAAGTTATGGTCGTTCCTTCACCACCCTGGAATCGAGAAACAAAATAAAAGAGAAGATTTAATAACACCATTTTGCAGCTCATAGTGAGTACACCTGTTGAATGTGATGGTGCGGCTGTAACTTAAAGACATGCATAATAATATCGAATGGTCTGACAAAATAACTCTGTTTTTGTGTTAATTTTTGACATTCACAACGAAAAGGTGAGTGATGCGCAGCTCCGTCCGTATTGAGACGAATTAGTTGCGCACTTTTAGATAAACTTTATTAATAATATTGCCATATGCATGCTAAAACGTTTGTATCACCAGGGCCCACTTTTCTGGCGCTTCTTAAGCAGAAAATATAACTAACAATAATATTGTCTGCTTAATTTTGTTAAAGCAGGATACCAGTCACAATGGTGCATGTGACATTGTATTTTGGCTGGAACCAAACTGTGGTAAGCATACTTTTGGTGTGCTTAGCAACCTTTTGTTAAAGACGGCTGACTTGTGAATAAGGCAGCTGGCTCGCGCTCAGGTGGTGTTCTGGTCAGCAGGTGTGGGTTCGAGTCCCTGTCGTGCTACTTGTGCTTTATTTTCAGATAGGAAATGCATCCGTCGGTCCATGTGCATATTAAAGCCCAGAACATCGCCAGAAGCCCAAAAGCCTAGAAATACTAAGGAGTAAATCCCGGCGTTTAGCACAGTCTTCCCATCCCAGGCTTGCGAGCTACAGTAAATTTAGATGCACCCTTGGTTTCATCAACAGAAATATTACAATAATAACATAAAGGATGTTGTATAACGCTTACCTGGATCAACCATGCGCACTTCTCGTTATTATCGTAGTTAGAAGGGTAATTGGGCGATTGAATCACTCCTGTTGTTTCAGTCAGTGTAGTCCTACATCTGGGGTTTTCTAACGCAGCGGTTTCGTCCTCTTCACATTTAACACCAGCGTAGCCAGGGGGACATACGCATTTGCAGACACCAACCAACTCTATCTCATAACCACCATTCTCACAGGTAAGGGCAGCATTACAATCAGCTGATGAAAAAAAGAAGGTTCAATTGGTCAAAATTGTGGATGCGATTTGGGTTCTAAAAGTACAGTTTTAAATACTTGCTTGAGTCATGGATATTTCCTACCTCCATTCTTGAGTATTGCAAGTATTCTTTCCACTTGTGACCACGCACAAAAAAAAATTATCTTGTTTTTTCTTCTAACTTCTTGAATAAATTTTGCAGAATCAGAACCAGTTTGGTTGATAACAAATTGCGTTGATGTTTTCACTTTCCTGTCTACACAAGAGGTTTTTTTTATAGAGTAAGTGAAAAGTTACAAAAAGCAAGAAGATTTCCTTGTGTTTCATATTCATATGTTTGCAATTCGGTCTATTTTTTATGAGGTAGGCCTTTTGATGTAGTCTGTTCTACCGCGACGCCGACTTAAACGTCAAAAACACAAGAGGGCGCTCTCTCAAAAACAAAGAGACCACGTGACCACGAAGCGCCATGTTGTAAAAGTGAACTTTCACGTTGTCCGTGTAATTATTGTGTGTCATTTTGTTGCTGCAACTTTGAAATAAACACTTTTGAGTTAATAAAACTTAAGCATTGAAGTAAAATGGCTTGGACATGACAAAGTACAACCGAAAGGTGAGTTTAGAATGTTCTTGACATTGCGAGCTGGGAATTTTAGAGACTTTTCCCTCACTTTTTCGTGTGACTGTTGGACGAAATGAGTGCTGCATGGTGTTGTTTTTTTATATGAGTGGTATGGCCGTCCCTGTTCTCTGTGTGGGCGTTTAAAAGGGAACGTATAGGCCAACCTTTTTGAACAGTTAAATATCCTGTTTCAATGTTGATACAGCCTTTATAAATCTGGTATTGCTTTTTAGATGTCAGGCTTTTTAAAAAATCCGGAGAGGTTGAAGCGTCAATCCGTAATTGGAATACACAACTTGAAAAAAGAGTTATTGTTCCTGCAGCAGTAGGCCTAGGCCTTAATGTTTCTCAGATAATTTTTTTTTAAATAAAACTTATATCCTTTTCTTCAACCACATTTCTGGAAGTAAAATGATTCTAATGCTTATCGGGGGTTGCTGTAGGCCGTTCAACAAATGTTGCACAAATATTAATTTTGTAAAAATTATTACCAAACGTTTTATGAGTCGTATACATAATAATTCTACAAGGGCCCCTAGTTAAACCAAAGAACACATACTTACATTCGCATTCGTACATACGATTTGCCAGGAGAGAATCATAAAATGACAAATATTGCCGTTGCCCGAGATCAAACTGGTCCAAGACTTTCTTGGTGGTCATGGTTGGCAAGCCAGTTTTGGAAAAGTACTGTGCAACAAAACAGAAAATGCAAATCCTCAACATGCTAGATTCATCATCAACAAATCAGTTTGATCTAATAGTGGAAGACGTTTGTTTTTATAAGTGATGTGATAAACTCGGGTTAACAAGGCACAGTAAAAATAATGTTAGGACCTATAGTGTTGCCTCTCAAATATTATGCGGCAATGGGCCTAGACCCACCTTCAGTTCGTGTGATTTCATCTGAAAAGCCTTCTGTTCAAAATGGTGTTTGTAATGTGTGGTGAGTTTCTTCACACTTACGTTTTTGTCATACTGCATAATTGATTTTGTGTCATATGGAACACCATAGTTGCTGATTGAAGCCTCGTACTTGTCAAAGTTGGACACCCTGTTGTCCTGCACATTTGCATACACGACGCTAATGTACTCGTCTCGGTCTGGCCTGGACTGCTCATGGTGAAATCCTATGGCGTGTCCGATCTCATGAGCGATGGTACCAATCTGTAAAACGTAGAATTTAACATGAGAAAACAATGACTAATAGTACAATGCTTTTGGGTGTTTATTATTTTGGGTAATTTTGCCATTTATTCTGGATGAAGTACTTGTTTTCATTAATATTCACGACAATTATTAGAAATTTAAATCGCGCTAATTATCCACCTCGCATAACCTGAAGAAAAAAAAATATTCAAAAATATGAAGAAAAAACATGTCCTCACGTATTCACATCCTGAACCAATTGAGATCTCCTGCTCTGTTGTTCTCTGCATTCCGACCCAACTCCAACATCTGAAAAAGAAGTTTAGTACTTTATTTGAGTTTCACCTTCTTCCTTTCTTAAGATTATGTGTTTTGAAAAATGATCTAAGGTTTGTTGATGAGGGAGGGGGGGGGTATGTCTTTTAGGCCCGTTCTACGTTTTTTATTTTATTATTTTAACACGGCAATTTTATCCTTTACAAGTGACTTCACGCTAAAGCCAAAACATACAAAGCCCAATTATTAACCAGTACACAGTCATCGTTTTTGTTTGTTTCTGGAGCTTCTGTGAAATTATCAGATCGCTGCGAGTTAGTTTCTAAGTTTTCCAAAACACAACAATAAACAAAATACTTCTTTGTATACCCGTCTAGTTTTCTGAACACCAGGTGGACGTCATGTTTGCTTGCGTCGTAAGCCTCGAACTTGATGCATGTCTCGGCCTCCCAAAGGTCAAATGCACTCGTAATAACCTTTAAATTATCAACTAGGAGTAAAAAATAAATAAACAAATATACATATCAATATATCAAATAAAATGGTGCATCAATAAACTATTGAGTGTTTGGAGTATGCATTCATCAAGCTATATACGAAATGAATGTCATCTAGGTGTTGGCTCGAATCCCAGCCATGACACTCATGGGAAGAATGGGTGAGAGGCAGGGGTGATGGCTTTTGTGATTGGATGTGCTCCCATAATACTCCTCGGTGAGATGATTATGTTATACTTATAAGGTAGTTAAATTAACGGCCGGAATCAGCCGGGTAGCAGTGTTCATGAACAAAAAGCGTCTTAATGGGTTGACTTAATTTCCTGGTGGTTATTCCTATGCTGGACCTAAATTGCATGTCAGGCGTATAGGCTATCAATATTGGCTTACCAAACAGAGGAGCTTAATGTGTTATCACATACACAAATGTAGGTATGTAAAAAATGAAATACAAAAATCACTCACCCCAACATACAAATAAATTAGTAAACAAAAAGCACAACAAAAGCATGTACTAATGCCGATTATAGTGTGTAATAATAGCAACGTTGACTTTTTACCTGAGTCAAGATTAATGACGTAAGGGACAACACCTCCGGGCCATCGGGTAGACAAATCAGCCAAGGCTTTTCTCCTTTTCCGTCCCGTCTTATTGTCTTCAATTTGAGCATCGATCTCTCTCTTTTGTGCAGGTGCAACCTTCATATCAGACTGGTACGTGTCGCTACTAGGATTCTCCTCTGGTAGTTGCTTCACTTTACCTTGCCCATCTCCATCACCTCGCTTTGGGAAAAAAATACACAATTTTAGGTACATGGAACTTGGCAATTAAATGTATGCAACTTATTTTTTTAACTGCTTTAAACCTTTATCATGCTGCCTCCATCTTGGTCATTGGTATCGAATAACAATAATGAATGCTAACAATCACTCTGCAATTAGTAAACATACCAGTTTGTTATTCCAGCCTCGGTTTAGTAACATTGATATAAATGGGAGAAAATTAAGATGGCTGCATCGTGATAAAGGTCTAACCCCCCCCCCCCCCAACGTTGTCGTCTGATTACAAAAGAAACACACGAGGGAAATGTGAACAAATAATAATGCCCCATGTCCTGCATGTTCATAATGGTGACCATCTTTCATTTCAGGAATTTATTTCAACCCGAAGAGAAATGTTTGAAATGGTAAAATTTAAGAAGCAAATAAGTATTTGAATGAAACCAAAAGGCCTAATACATATAGTCACTGATCTACAAAGTAAAATACGAACAAAAACCTACAAAGACAAGTTGATAAAGGAGTGTTGAGGTTTATAGACGAAGAAGTTATCTGATATCAAGTAGACTGACGTCCCAGATTACATGAGACCGGACTTATATAATAGTCGAACTTATATAATGAAATACCGTAGATCGTTTGTGAGTGACACGGCTACCTTTGCAAACATTAAACATCTAAACAAAACTTTTAAACATCTAAACAAAACTAAGATTCATGAGAAGCAATTAACAAGTGAGTATAGCCCCTACATTAGTTCCGATTTTATTTTACCTTTTCCGGAGTGAAGTAACTTGAAACCCAGTCTGACGAAGCGAGCACACACAGTAAAATGAGAAATGGAACCTTCATTTTACCAAAGGTTGAATACTCCGTCTATCTCTTGTTGGTGAGCAAATAGTTTAACCGTCGAGATTAATTTTTTTTTTTAGAGCTGCCGATTTGAAGTCTCTCAAATACAGCGATGAAAATGCTGCGTGTCTCTGATTCGGTTCTTATATACACACCCAATGAATGATTAGATCTTGTTTCTAAATGACAAACTTACTTCAATTTCACACTTGACAATTTTAAGAGTAAGTATCGTCTAAATGCAGCCTTCTAAAATTGAAAGGATTTGTTTTGCCATTAAGAACTAGCAATTGTCTCAGCGGTAGTTTAAGTACACTTGAAAAAAATATTTGTTTTTTTAATGCAACATCTTATCTTTATTTTTTAACGAGTCGATAATGCGCAAGCAATTAAAATTACAAGGTTACTGGATTCTTTATCAGTAGGATGCCAAAAACTAATTTTAAATGTATTGTAGTAGTTATGTGGAATCATTTTCCAAACTAATAGACCAATTTAGAAAAATGTCATGTAATTAATAAATTGTTGTCGTTGAAATGAAATGAGCCCTTTTATCCGCCTCATCGACTACGAGCGTTTTTTTTTTTAAGTTAAACTTATACATCTTCCGACCCGAACCAGTAGGTGGTCCACAGGGGCGGTTCACAGTTTGAAATCAACGAAATTTAGTTGGATTTGTCAACACAATGTAGAATACCTCAGCACTACAATTAACTTATCTAAGTTTTGCTTAATGGTCATTGTATATCTTAATTATTGGATTGTTCTTTAGGGCCGTTGACCCTCAACAGTCCACGGGAATCGTTCTTTTAGTGTCCTTAGTGGGAGGCTGCACCAATAACCATTAAAACATTGTTCAATAACCTGTATTTATTGTCATTGAATTTTTAATTCATGGCCATTGTCTTGTAACTCAATTATCCCGTAAAGTTGTTGACCCTCAGAAGTCCTGGGGAATTGTTCATTTTTTGTTGTTAATAGGGTGGTGGGAGACCTGCACCAATTACCCATAACATTGTCTCCACAATGAACATTAAAAAAAAACTATCTTCTTCGAAGTCTATTAACCAATCGTGTTACTCATTTGTATCACTCCTTGTTTGATTGGAAAGGAGTCCTCGACATAAGATAAGTGCATCTCATGCTTATATAAACTACAACTATATAGTGAAACCTTAATCGAGTTTTGTTGAACGAAAAAATTAAACTTGCACCAAATTGTTTGTCTTGCAGATACAATGGCGTGTGCAGCGGTGGCCCTTACTGTCATTCTAGTAGCATTTGCTGTGACCTGCCAATCAGTCCATGGGGATGAATTGGCCACAAGAAGCATCAACGGGCCAGAGAAACAACGCACGGCCCAGATGACAGAGGATGAGGCTCTCAAACACTTAAAGGAGGTGGTGGAAAAGGGAAAGTCCAGACCATTCATAGTCCGTGAGCAGGATGAAGACTTACGAGAAGTCGCGAGAGCAGGTGAGAATTCCCTTGTCATTTACGTTTCATTTCATTTATAAATTGAGTAGAGAAAAACACGAAAAATTGAATGGTTATCGCTGAAATAAGATTCATATTTGGTTCTTATTGTTGTTTACATTTATTCCTTGGACAAACTGAGTGTATTGCAACAAAGAAAAGTGAAAGGAGGAAAAACCCAAAATAATTAAATAAATAAAAAGATAAACCTAGATTAATTAAAATCCATCAAAAGATTGATAACAAACGAACCAAATATTTCGACAATCGACACAAAACAAAATTTAATATAATTCAACACCTGATAAAGTGATCGTGACGTCACCAGTGAATAAATATCCTGTTTTCGTTAGCTTAAAACCGGCCTTTGTATACTTGATTACTTGTAGTTAAGACATTATTCTATAATATTGTATTTTATCAGTTTGTGGGGGATCGTTGAGTGGGTCTGGAACCCTCACCTCGCCGGCATATCCAGGTGATTATCCGCCGGATTCTGACTGCCTCTGGACCATAACTGTAAGTCTTCGTACTCAGACAGTGGACACTATTGGTAATTACTCAAAATAATTATAAGGATAAAACTTTACTTGGTAATGAGTAATGGGGAGAGGTTGATGGTATAAAACATTGTGAGAAACGGCTTTCTCTGAAGTAACATAGTTTTCGAGAAAGAAGTATTTTTTCACAAATTTGATTTCGAGACCTCAAGTTTAGAATTTGAGGTCTCGAAATCAACCATCTAAAAGCACACAACTTCGTGTGACAAGGGTGTTTTTCTTTCATTATTATCTCGCAACTTTGACGACCAAATTTTTGCAGGTTTATTATTGTATGCATATGTTGAGATACACCATAGTAGAGAAGACTGGTCTTTGACAATTACCAATAGTGTCCACTGTCTTTTAATGTACAGTTAATCGTGAGCTGTCAAGTTTATTATCTAACATTTGACTTATAACTTTGTTATCCTCGTTTTATCAAAAAAAAAAATTCCGTTGAATGTGATTCAAGTTCATTATCAAATTCAGTAGTTATTTTGAATTTGGGTTTTTGTTTGCTGGTGTGGATGCTCTCATACTCGGTACCTTCTGGACACCAAGGACAAAACAAAAAACGAAAAATAAAAGGACTCCATATGGATATATATAACGACCGGGGTGCTCCACAAGGGGTTTTGTGTACAAAGTCTATGGACAAATCATAAGTACATAGTCTAGGCTCCACAGTGCCAAAAATGCTTTAAAACTATTTTACCTTACACTATTTGCTCCCCGTAATATTTTTACATGAAAATGTGCGGTAAGACGTGCTGATCATGAATCAGGGTGGTGTATAACATTTTGACCCGGCAAAAGTGCTTTTTTGGGTCAAAAACAAAATGGCCGCCGTTTTCCCCCTGAAATAATACTCCCATTGACATAACTAGAATATTAAGAGACTGATTCAGCCCAAATCTGGCTGAAGGTTATAGGTTTGTCAATTTTACATTTTAAATGTTTCAAAATTCAATATGGCCGCCATTTTGCATAACATAAAATGGAAACAGACAATTTGGGGGAACATTTTAAGGCAAATTTGGTCAGGATCAAAATTAAATATTGGTTGAACAGAATAATGTTGTGAAAAATACACTTTCGAATATTTGTTCATAACAATGTGTGGTAAGACATGAATCAAGATGGTGTATAAAATGTTGACCCGGCGAAAGTGCATTTTTGCTGCTAAAAGAACTATTTTACCGGGGCCATTGTCAAGTGTCTTAAAAGAAACAACAATCATGTGAAAGCTCATAAGTTATATCTTATATATGACATTAAACTGGGGTCGAATTTACCCGTTTTAGCTTAATTTTTTTCTCCGACATATCTGTGCACAAAATTCCCATTAGTGAGGCTGTTGAGATCGTTTCGGAGAATACACGCCAACTTGTCATTTGTGCCATCAAGAAGTGAGGAAGTTGTCCTAAAACTTTCAAATTATGATACAGGGCATGCCAGGATGACTCAGGTACAAACTGCGTCTCTCTAGCAATTTCAGTTTCAGAGTTATTGAAGAGTTTGGCTGAAAGATTTATTTTACCCGGGCATTTTTCCAGTGTGTATTTTTTCTGTATTTCTGTGTTTGTTAGACCATATACACCAGTTTATGCGCCAATTTTGGAGAGGGTAGCAGCTCCACTCCCTTGCCGCTGGCACCACCATACAAATCGTCATAAATTTAAGTTTTATACGAGTAAGCCTTGAAAATGGCCATCCGATGATGCAAAACTTGTTAAGAATGAGAATTAAACTGGGGTCGAACTTACCCGTGCTAACTTTTGATTTTCTCTCCGACATATATGTGCACAAAATTCCTATTGGGGAGGATGTTAAGATCGGTTCGGAACATACACGCCTACTTGTCCTTTTCGCCATCAAGAAGTGTGGAAGTTGCCCTAAAACATTGAAATTATGATACTGGGACATGCCAGTATGACTCAGCTACAAACTGCGTCTCTTTAGCAATTTTAGTTCCAGAGTTATTGAAGAGTTTGGCTGAAAGAAATATTTTACAGGGGCCATTTTTCCCAGTAAATATTTGTATTTATTTCTATTCGTCACAGTGCCGTGTGTTTGTTAGACCTTATGTTTCGCTTGTATTAATGTATAAATAAATGTTGTAGTTTGGAATTGTCAGAGGCCAAGTTATGGAGCCCCTTTGCGAATGGTGTGTAAACACACACATACTGATTTTACCTGATGTTCAAACATTTGCTGCGTTTCACTTTAATAATTTGTTTAATGAAGTCGGGAAAAAACCCAAATTCAATCTGTCTGTCTCTCTCTCACTACAGTTATATATGTGTTTTTTACGCGTGAAGTCTAGAAATCATTTCAAATATTATTTTACTGAGAAGTTACTTGTTTCTCAAAAACTACGTTTTACTTCAGAGGGGGCCATTTTTCACATTTTGTTAAACTATCAATAGCTCTCCATTGTTCGTTACCAAGTCAGTTTTTGTGCTAACAACTATTTTGAGTAATTACCAATAGCGTCCAGTGCCTTTTAACGTTTTCTCCCCATACTTGGGCGCTTCACCTCAATATGTGGAATAGACCGATCGCGCTATCAATGTTCACATGTGTTCAAGTGACCTATAGTGGGTATAGAAAATCACAGCTACAAAATAAAGACATGAGAAAACTCCTACTATAAAAACGAAGCCCTTTTTCTAAAGTTGAATGTTGTGATATTGATTTAAATCACATTTTGCTGTTTGATATTTTAAGTATTGTACTACAAAAAAGGCTTCTTTTGTTAGACTATAAATGAGGTTTGAGCGAGCTCACGCGCCGTGGATTTTACGCTGTGTGACAGCTATACCCCTTGAAATCAAATAATTTGAGGGTGAAAATAAATCAAATTTGCAGCTTCTTCATGAGATTTTTATTGAAAATATTGGCAACAATATCATTACAACGAGGGCATTGTAAAACCACACTTTCCGTGCACATACACATGACATCCTGTGGACATTTTCGTGGAATTTCCTAGTTGGTGGACTGTTGGTTTAACCCAATACTGGCATTGTTCAGCCACGGGTAAGGTCTCATCTTACAAACTCAGGAATACTCTCAAGTGATTTCGAGAGTTGAGGGTTTATTGAGCGAAAAATTGAGAGTAAATAGCAAACAAAACACAGAGTAACTGCAGCTTAATCACCTTATGACAGTAACCATGTCTTATATGCAGTACGCCGTATTTGTTTACATTTTACCCACTATAGGTCACGTGAGGCACGGAGCGCAATCGGTGTATTGAGTATGACCATGAAAACACCAGTTTTTAAGCACCAACCCTAGCACAAAAACACAAAGCAACCGCAGCTTAATCACCTTTTAACAGTAACCATGTCTTCTTAACGCACGTTTATATGCAGTACGCCGTGTTTGTTTACATTTTACCCACTATTGGTCACCTGAGGCACGGGGCGCAAACGGTCTATTGATTATGACCATGAAAACACCAGTTTTTAAGCACCAACACATTAGCCCAGTGGGTTAAGGGTGGTGGGACTGTCTCAGTAACTCGGATCATCCGGTCCGGGTTCGAATACCGTCTGTCTCTAATATAGATTCAAGGCTTTTTGCTGCCCCTGATGGGACAGTGTGATTGGGATCTGCCTTGTTTTCTCCCCTAAAGGGACAGGGCCCGCGCAGTGGCTAGGGTTCGAGGCAGGGGGGGATGTGCTCTGGGTCGGATGCAAGTCCTGAAGGGTCCTATATGGCAATGGGGAGGGGCCAGTGTGTGCCATTAACTGAACCGGCGCCTGAATGCCTGACACTTCCGGAGCGTAACCTTTTATGATTTTCCACCAGATTAAATTTACATTGTTTTAATAAATGGCTTTATATCGCGGTACCCGCTGCCAAAACATAGGATTCGAACTGCCTCCAGCTATTCTAGGCAACCTCGGTAGTCTAGTTGGTAAGACCTTGCTCTAGAATTGCAAGGGTCCTGGGTTCGAATCCCACCCGAGTAACATGCATGTGACTTTTTTTTCACAGGACTCGTGAAAGTACTGAGTATACAGTACTAACACACATCGGTGTATGGGGAAAAAAAAAATAATGTTCTCTTTATATTTATTTATTTATTTATAGTCCAAGCTCTACAGTGCCAAAATTTTTTTTAAACATTTTTACCTTACACTATTTGCTCCCCTCAATATTTGTACATGAAAATGTGTGGTAAGACGTGCTGATCATGAATCAGGGTGGTGTATAACATTTTAACCCGGCAAAATATTGAGGGGAGCAATTTGTGTAGGTTGTTCTCAATTTTTGGGGTCTGGAGCTTGGACTAACAGGGACAAGGGAAAGAACACAAGATGTTTCCAGAAAAGGGAATGTGTGTTTTTGATTTTGTTTATTTTGTATTTGTTAAATTAATTAAGATTCAAAATTGACCAAGAACATCACGCTAAACAAGCATATTGGATACCTATTTGGTTTTGCTCCTTATGGTTGGTCCACTCTGATCTGTCCAACACACAGGCACCAGCGGGACAGCACGTGGAGTTGAGCATTGACACCCTTGATATCGAAGATGGGAGCACATGTGAATGGGACAGACTTTCCATCAAGGTGGCCAATGAATATGTACCAGCAGGGTGAGTCACTCAAACAGTTTCAAATCTAACATTCATTGCACAATTTATTTGTTAATGTAAAAACATGATACAAAAATATATATTCAATACTCCTAGTTTTCCGGCAGTCACAATATCAACCAATGACTGGCTTACCTATAGTAACCCTGACACAATTGTACGGAAAATGATGTGGACATAATCAAACATAGTAGGGATCGTAGAAGTGATTTTCTTCCCTCGAATTCATTTTTCTGAATCCTTCATAATAGTTCATCATCATCATCATCATCAGCATCATTATTATGAATTATTCGTGCTCACAATGTTATCTCGTTCACTCAAAGTAGTCGAAATTTCCTCTGTTAATTTTTCTTTTAAATACCCTTTATTTCGTTTCCTTGGGATAGAAATGTTCCTTCGAAATTATAATATAGACTAGTTTTCTCCTTTTTAAATTTTTCAAATGTATTTCCTCGAGAAAAAAAATGAGAGTATTCCTTTCTCTCGATATCAATTCGGTGAGGGTAATGATTAAAGATTAGGTGTTACTTCGTGCATGCTGTCTTGAAAAATTAAACGTAGAAAAAAAACATTGCATGGCTTCGTTACACTCTTAGTTAGTTACGACTCGTTTGGTCAGGTGTGATAAGTGACAGTATAACCATGCCCGCGTGTCTCTTTAGGATGTGTGGATCGGGGTCTGTTGTGGGGTCTTTCGTCTCTTCTGGCAACCAGATGACGGTTTGGCTTCAGTCGGATGAGTCTATCCAGAAAAGTGGATTTTCGGCTTCCTACTCATCCGTATACCTGCAGTAAAACAAAATTCTCCCAAAGTCGATCGGAGCACCCTGGTCGAAACGTCGAGTTAAAACCTACGATTCTTTTCAGAACCACCCCAACTCAATTAGAGCTTATCGTTACATGGTGTTACCGCAAACCTTTCTATATTGCAGTATTATTATCTTCTGGCAAAAAAACAACAACAACAACAACATTGATAGGGTTCTCTGTACGTTTAAAAGGGCGCCCTCAAGACAACGTCGAGTAAGGGGGAAATGTGCCGAGTTTACTACTGATCGCAGTTTTACATAAAATCCCTTTTAAATGTAACATTAAACAAAACAAAATCAAAAACAGTTTTAGTGTCAAGTCTTTAGGGTTTATCATAGTAATAGTATAACTCACCAAGGTATAGTGCGATATTATTTTTAAAATGCGAAAGAATGGACGGGACGAAAACGAAAAGGATAATGAACGAGAAAGTAGACATGAAATGGAAACTCGCATTTTGGGGGTGAGTTGAAATATTGGTGAGGAAACTGTATCGATAAACAAAATGAACAACTGGAAGGACACAAGCGGTTGGAAAAAACCTAAAAAATCATGTATGTTTTTATTTTTTTCCCTTTTTACATGAACACATCACAACTTAGACTTTAAAAGAAGGTAGTTTGGGATCGTAATGTGAAATAGATGGTTATCATAAGCAATACATGCCTTGTATTATCGCACAGATTATGGTGGGAGTAATATTTATTGAATGTATTACCTAAATGAATAAATATTTATTTATAATGTCATTATAAAAGTGTTGGGGGTTGAACACAGAAAACAAAATTGGGGTGGCGTTTGAACCAACGGCGTCCGGATGATTGTTCCGGAGGTCGTTGGTTTAAATCTTACTCAAGTCAATTTGTTTGTTTCTTAACCCCATATATAAATATAGACTGTAAGAGGTACAGGGTGTTCGGTGTGAAGATAGGGGATGGATCGTACAGTTGACTTATGACTAATAAAACAAAATACATAATTACTGTAAGCAATCCCGAGACAAT
Organism: Asterias rubens; assembly: GCF_902459465.1. Classification (NCBI taxonomy): domain Eukaryota; kingdom Metazoa; phylum Echinodermata; class Asteroidea; order Forcipulatida; family Asteriidae; genus Asterias; species Asterias rubens. The sequence goes on along the minus strand of NC_047062.1, from coordinate 24,112,526 downwards.
GCCACGATGCTAATAATATTGTTTAATGTATCGCACACATTTAATGTAAAAAAATTAGGGTTTTTGTTTGGTCAGATTAAACCTTTGAAACTGTTGTTGATTGTTCTAATGTTTACTCTTGAATATTTAACATATATTGATCTTGAGTCATGTGCATTTTGGTAAGCTGTAGCAAGCCAGGGTGAAGTCCGTCTGAGCACTGCTGTTCAACAGAGTGGTCTTTGAATCATGTCGAACTAACTCCTTGACCACTGCTCATACGTACGGCAAGTCGTTCATGCCAACCATGATAAGGCGAACGGTTATAAACAACTTTCTGCAAACATAAGTAAAGTATCAGCCTATTTGACATGTTAAGGCTTTGCCCAAACACAATCTAAACACAGTGCAAACGGATGACGCGTCAAACGTTTGCCGTTTGGACAGTGCAATTATCTCAGAGCTGTGTGTGTGAAATCTATCTGTCTGCGCCTATTCTCTTAGTACAATCCCACAATAATTCCGGGTAAAAATAGGAAGGAAAGAGTAGACGCCATTTTAGTTAGATCTAAAGTAAATGCCGAAAAATGGCACACGCTATGCGGCAACGAAATCTAGACCATCTGTTTTATCTGTCTGCGTTTATTCTCGTAGTACAACCCTAAATAATTCCTGGTAAAAATAGGAAGGATAGAATAGACGCCATTTTAGTTAGATCTAAAGTAAATGCCGAAAAATGGCACACGCTATGCGGCACCGAAATCTAGAACATCTGTTAACGATACCAAAAACACACTTTCTGGTGAAGCAGTAACCCAATAGAGCCATCGTGAATCTTTTATTGATAAACGTGTTACTTTGAGTTCAGGGATGTATAATGTCTGCATGATAGTGGTATCCTCGTCCTGCTGTGGCGTTCATGTTTGTCTCCTGTATTGCCTCTTGACTATTGACATCAACTGCATAAAAATGACATAAAGATCAGATCAAAAGAAAACAGTCAAATCAATAAATCAGATATTGATCATAGCATTCAATGCCGTCTTAAAAGCCCGGTTCATACTTCCTGCGAGTGCGAATGTGAAGCCAATTTTGGTGACGCAATATTCGGTACGCCATCCCTTTCCAGCGTGACGCAAGAATAATCGCTCACACAAAGCATTCGCACCAAGTATGCATGAACCGGGGGCCGCGGGCTTTACGGTCGTAATGGTGCATCAAAGGCGAAAGATTGATCAACGTTAAATGGGGTGTATTTTGCTCATTTTTTTGTCGAAGTATAAAATGCTTCAAGATGTCCATTTTATCAAGAACACACGGCCACTGTAATCTTTGCTTTATCTTAACTTCAAGTACATGAGCTTTGTTTGAATCTGTTCCAAAGAAAGCGCCCTGTCAGTTTATCGCCCCTATTAGTCTCCGAAGACTGTTTGACATCGTATTTCTTGATCCCGAAGAAAGACAGAGATTGACTTAAGTTAAAGTAAAATAATTTCGTGTATGAAAGTTCACCTCTGCCACGAAACTGTACGGCCCCGTTGAACATGCTCAGATGAGCAATCGGAGTATCCTCTATCTCGCTGGTCAGTTCTGGTCTGAAAATGACACAAAGTGGCCCAGAATATATGAGTTTGTAAAGCACAGTCGGGAAAGAAATAGTGTCTCTCTATACCATGCATAGTTCAGGAGTACGAGAGGAGACGTTATGGTTGAAAAGTGGCCGGAAACTCACCTTGAATTCATAACTTAGTGGTTGACATCAGACTTAATAAATCGTTCGGCTGACCTGCACTTTGTCAAATCCAAATGTTTGTCGACAGCCACTTTTTAATTTTGTCCCTTCATTTTAGTTTAGACCCAACAATTTTTTTAAGTACGCCTACATACGTAAGTTCATTTGGGAAAGGTTAGTGAGAGGGCGCTACACAAATCTAGGAGTTTGGTTTCACAGTTTAGCGTTGCTGTCTACCACACCATGACAGAATTGAATAACTACAGTTCACTGCACAGGTTGTAATACAGCAAACAATGCGCTGCAAACGATATCAGTCTAAATGCAGACTACCAACGATTGCAGAAAAGAAACCTCTCAATTTCATTATGCACTGACGTGCATTGTATCATGAACTATATTGACCTTCAATGTAGTATACGGTTTATCGTTAGCTATCCATTTATCGTTAGCTATCCATTTGGACGTTCCCAAAGGTTCATTATGAACATTATCATCACTATCACCATCATCATAATCATCATCCACTGTGACAAATTTTTGGAAATTACACACGATTTAATATTAAGCAGCAGAGAATAATAAGGCCGTGTGCGAATCAAGCGACTTCGGCTACGGCTATGATAAGTTTGCTGCAGGAATAACGTTTTAGCGAGCGACTCAGCCAAAGTCATTGCATAAGCCATTATTTCGGACACGGGCTTATCTTTAGCAAGCCCGGCCATCCAACCAAAAATGAAATATGGCACGGTTGTTAAACTATGGGTAGCACCCAAACCGATATGAGGGTTTGTGTTCATGTGGTTTCGAGATTCATATTTTGTGCATCCATATTATCCATCATGTTGTGTATAAATTATGTAGGACTACGCAATCTCTTAACAAGTGCAAGGGGGAAAAAAATGTGCCACGTCAATTCTGGGCCGCAGTAGAAAACCACTGTACCGTGGAAAATTGTACCAAAGTGACAACAATGAAGGCCAAAATACAGAACAGTATCTTTTCAAGCAATATTTTGTGGCAGCATGGCAACGATACTAATGAACGCGTTATGGAAGTATCGATTTTTTTGCCATGATAAAAAGGTTTTGTGTGTAATTTGACGACAATTAGATGGACCAGCGCCCGTGCGTGATTTGCAGGCAACAAGTTCAGAGCATGTAGTATCACAGCAGCTACCAGTATTCGCTCACTCTTTTGGTGATCACCACTACCGATACCGGAAGAGATTTTCTCTCCGTTGCTGATGCTAGTAATCGTATTATAGGAAGCGATGAGGTGCAGGCGTTCTCTGAGGTGTAGGACATACAAAGTAGTCCTTGCCATTGGCTGTATATTCATCGTCGCACTTGTTTTACTGATGAGCACGGACAAGTACGAGTCTTCTTCGAACCTCATGGTAAATATATTTGGAAATTATTTGAAAAACTACACATGGGGTCTATACTGCAATCTTAAATCTATTAGTTAGCTATACCTAAATCGGTTCATTAAGTAATTTTGAAACATGCATTGTATATAGGCTCGTTTAAACCTTGGCCCTGTCGGTCTTAGACTTTCGTATTATACTACAGTATGTGTACAGAGAGAGAGAGAGAGAGAGGGAGAGAGAGCGAGAGAGAGAGTCCTTTATAGGGCTAGTTAAACATATACATGTTGCATTGTCTACTTGAGGCGATTCCTCCCAATAATTTTATTTATTTATTTATTTTCACAATGATGAGCAAATTAGTGATGGATAATTGCTCTTGATATGGAAACAAGGGTCGATTTATTTTAAACATAAAGTTAACTTGCTTGATGGGTGCAGTTCATGCATACGCGATAACATTCTCATGGAAAATTCATTTGCTAAAACGTTCACACTGATAGTATACAGGTCGGGTCGCGACTCTGTATGACAAAAATGGAGTGTCGTGGCCGAGCGGATAAGAGCACCCAAACACAAGCTCTGGTGTTTTAGTTCAGCACAGTGTGGGTTCGAGTCCCTGAGTCGACACTATTGGTATAATTACTCAAAATAATTATTAGCATTAAACCTTACTTGGTAATTAGGAATGGAGAGCTGTTGGTAGTATAAAACATTGTGAGAAACGGCTCCCTCTGGAGTAACGTAGTTTTTTAAGAAAGACGTAATTTTCCACGAATTTGATTTCGAGACCTCATATATTTAGAATTTCGAAATCAAGCATCTAAAAGCACACTACTTCGTGTGACAAGGGTGTTTTTTCTTTCATTATTATCTCGCAACTTCGATGACAACCAATTGAGCTCAAATTTTCATCGGCTTGTTATTTTATGCATATGTTGAGATACACCAAGTGAGAAGACTGGTCTTGACAATTACCAATAGTGTCCACTGTCTTCAAACATAATTGCTTGTCTCCACCCTTTGGTAAATTGGTACTTGTGAGGGCAGAGATGGTTCTTGTGATTAGTTTAGCTTAGTATGCGTATTTTTTTTCACAGGCTGATACACCCCAGGGAGCTGATATGGTTTAAGGGATGAATTTAATGGCTCAGTGACCTCAGGGGTAATAATGTTGGAAGCGCTTAATTACAAAATTAGAGTGCTTATCTATTACCATTTACGAGCAATACTTCATGTCAGCATTAAATTAAAAGAAACTCATACTCTATAACTCAGTCGTATGCATCGTTATAACGGCCTATAATTTGATCATTATGGTTGGTATCCATGTCCAGTGCAGGTGAATGTTTACCATAAAATGATAATTCGGTAAAAGTACAAATTTCCATGTGCAGAGATGTGAGACCAGAAGTATCACAATTAGCCTTCACTCAAAATACCCTTGTGCCTAGATCAAAATGTAAGCTTCAAGCTCATTACTATGCAGCCTTTTAAAGTGGCACTGTTGTTTTATTTTTTACTGTGCTGTGTTTTCAAGAAAGGATAACAACAAATCGATTTATCGTGGGCGGTTCCATTTTTTATTTTTTTTAGATGTATTCCGCATCCGCAATTTTGATCACACCTGGAATCATTTGATGTGATCGCAGAGGTTGGACGTGTGGAATGCTCTGTAATAAAACACGTGTATGCCTACTTTCGAACAAAATGAAGGCCAATATCGATTTGCCACTGTGGTTAAACAAAACCCATGTAATTTTTGCCTAGCACACAACACAGATGCAAAGGTTGTTGGTTGAAGAGAATATAATGTAAACAATTATATATTTATGTGAATCTTCTAAGGTGGCGTCCTCGGCTTACATTAGCTTTTCGTATTATCAAATAAACCTAACAATTATTCATTTTTATTTTATTTTTATTTTATAAACTGTAAACAAACGACGAATGTTATTCAACCTGTTCACATGGAGTCAGTGGTGTTTTAGAAGTTGTCCAAGTTTCAATGAGGGAAGACCATGAGTGTGAGTTTGTATTAGGCAATATTATAGGTTTTTTACTGGTCTTTATTTGTTGGGACATTTTTTATAGAAAGTTCAGGTGACTTTCGTAATAAATTTTCACTTACAACAAAAAACACATTTTAAAGACGAATTTCGTTGAGTAGGCCTACATTGTATCTGTGCGAGTATTGACAGTAACAATTGCAAATTGTATTGTTCAATTAAAATATAGTTTCTTTTGTATCAAAAAGGGACCTTTTGAACGCCATGATGATAAGCAGAATCATGAACAGAAACATGAACAACTTCCTCCACGCAGGCAGCAGGAGTCCATCAAACTCTCGGTCAGTCCACCGGAGTTTCGCCAGGGTATACTGGGGAACTACGAGAGTCGTGTACCCCCTCCGTTTCGCACCGGGCTAGGGGAGTCCGGAGTTCCGGTCAAATGGGCAGAAGAAAAGAGAAACGAGTATTCACAGAGTATGAAAGAGTACGGGTTCAACGTGGCACTAAGTGACCAGATATCACTAGACCGAGCCGCACCCGACATCAGAGATAAACAGTAGGTTTACTGTAGGATTGTCTTTTAAGACAATCACGTTTAAAAACGTGATTGTGATAGTAAAGTTTGTTTGACATACAAACATATGGGAATGTTCAATATCCAATATCGATGTACAATGTAGCCAAAAAGTCCAATATCCAATATCGATGTACAAGGTAGATTTCACTGTACAAAACTGTCCAATATCGATGAATAAGGGAGACTTTTACTGTACCAAAGCTAAATGAATGTCCAATAAGGAAGAGTGTAACTTGCTTTAATACAAATCATTTTGATCACCAATTTAGCCCCAAGACTGTTGATGCATCCTTAAAAATGCGGCACAAAAATACCATAATGACTGTAGCGAAAAAAATCTCATTTTCAAGTTCAGGTTTTCACAAGCCGTCTTGATAAACGGTTTAAAATTAAGTGATTTGTGTTCTTTATGAAAGATGCAAATATTGGCACTATCCGGAAAAACTACCCAATGCAAGTGTAGTAATTGCCTTCTCCAACGAGGGGTTCTCCACACTCTTGCGAACGGTTCACAGTGTTATGAACACCTCACCGCCAGACCTGCTAGCTGAAGTTATCATGGTAGATGATATGAGTGACAAAGGCAAGTCTATTCATTCATTTCGGTGTAAATAAAGGCAGTGGACACTATTGGTAATTACTCAAAACAATTATCAGCATAAAACCTCACTTGGTAACGAGTAATGGGGAGAGGTTGATAGTATATAAAACATTGTGAGAAACGGCTCCCTCTGAAGTGACGTAGTTTTCGAGAAAGAAGTAATTTTCCACGAATTTGATTTCGAGACCTCAAGTTTAGAATTTGAGTTTTCTAAATCAAGCATCTCAAAGCACACAATTTCGTGTGACAAGGGTGTTTTTTTATTATTTCATAGTTATCTCGCAACTCCGGCGACCAATTGAGCTCAAACTTTCACCGGTTTGTGATATATGCATATGTTGAGATACACCAAATGAGAAAACTGGATTTTGACAGTTACCAATAGTGTCCAGTGTCTTTAAAAATACCAAACTAATTGATGTAACTTAAAACAAATTAGAGATTTCGGCTGTACGAGTGTAGCTAAGATACAACCCAAAGGGAATAGTATGTGGCAATTGGGAAAATAGCACCTATCCATCATATAACAAACGGGTCACGCACACATTCACACAATCAACATTTTTAAGTGGACATCTCTGTAATAAAGCCTCGGCACTTCGTCGTGCCCATGATCTATTCTCAGTAGCTTGAATTGGCTTGTTTTGTTGTTGGTACTAAACTCATAAAGTGAACGAGTTACTGCTTGGTAATATTTAGAATTGAAATAATGTTATGCTAACATCTGGTATACATAATATTTATGACTGCATTTTTACTAAACGAGAAAATTTGTTTACTTAAAGGCAGTGGACACTGTTGGTAATTGTCAAAGACTAGCATTTTCACTTGGTGTATCTCTACATATGCATAAAGTAACTAACCAGTGAAAATTTAAGCTCAGTTGGTCATCGAAATTGAGAGATAATAATGAAAGAAAAAAAAACTTGTCACACGAAGTTGTGTGCGTTTAGATGGTTGATTCCGAGACCTCAAGTTCTAAATCTGAGGTCTCGAAGTCAAATTCGTGGAAAACTACTTCTCTCTCGAAAACTATGGCACTTCAGAGGGAGCCGTTTCTCACATTTGTTTATACCACGAACCTCTCCCCATTACTCGTCACCAAGAAAGGTTTTATGCTAGTACTTATTTTGAGTAATTACCAATAGTGTCCACTGCCTTTAACGTTGTGCCCATAATCACTATATAACACACTACTGGTGGAGTTGCCCTTGTGTAGTTATTTGTGTTGGTTTGAATTTCTTCTTCAGCACATCTCGGGGAAAGACTCGAGGATTACATCAAACAAGAAAGGTTTCTTGGTAAAGTCAAAATCGTCCGCAATACCAAACGAGAGGGCCTGGCCAGAACTCGAACAAACGGTGCAATGGTAGCTAGAGGAGAAGTGGTCGTATTCCTGGATGCTCATTGTGAGTGTAGCGTGAATTGGTTGGTGCCCCTGTTAGCCGAGATCGCACATGACAGGTAATTAAACCCGATCCATGAAAATGGAGTACCAATTAATCAATCCTTTAATGACTAATTAATCCATTTCTACAGAGTGCATTAACCTGGGGAGTCCAATTTATTGCCATCCCTAATAGGGTCATTCCACATTTCTAATATGGGGTCAGGTCTCAGAGATGATTTTTTGGGGGGCAGAACACTATTTGCACTTACACTTATCATATAAATATCCTATGTCGAAAACACAAGATCTAACCCTCTGGTAAGTGGAGCCGTCTGTGTTTTTATACAGAAGACGAATGGCAAAGTGCTTGTAATGTTAACCCCCAATGCTACGAACTGCGTTGGCTTGCATCGCTAAAGACGTGTATAACTCATCTAAATTAAAAGAAAACGAGATACACTTTTACAACAATAATTCCGTTTGCTCTTTGTAAAGTTTACTTATTAAACCAGAGAAGAAGAAAAAAACATACCAATATTGGTCTGTAATATACAGGTGTGCGAATGTAAAGTCATTTCATGTATAAGAATTGGAAAATACACATTAAAACATCTTGGATGAGTACGCCACAGCGCGCTGTAGCGTCGGGATAAGTGGGAGGCTGACACGCCCATAAAGGTTAACCAAACTGCATTTGTAAACACACACATAGCTTTAAAGAGACTGGACACTATTGGTATTTGTCAAAGACCTTATCAATTGGTGTATCTCAGTATATGCATAACATGACAAACATGTGAAAATCATAGCTCAATTGGTCGTCGAAGTTGCGAGATAATAATGAAAGAAATAAGCACCACTGTCACACGAAGTTGTGGGCTTTCATATGTTTGATCTCGAAATCAAATTCGTGGAAAATTACTTCTTTCTCGAAAACTGCGTTTCTTCAGAGGGAGCCATTTCTCACAATGTTTTATACTATCAACCTCTCCCCATGACTCGTTACCAAGTAAGGTCTCATGCTAATAATTGTTTTGAGTAATTTACCAATAGTGTGCACTGCCTCTAAACAAGTATGGAATTACAAGTTTTTACAACATGCCACCCTTTGGTTTTTATCCCCCCTGTAGGACTACCGTAGTTTGTCCAACAGTTGATGCAATCACTGCTGAAGATCTATCCTATCATCCGCAAGGTGATCTATCGCGTGGGGCATTCGACTGGGGATTCTGGTATAAGCGGATTGCAGTAACGTGGGGTAACACCATGGATCGAATTGGCATGAAGTATACAAGTCAGGCTTACGAGTAAGTTGTCCCTACTGCTCAGTGTTTTAATCCAATGTGGGATTGTCATATATCGATAAAGCAACATCGATATTCGCTGTATGTACCTATGGGAAAGTCCAACATCCAATATCAAACCAACTTTACTGTCATGGTTACGTGTTCTTTTCTTTTCACGTATGGGTTAGTTAAAAGGCACTGGCCACGTTTTGTAATTTGCAAACACCAGTACTCTCTTTTGGTGTATCCCAACAAAGGCATAACATAACAAATCTGTGCAAATTAAGACTCAACCTGTCACAAAAGTTGCAAATGAATAATGAAAGACAAAAAAACAATGTTACTTCATAGGGATTCGTTTCCTATAATGTTTGATACTATCAACAGTTGCCCATTACTCGTTACCGTGACCAATTAAGTTGTTATGGTAACAATTATTGTATCGAGTATTGTTGTCTGGTTAAACAGTGTTTGGAGGGTTTTTCCCCCAATGAAAAATTAAAAATCGAAAACACTAATTATCATAGTGCTGAATATGTTATATTTCTATTAGTTCTCCTGCAATGGCTGGCGGTTTGTTCGCAATGGACCGGTCCTACTTCCTAGAACTTGGCGGTTATGATCCAGGACTCTTCATCTGGGGCGGAGAACAATTCGAAATATCTTTCAAAGTATGTAAAAACAATAATTGTCTAGCAAATTAACTTCAAATAATCAGGGGGAAACTGACTGGGTAAATTTTAATTAATTTTGGGTTGAACAAAGAAACATTTAATTGAGCGAGATTTGAACCAAAGACCTTCCGATAAACTCGCCGGCGTTCTACTACCTAGTCCCGTGGTGGTGGTCACTAATATTAATCAATATTTTTTGTGGGAGTGCAAGTCAGAAACCATACGACCGTCAACTGCCGTGTAACTGCCGTGTAGCCAGGGACTCAAGTTTACGCTTCAGCCGTGCAGCCAGGGGATCACCTTAAGGGGATGCAACCTTTTTTTCAGGTCTCAAAATAATGATAACTAAAGGAAAACTGACTGTTTTGTGTACATTTTAAAAGATTTTAGGTTAAACCAAGAAACAGTGACTAGAGCGTGATTTGAACCAACGACCTCCGGATTATGATGCACTCTAAACCAACTGAGCTATCCATCCCTATGTTGGCAGTCTCCCTATTTTAAACTTTTCAGAACTTCTTTCTCTTTTAAATCTAAAAATGCTAAGTTTTTCGTACACCAGCCGGTTGTCTAAGTTTCCTTGAGTCCAACTTCGAGATGGTTGGCTTTATTGTGGCTAATAAAGACTTTGCTTTGTGAACTTCTCATTCTAGATATGGATGTGTGGCGGTCGGTTAAAGTTCGTACCTTGCTCCAGAGTAGGTCACATCTATCGCCACGGTATTCCTTATAAGTATCCGTCCATTGACGGTGATGTCAGCATCGTAGATAGGGTGAGTCCGCCAGCTATTTTGTTTTCTGCACTATGAAATTGCCACTGTCGTGGTGCTTCTCGAAGTAGAAATTTGGAGGAAAAAAGGAGGAAAATTGTTAAGGATGACAATTCTAAACAGAAAAAAACCGGGAAAAAACCACACACACCAATTGTGACAAAATGGCAGTGTGTATTGTTCCCCAACCACAAAGACTATGGAAGTGTGTAAAATGTCATTATAGTAAGCAGTGGTTAGACTACATGACTTACTTGCAATCACAAGGTTGTGGGTTCAAATCCTACCACGCTAACCGCTGATTTCACATTGACTAGGATAAGTATTGTCGTCTAGTTACTGAATCACAATGTCGTGATTTGTGCAACTTATACGTTAAACCAATGTTTGTATGAGAGCATTGGCCGTTGCCAGCTTGTTGTTTATACCCACTTGTGTGAGTTTACTTGGTTCCCTTGATGGGATGATTATTAGACAAACCATTTTCTTCCTCCATGGATATACAGACTACTCTCGTGCAATTTGCAGGGGAAACCTCGCACACAAAATGACAATTAATCTCGTAGCGAATTAATTTGATAAAACAGCTGCAGCCAGCTCTATTTTATTATGCCGAGAAAATGAATAATTCTGGTTGTGAAGGCAAGGACTCTCAAATTCAGTTTCGTTTTCACTCAGTCGATGCAGATAAAACCTAATCACTATAGCCAAGGGCCCAATGTAGAGAAGAAAGGATGGAAGTTTGAGTTAATGGAATAACCTCAAAGGAAATTTATGTAATATCCTGGTTAAGTTATAGTTTCACCCTCACATAATATTAACGTGAACAAACATTGAATTACCTGTTGCAAACTGCTTCCCAACCAAAAGGACGTATGGTATAAAAATGCGAGAAAAAAATAGTTAATGGCTTGACGTTTCAACCCAACAGATTCTTTCTAGACTCTGCTCTAGGGTCGAAACGTCAGGCAATTAAAGACAGTGGACACTATTGGTAATTTTCAAAGACCAGTCTTCTCACTTGGTGTATCTCAACATAATATGCATAAAATAACAAACCCGTGAAAGTTTGAGCTCAATTGGCCATCGAAGTTGCGAGATAAGAGTGAAAGAAAAAACACCCTTGTCACACGAAGTTTTAGATGGTTGGTTTCTAGATCTGAGGTCTCGAAATCAAATTCGTGGAAAATTACTTCTTTCTCGAAAACTATGTCACTTCAGAGGGATCCGTTTCTCACAATGTTTTATATACTATCAACCTGTCCCCATGACTCGTCAGTAAGGTGTTATGCTAATAATTATTTTTTAGTAATTGCCAATAGTGTCCACTGCCTATAAACTGTTTCTATGTTAATAAATGTGTGTGTTTATCTTGCAGAATTACATGCGAGTGGCTGAAGTTTGGATGGATGAATATAAAGAACATTTCTATACATTCAAGCCTAGATTACGAGGGAAATCATGCGGGGATATCTCCAAACAGGTGGAATTTAGGAAGAAAAACTGTCCCAGATCATTCCGTTGGTTCATGGAGAATGTAGCATTTGATTCACTTGAATTATTTCCTACACCGCCACCAAATCGGTTTTGGGGTGAGGTGAGTACCGTAAATTTGAATTAAATAAATTGGTATTGACTACAATTTGTAGTTCAAAGGCACTGGACACTATTGGTAATTACTCAAAGTAATTGTTAAATAATGAGTATGAAACATTGTGAGAAACGGCTCCCTCTGAAGTAACGTAGTTTTCGAGGAAGAAGTAATTGCCCAAGAATTTGATTTCAAGACCTCAAATTTATAATTTTGAGGTCTCAAAATCAAGCATAACTTCGTGTGACAAGGGTGTTTTTCTTTCATCATTATCGCGCAACTCCGACGACCAATTGAGCTCAAATTTTCACAGGTTTGTCATTTATGCATATGTTGAGATACACCAAGTGAGAAGACTGGTCTTTGACAATTACCAATAACGTTCAGTGTCTTTAAGTAAATCTAGACAAAACAATTTTTGTTGTTGGTAAAACAGGCAATATTTTTTTTTTTTAAATCATTAATCTTATGAGAGTCATTTCCTTTTTAGTAAAATACAAGTCCTCTGATCATTAACGTGTTCATACTCTTGACATTTTCCCGTTACCTTTTACTCAAATGCAAGTCCTTCGAGAACTATATAACCATTGTTCATAATACTCTAAAACATTTCCCCATCAGTTTCGCTTAACTGGAACATCATTGTGCTTAGACTCAATGGGCCAAAAACTCCCCAATCTACGGATTGGTGTGAGTGGCTGTCACGGTTTTGGCGGCAACCAAGAATTCCGCTTAGGTACAACTGGTAGGATTCAGTACGGCGAGGATTGCCTGATGCCGTCGGCATCCAATACCTACGTTAAAATGAGCCGCTGCAGGGAAAGTCACCGACTCGTTGGGGACGTGGACTTCTGGTCTTTTAGCGAGGTAAGCTGAATGATGTTATCCACACACAGAATGCCAGGCCTGATACTTCACACGAAGGCAACGAAGGCGATTACCTCCCCCATGCCCCCTATAGTCAATGCCTCGGTGCCCTTTAAATGTCCAGTAGAAATTAAAAAAAATTCATCACGGGTGCCTTTTGCCAAGGAGAAAATGTCCTTTCAAAAACAAAGCACATACAGGTCTGAAACACATTTCAAGACGCATTATTAGCTTGCCAGTTACACATGAACTCATTTTGAACTTTACCATTTGTTACTAGACCAAATTACACGTACATCAACAGACCTAAACACGCTTAAATGTGGACACATTTGGATATTTGTAAATAAGACAATAGGGCCTATGAAACACTTATGAAACCCCCAAAACAGCTATTGTGAGAAGATACAAGGACAGAGTTAACATTGATTAAACAAAAATGAATGTTGCTGTTTATAGAAGGAATAGAGCAGGGATTTCAGTTGTTGAAGTTCAACGCATGATTAATGATCGTTGGCTACATTAACAGTGTCGTACATAACTCTCACGGGTCACTCTTCGGTAAAATCTGTGACTTGCATTTCATCGAGGATTTTGTAGTCTAAAACCATCATTATTTTCCATTTACACTTTCAGGAAAATGGTTTGATTCGTTTGAAAAAGACCAATTTGTGTATAGACGTTGATACAAGCAAGACAAATGACGTTAATCTCAAAGAGTGTGACCCAAACAGCAAACGGCAAAAATTTACCGCCAATAAAGTGGCTTGAAGTAAGCCTATCACCATTGGACGAACTGATTGGGAAGGCAAACGTATAACCATACTGCTTCGACATAACACAGAAAGTCTGAAATATGGCTGTTTAGTAATGACAGTAAAGTTCGTCTGAAATTTGATATTGGATATTAGAGTATAGAGTTCTATACAGTGACCGTCTACCTTGTGCATCGATATTGGATATTGGACAGTCCCATAGGTTTGTACAGCAAATATCGATGTTGCTTTTTTTGATATTGGATGTTGGATATTCACATAGGTTTCTACAGTGAATGTCTACCTTGTACAACGATATTGGATATTACACATGGTGTTATACCCAAAACAGCCTGATGAAATCTAAAAAACTCACGTTTGCCTCGACTGTTTATAATTTAATTTGTTTGTTCTTTTCTATTTTATTGACGGGCAGTACAAACACATTATACACATATGCCAAACTGTGTCCACCATTAGCCTTAGTTGATTAAAAAAAGCCCCCATATACTATTTGGTTGCTGCTTCAATGGTTTTCCTTATGAATAAACATTAATAACAAATGGGTTTGATTTATTTGTTCTCACCGAAGGTCAGAATAAGCGCAGTACTCGCCAACATCCAGAAAACATCAAATTATAATAATTACATGCAGTTTATACTCAATGTGGATAATATTCAACCACGATGGCGAGCAAATTTGAATTAATTCTGTGAGTGTTCATTACACAGTTTCGTAGTTTCAGTTTTCAGAGTTTTATTTTTCTTTCCTTTTATTTATCTGAACATATGAGGCTTAAGTTATTTTAATTAATTATCCTTTGTTTGAGTAGTATTCCTTTTTGTTTTTCAGTAAAAATGTTGTGATATCGAACGATACACACTTACATTCAAGCAAGAGCAGTTTAGGTGTTAATTGGGTTCATTGTTTGTTTACTATCGAATTGACCTTTGTTTACTATCGAATTGACCTTTGTTTACTATCGAATTGACCTTTGTTTACTATCGAATTGACCTTTGTTTACTATCTGAATTAGGAAGAGGATGAGGGGGGAATGGTCCTCGAACCTTCAGGGGGGGGGAGCACAAAGTCACACATACGAATGTAAAGCATAAATAAGTGAATGTTTCTCTCTAAAATATTGAGACCAATTTCAGAACTGACTCCGCGGCAGTACAGTTAATTACGACCCTACAAGCTAAAGTAGTAGTCCAGTCTAATTTCTATACCATCCGCCCTGGTAATAGTTAAAAAGCAGGACAGTTCTTTTCAGAACTGAGCAGTCTCCCGACCCTCCGATTATCTACTCCACGGCAGTAGAATAAAGCAAGACAGTTCCCTAAGAACAACTCTGCATGGCAAGTAGATACACACATGGTGTTACCGCAAAACAAACATACATTGATACCTCACCATGCAATGCCTCAAATCCTATAAAATATTGTTGTTGTTATCTATGTTTGTATGTACACTTTTATAAACATCTTGCCTGAATTTACGAAAGCAATTTATTAAAAACAAAGTTTTACAAATTTATCAGTAAAGTCGATCACGTTTACGTATATTTCGTTAATTATTATCAAAAATACTATTAATTTAAAAAAAAGTGGTACATTTACTAATAATAACTCAACATTGGGTGTTTGTGATCAAGTACAAAGCTGTTCCGTGTTGTTTGACTTTGATTAATCACTTCAGAATTTTAAAGTCAGGCTGATTTTGAGACATCAAGCTTTTTATCTTTGAGAGGCCCTTTATTTTGACTTGAAGTGTGCTTAAAAACAGACAGACGGTGCATGCAGATGGTTCATGAAATTGCATTATTTACATTTTGAACTTTCTGTTTGGGCCGGAAGGAAAGGTCAAAGTGGGGTCACCTTTTTTGAGGAGTCTTCGATTAGAATTCAAATATTCAAATATTTTTAATAACTAGAAATTTCAAGGGGGTTTATTGGACCGTCAAGTTTTGGCTTCACAGTCCGTTACCATGGTGCAGTGACGGGTGTGTTGTCAACAAAGGAAAATATTACGTCACCGCTCAGTGTGCACACACACATACAGCCAGCCTTCTGGGGCAGTGTACACACAACACTGATTTAATGATCGATTTTTCACGTTACATACATTAAATAAATCACTGCATTAGCTTGAAATAAAGGCCGAGACAGCTATGTAGGAAATGTCATCTTAGTCTTATCACATTACATATCATTGCCAGTTTCTAGGGGCACATTGGTCTTCAGTTACACAGCGTTATCTCCTTAGGGTCGTGGTTGTAGTGTCTCTCTGTGAGAGTTGGAGTCACGCCTGGAGCCCCCCCAAACCACACCATTCAACGTGGATTATTTCATTGTTAATAATAGGATCCAGTTGAGAATGCTCGGTTGACTGTGAAAACCTTACAAAGATGGCTCTTTCAAAGCTGTGTCCATAAGGAACATAACGAGGAACTTTAGACTCTTAAGTTTCGTAGGGAGGGATTCCTTCAAGATTGACTTAAAGACTCCCAAGGTATGGGCAGCAGTCGTGACGGTACGGGGTGTATTCAGTCACTGAGACGGCAGGTTACAACGATGAGGATACGGTGCATGTACGGCTCCTGCGGCCGTAAGAAGACGGTACTAATGGCCATAGTATGCGGTGTGTGTCTGTTCTTCTTACATGGGAAGATATCGGAGTCATATGATGGCCAGACAGAAAGACAAAGGAGGTCAGAGGTAAGTAGTTCTACCTAGTGCCAATTGTCGTGTTATCATTTACCCGTCAGTATAGTTAAAACAGTGTATAGGCCTAACATTACCACTGCGCAGGGAATATAGGTTGCAACATGGCTGGCCTTCATGTTTTAGGTTTTTTTATGAGAAGATATAGATCAAATTTACCAAATGAAGACAACTTCCTTTAAACAAAATCCAATCTTTCACCTTAACCATGAATAGTACACTACATTACATCTATCCATGCAAAAAAATCGATCCACACATTACACACAAACAAATGTTGTTTTTGGAATTTAGCTAACAACCCCAGCTCTCCCTCATCTCTTGTACACATTTATTTATTATTTGCTATAACACTATATTATTTTGTAATGACTTCTATGCACCCATCGTCACATTGAATTGAATTGAAAACCACGTCAGGTCATTTTGGTTTGTGTGCATTTGGTAACAGCTAAAACTATTTCATCTTTTCAATTTTCCTAAACTATAGAGAGGAATCTTCAGTTTTCTCCAATCTTTTAAATTTGGTGGCGGTTCCAAACCCAAGTCCACGGGTGCCGTCTACGGTGCCATCTACCGGGACATCACGGGTAACTTCGAGCCCCCGAGGGAGCCGTCAAGACACGGCGTGGGCGAGATGGGGATGTCCGTCACCTTCGAAGATTGGGAGAAGGCTGCTGTGGAAAACAGCGTACGGGAGTACGCTATGAATATGTACGGCAGTGATAAGATCTCACTAGATAGATCGTTACCTGATCTCAGAGACCCGCAGTGAGTATTACAGTAATCTGTCCTTCTCATACGAAAAATGTAAACATGGAAAAGTCACAGGAGTATTTACCGGTCTATATGGCCCTACCTGTAAGTCGGTTATTTCAAACACCCTTGGGCCCCCTGAAATGCTCTTTCAAATACATTTTGCTCAACATATATATAATTGATGATTTGTCTGTTTGTCTGAATATATAGACTGTTCTCTACAAGCATCGGCTTACTCTTTTGTACACTCTTGTATGCTCTATTTCGTTACCTTACTATGTACTGTTATATTCTCATATTGAAATTATTTCCAAAAAGAGTACGGAATAAACGTATTGAAGTGAATTGAATTGAATGATCCCATCCGACTATTGTTCATTCTGATCTAATTTTCCCACGTATATCAGATGCAAGCATTGGCACTATCTTGAAGATCTACCACAGGTCTCAGTGGTAATAGCTTTCCATGATGAAGGGTGGTCCACACTCATACGTACTGTGCACAGTGTCATCAACAGAAGTCCCCCATACCTCCTTAAGGAAATCTTACTTGTGGATGACTACAGTACGAGAAGTAAGTTTGGGTGATGATGAGAAACTATGATCTTGGAGCAAAATCATTGGGCCTGATGAATGGATCATAAGAAGCAGTGTCTTATTGAATCCGTAAATCCAATTTCATAGAGCGGCTTAAACACAACAACAGTATGCTTGCCACAATATGATTTCAGCCAAATTACAATGTCATAATCACAAGCTGACAAATTTTGCTTAGCAAAAGAATGTTAAGCAAATTTGTCAGCATTCGCCATTGAATGCGTTGTTAGTTGACTTACTGCACATCAGCTGGCGACTTGCCGTGAAAAATCTCACAAAGACGACTTACTGTAAAAGTATCACTCACCCTGATATTTAAACCTACACTGTCGCAGAACAATGGTCAGTTTTTAATACCCTGATGAGAGTATAATTTTGGCAGGAATATTGCACGAGTATTCACATTGTGAACAAGCGCTCACAAATTCTATTAAAAAACAATTATCGGGGGGGGGGTTCTTTTCTTAAAAGCTAGATTTGCTAGATAAATGATTTGTTTTCTTAAAAGAATAACAATGATGGATTATGACCTTTTACTAATTTATTTGCAGAGCATCTGCGTAAGCAGTTAGATGACTACATAAAAACTGTGAAGCTAGCAGGGATAGTCAAACTGATCCGTACCCGTAAACGAGAGGGTGTGATCGGGGCAAGGATGTATGGGTTCACTCGAGCCTCAGCCCCGGTCATCGTATCCATGGACGCTCACTGCGAGGTCGGAACAAACTGGCTTGCTCCACTGCTCTCTGTCTTGGCTACGAATCGGTGAGTGTTAGCTATAGGAACACTTTGCTTAAGAAAAAGAAAGTCCCATTGGAAATTACAGATACACGGTTAAGAGGATTAAATATTATACACGAACCAGTTGGTTATTGTTTTCCAGTTACTGCAGGATGAAATATTAACATTTCGAGGCCATCATCTAAGCTCTTCAAATGTTTGGCCAGGATCGTACGCATCTCACCGCCTTCTCGTCTGCTATAGAAGCATGCTGCTATCAGAAAAAGCTGCTGGGCCAAAAACAAAACAATTGATAATCTAGATGAATAACCATATAGTAATTTTCGCATGAAAGTTATTACTTTGTATTTGTGTATGTTGGAGGGTTGTTCATCACAATCTCAAAACAAATAGCTGTTAAAGACACTGGACACTATTGGTAACTGTCAAAGACAAATCTTCTCACTTGGTGTATCTCAACATTTGCATAAAATAACAAACCTGTGAAAATTTGAGCTCAGCTGGTCATCGAAGTTGCGAGATAATAATGAAAGAAAAAACACCCTTGTCACACGAAGTTGTGTGCTTTCAGATGCTTGATTTCGAGACCTCAAGTTCTAAACTTGAGGTCTCGAAATCAAATTTGTGGAAAATTACTTCTTTCTCGTAAACTACGTCACTTCAGAGGGAGACGTTTTTCACAGTTTGTTATACTATCAACCTCTCCCCATTACTCACTACCAAGTAAGGTTTTATGCTGATAATTATTTTGAGTAATTACCAATAGAGTCCACTGCCTTTAAGCATCTAGTCAAAGTTTCTCTAGCACTTATGTTCTCCCTGATCTCGTTCCGTGTTCAATAACGAGAATTTTATTCAAGTTTTGCGGGCATTACCTCAATATTATGTGTAACACATGTTAATCAATTCATATTTAACTTTATCCCACGTCAGGACATCGATAGCTGTACCAATAATCGATATAATTGATAACATGGATTATCGACTATACCCACAAGGTAGTGGAAGGCTGGCCCGTGGGATGTTCGATTGGAATATGGATTATAAACGGGTCCAAAAATTACCAGATAGAGAGAGGAAAGCTCGTCGGTATAAAACAGAACCTTACAGGTAAATATGAAACCAGATGGACCCTCACAGAGGGTTCTATTTAAAAAAAAAATAGATATATATTGGACTAAATTTTCTTGAATTATTTTGGAGAATGCCAACAACAGTTTGTTCTACAAAGCGACGCAAACGTCATGGGTTTGAATCCCACCGAGTAATTAGCCTGTCGATTTTTTCCCTCAAAGTACTGAGTATACAGTGTTTAATTCTAAGGTTTTTAAGTAAATAATCTCAATTTCGCTTTGTTCTTTGTTGTATCGTCCTCTTATAACGTTGTTCCTGTTATAGAGGTCACTAGGCGAGTCCAGGTGACCTTGTTTTGACGAGAGTCGACTGTATACTAAACATTCAGCATAGCATTTGATTTTGAACTTTTATCTTTCTTCCATCAGGTCTCCTGCATTTTCAGGGACGGTATTTGCAATGTACAAATCTTACTTTCTTGAGCTCGGAGGCTTCGACCTCGGGCTGAAGATGTACGGAGGAGAAAACTTCGAGCTGTCTCTGAAGGTAAACATCGCGGTTGTGATAAAATATAATAATCATAATTATTT
Source organism: Asterias rubens (assembly GCF_902459465.1). NCBI lineage: Eukaryota > Metazoa > Echinodermata > Asteroidea > Forcipulatida > Asteriidae > Asterias > Asterias rubens. The sequence continues at coordinate 24,092,438 of NC_047062.1, read as the reverse complement.
CTTACAAAGCGCACATTACAATAACTTATCCATGCGTTTTTCATTCGGCTAGTGCCTTTGTCGTTGGGCCAATAATATTCATGTAATATTGCTAAGCTCCCTTGAAAGTATACAGACCAGGGCTGCTGTGGCACTCAAAAGGTTTTTTTCAAACACATACCGACCTGTAAAGGTGTTTTGCTCAAAAACATAAGCGTCATGATGGGGATTCGAACCCACATTCTGATAACTAAAAACCCACAGGGGCCAATTTCATAGAGCTGTTCAAGCCCCAAATTTTGCTTAGGCAAAAAATATTTGCTTAGTAAAATAAGATTAACGGCTAAGACTCCACTCAATTGTTATGCTAAGTAAACATACCACCCCCTTTATCAAGGGTATACATGATGTTATTGTCTTTATTACTGTCTTTATTTGATAGTCTTCAATGTTGTAAACAATTATGTTGCGTATTTGCGTAAAACAAAGAATTTTTACAAAAATGGTAAACTCTGGAGACGAAACTGTTCTCATTTTATGAAATTGAAATTATACTTATTCATAAAAGTCGATAAAAGGATGGTTTGTTTACGTTTATCTGTAATTGTAACGTGTCTCATTGATGTGACATATTCTTGCGGTCACTATTTTAACATTAATAATAATAACATAATAACTTTCGATTTATATAGCGCCTAATAACTAACACTTAATTCTCTAAGCGCTTTACATTCTAAAGCGTACCAGCAGCGATACAAGTTATGCAAGGGACTCAACTTCAGTCAATTTCCTGCCATTTTGTGAGCTATGGTCTGCAGCAAGTTTGGAGCTATAAGGTGTGATGGCGCAAATTTAAAAGGAAAAACAAAAGTCGCCGAGGGCAAAGAGGGATCCGGACCGCTGGACCTACCCCCATGGGATCCACGTCTTAAGCCCGGTTCATACTTCTTGCGAAATGCAAATGTGATGTTGCAGCGAATTTTTCGCAGGAGTTGATCACAAGTCAACTGACGTGAGTTATTCGTTGCGAATTTATGATGTCAAAATTCCTATCGCATTCGCATTCGTAGGAAAAATTAACCGGGCTTTAGCCGTGAAGGTCTACAGTGGTGTCTCTGTGTAGTCTACTTTCAGATTGAAGCTTTGGGTTCCCTTGAATGTCCCGATCTCCTTCCAGGTTCGGTTCCCCTTCCTCAACATCGCAGTGAAAGGAACATCAATCTTCCCCTGCTGGATGTTCACCTGAACTCTCAGCATGGTTTGAGCTTTGACCGTAGCGGGCAGATTAAAGCTCCACTCATCAGATTGGGTGTTGGAACTACCCTTGTTTTCACCGACTGAGAAAGAGTTACTCACACTCATCTTGATTTCCCCATCGGCGATAAATGGCACGCCCGTTGAGAAAGTCGTCTCGACGCTGACGCAGTGTGTTCTGCCAGTGCCATTGGTAAGTCTTAGTTGTGGTGACTGAGCGCTTTGCTCCCCAAGATGCTTGGTGGTTCCACACTGGAGTCATACGCTGAGACAGGTTGACAAGAGAGTAAGGGGTTGCCGAATTAACCCAGCTGCAATGTCAAACTCCCATGCTCAGTATCTCTGTCGGATGGTAAGGCTAAAGATGAGGTAAAAGAAAAGATGAAGTCATTTAGTTTAAAAGAAATGCATGTACAGCATCTATTGTGAACTTATTGTCATTCGATGACTCAAGATCGAAGCTTTTTCTTTAGTAGTGAGGAAAGGTCATTGACCTCCGGTAGGGTCACCTGGGCAGAGTCCTCAGACAATGTGAGGCGTAGTTCTGATCTGAGAGTCACTGACTTGTGAGCAACTTCTCAATCAGTTCGTTCTTAGAGGTGATGTTAACTTGACCTTGATTTGGCTTAAAATGTGAAAGTACTTGTATGTATACTGACTCATAGTGTCAATCGTGTTTTAACAGAACATTGCTAGGGTTGCCGAGGTATGGATGGACGAGTACAAGGACTACCTGTATGCCAGCAGGCCCTACATGAGGGCGCCCTCCTTCAATATCGGTGACGTCAGCAGGCAGGTTCTACTACGTCGCGAGAAGAAATGTCAGAGTTTTGGGTGGTACCTGAATGAAGTGGCGTATGATTTGACCAGTAACTACCCTCTACCACCTAAACTCGTTGTGACTGGCGAGGTAAGAGATATAGGTCTTATGCTAAACATACATTTTGGTATTGTGTACCCGGCTGTTAAGAAAAGTAAATTTTGAAAATAAACTACCAAGTTTTTAAAGGTAAATGTGTTATATTACTTTATGCGATTCAACATACAAATACGTTAATCTTGTTAACACCCTAGGCAAACTAATTCATCTGAGTCCAGATACAACATTGAGAATACAGTCTCACTTTTGCAACAATCTGTTGAGTGAAACTTGTTGTTTTCCACTTCCAATTACCATTTTAACACAGACACTTCTTACTTGTCCGTGTATTTAATGGCTCTAAGGTGCACAGCGTGATGAGATCATTGTATATGGAGCACTTTGATTTAGTCTAGATCCTATCTTCCTTTCTCCTTTTTGGGGGAGGTGATGATTTAAACTCCATTATACTTAAATGATATTGGATATACATGTATTCCTCCTTCCATTACCGCACTTGCATTTTTCATTTCCTTTTCCAGATTCGTGGACTTGACACTGAGTTTTGTTTAGATACAAAAAACAAGGTACCCGTCAACGAAGGAGTGGAGTTAACTATGTACAAATGTCACGGCATGGGTGGGAACCAGGTAAAACTTATGATATGCAGTAAAGAAATAACTTCATGTACTTTTCCCCTCTTTGGATTATCTATTTTTCAATCGACTGCTATTAAATTTATTATCTACCTTTTGTGTTTTTAATGATGTTAAAATGATGTGCATGCCAATTGTTTGATAGTTTGACATTATACATGTACATGTACCATAACTATGATAAATGGACCTCATAACACGAAGTAAATGCAGTTATGCTCGTGGACGGACGTCACAATGATAAATTTAATAGCTGTTTGTTTAAATCTTTTTGCTGTCCTAGTTCTTTCGCCTGACCACTGCTGGTGATATACGAGTTAACGATCTCTGCCTTGGACAGAGGGCACAAACTGTAATTATCACAGCCTGTAATAGTCCAAATGTCATCACAGATTGGCAATATAATCAGGTAATTAATGGCATTAATCTCACTAATTGGCTTAACACAAAAATAGTTATTACAGATAATTTAACGATTGGTTTTTACTGAGAAGAAAAACAAACAATTCCTCAACGGTACTGACCGAGTCTGCATTTCTGTAAAGGGCGAGAAAATTGAACTGCCCAATTGCGGAAATCAAAACGAACACATTCAAAATATGCACACAGTCCCGGGTATGTTTTTTAACGTTTTATTAAAAGTGGAGGACGGAAATAAATGTACTTTCCAGAAATGTGATATACCATTCAGAGAACTATTTGTACACAAAATACAAATTTATGTAAACTGACATGAAAATGGCACGCAAATAAATGTTACATACAATTTACAGTTTGTAGATTAGAGAGGGAAAGGGTGGGGGGGGGGGGGGTTAAAACAAGAAGGTTGACACTAATTTTGGGCTAGACTGTCATAACTTAAAGGGAAAAATAAAACGAAGCCAGATCACCACATAATTTTGAACTCTAAGTAATTGCATCGGTCTATTTCTTATAGGAGAAGAGCACCCTCATGCGACGAAGTCAACACAAGTGTCTTGAACGAGCTGGTCTCAAGATACAAGTATCCTCATGCGGGAGGAATTATGATCCTCAGCTCTGGACATTCGATGATCCTTTCCTTTTGGACACACTGGTGATCTGATTGGTTGAGGTGCCTTCATTTTATGTTAATTTGAGCTATTGGTGATCTGATTGGTTGAGGTGTTTCAATCTTTGAGCTATTAGTGATCGGATTGGTTGATGTGTCTCAGTCTTTGAGCTACTGGTGATCTGATTGGTTGAGATGTTTCAAGTCTTGTTTGTCTAAGCTACTAGTGATCTAGTGGTCTAGTTTGGATGGCTGCAATTTTCGTTCTGGCCACCTTTATTTCCTATCATGTTTATGCAATTGGTCCGTGTTGACGATTTCCACATAAGTTATACACTGTACTCATCAAACCAATGTAGTGTGTGTTGCTCTGAACGTTACCACCAATTCTTTTTCACAAGTGGTCCGTCAGTAATTCGAAATAAAACATTTTGTACTTGTTCATTGCTATAAATTTTTGACAAATCATAAACTTGTGATTCGAAATCAGAAACATGGAAAGTGCGGCGAAGTTTGCGTATGGAATGGTTTTCTATAGGGGTGCTGATTTTTACGATGTTACGAAATATTGTTAATTTTAACTGATTTTCATATTTGTAATGTAAATATTTAACAACACAGCTTTTAAAAATTACATTGTTTAAGTATTTTTTAGCCTTTTAAAACTATCCTTTTGTTGTAGCAATGAGTAATTTGTTTGTTGTTATTTCCGAATGTACATACATGTCAAGTACTTCGTTCTCATTGAGTTTTGCAATGGCTGTACCGTGAAACCTCAATTTTTTATAATTGAATAAAAGTGAAAACAAAGTCAGGCTGTGATGCATGAGTGTTAGTTTCCAGAATGTACAAAGCTTTACTATTGTCAGATGTGTATGGACGAGTTCAACAGAGTTGATTGGAGGGGAAAGGTCAAGTCAAGATGAACAAAATATGAATAGAATTTTAAAAAGGGGAAACAAATATCCCTTTGCCCTAAATGTTTCTGCAGATCAGTTGTACACTGAACATTGTATTCTGTTGAGCAAGGTTTAGTTACATAACCAAGTCATGCATAATCTCATTTCATACTGTACCGTATTTATGACCATAACGGTTTCACGCCATTTTTCGGCAACTCCTGGCTCGGCAAACCTGATTTGTAAGGATGGGTGTGTTTATGTCAACTTGGAAAGAAGTAACCGCCGTTTCTTTGTACTACTAAAATACCATGGCTGCGTTCGTTCTACGCACTGTTTCCATGCTCCAGTTCAAACTGAATCACAACAGATTGCTTGTAACTCGTTTAAAGACGCTAAAGTAGCTAACAACAATCCACCATCAATATTGGAAACTTGAAATGCCCGTTCTCTCATTATAGTGTGGTTATTTCTGGTAAACCATGCAACCATACCATGATGGAGATACTCAACTAGTGAGGTCATCGCATTGCAAATAGGCAGGCTGGCAGGGATGCTGTCCAGTGATTAGTTGCCATGACAATGTTGTCCTCCCCTGGTTTACATCTAAAGCGCCCTCTGTCGTCATCGGAAAGATGCCACATTCTAGATGGAGCTCCGGCAAGATAAAAATGGCAGCGAATCTGCTCAAACAGACGGTGAACCAAACAAGGATTAATACTGTCAGACTCACTAGGAAAAAATGGGACAGAGAGTCCATTAGCCCCGTCCAGTCATCACACTCAAGGATGCTCCCTTTAAGTGGGATCTCCAATTCGGAGCGTTGGGGGCGGTGCTGCTGACGCCCAAGTTGAACTTTTAGTTTTTTAACTTTTGCCGTGAGTTGTAGCAGGGTGTCCTTGAGGGAGTCTCGTTCTAGAGCGAGCTGTCGTTCTTCTCTAATGAGTACGAACTCTCGCTGGATGTCGGACGACCTACGCCGACGTCGACGAACCTATAGAAGAGTGAAATTAAATCTATGTAGATTTGGCAGGAGATTCAGCCCCGCCCCCCCCCCCCTCCCGGAGATTATGGTGCCCCCCCCCTCCAAATACGGGTAACTATTTACAAACTACTTCTGATAGCGCCATCCTACTGCTTACGTTTTTTTTTCCCTTTGGGGGACAGATTCTACGGCGTACGTTTTTTTCCCTTTGGGGGACAGATTCTACGGCGGACCGATTTTCCTGGCTCATTATAAAGAAAGTGTTAGCGGATTGATACAATATTCACGCGCAAAATGGTTTTTGTTTTGTGACAAAAGTGAGTAAGTCGTGCCCTTAACTCCCCTTGTGATATATGCAATTCACTTTTGATATAAAAAAAAAAACGAGTCGTCATAATATTATACAACTGTGTGTATGTACACGATGTATAACGGTTCGTACAAAGTACATAGGCAGTCGTCCAAAACAGTTTTCATCACTGGGACCTCACTTTAACAATGTTGTATCAAACAGTCCTCAAAATCAAACAGTTACCTGCAAATGAGCGTACGACATAAAAGCATTGCATCCTTCAATACATCATTGTCATCCCATAAGAATACAAAATAAATAGGCCTATGTATCGTCACTTGTTTTACCTTGTTGATGTCAGCAATCTCAACGTTGCTATGGGATCTCCGCAACACTCGCTTCTCATCACAACCAGTCGATTTACCAAGTTGAGAGTGTTCTGTCATGTTCGGCTGTAGTAAGTGATCTGGAAAAGCAGTACTACTGTCTACCGGCCTCATTAAACAACAATTATCACTGGTTGTCCTAGATATTCTACACACCGTTTGCAATGCAGTTGTGATATAGTTTATTTCCGATGGTAGAGTTATATACAGTCAACCGAGAACGTGTCTCAATTCTAAATGATCTGGAAAAGCAGTACAACTATATATCTACCGGCTTCATTAAACGATAATTATCACTGGTTGTCCTAGAAACTATGCTACACACCGTTTGCAATGCAGTTGTAAAATAGGTTATTTCCCATGGTAGAGTATACAGTCAACCGAGAATGTGTCTCAATTCTGTAATCCAACAGAGTGCATTATTACAGTCATCCAATACAGCCGCTATTCAAAATTCTATAGCGTGACGTTGGTGTATTTATAGCTGCTGTGTTTATACCAGGGGTCCCCGGTGTCAAATACTATGCAAACTTCACCGATAAGCTGACCTGGTTGAACTCTGCTTTATTATCAGTGAACCAAATATACCAGATTATAATAAAAAAGAAAAATTCTCTTCAAATTTTTAAGTTGTTTTGTAAAAAGAATTCCTCTGATATAATATGCATTAATATTTTCATACTAAATTTCTAGATTATCAAAATTCTGATTTTTTCACGTTACCTTCAAGATATCTACAACTCAAAATAATATGCCAAAAATGATCAACCTTTAAAGGTATAACACATGCATGGTATTGACTAAAACAAAAACAATTCCGATTTGCAATCCTATACAGCTTACTTTTTAATAAACTTGATGCACAAGTACCGTTATGGTAATAAGAAATAATTTCCGTATAGGCCTTTACGTAGGACTGTGTCAGAGAAAATGAGTCCTTCCCCTCTGTTTTTATTTCAATTGCCAGTTTCTCAAAGATAAGCGTGTATGGGCATATACATGTTTACACAAAGAACACGTTGTATGTTTGGCTTCAACTCTCGAAGACATGGTAAAACATGTCATAGATTTGTTGTTTGGTGTGAAAACTATAAAGCATTGGCATATACCTTTATAAACCAAAGAAAGTTTACTTGTAGCTTAGACAGGGCTCCCTCTGGAGTCCTTCATAGTCAATGTTCTTGGAAACAAAGTTCATGTGGAGTCTGCAGGCATCTTATGATGTATGATATTAAGACCATAAGACAGGAGCAAATCAAGATACGGTTGCATACATGAGCTGTCCGTGCGTCTCTGTGCTTTAGTACTAGCCTCTCACGTCGTTTCTCGTACAGTTCAGCACAGTCACTTAGCTTCATCTCAAGCTGCTGGAAAAATAATGGAAAAAAAGAAGAAAAAACTGAATTAGGCCTTAACTTACGGAAGCGCATTTTATTGCCGCCCCATGAATAACACAAAATCTCTCTTATCGTGTTTACGTACACGATAACTTCAAAACTTATCATGTACGTACACGATAAGTTTACGTGTACGTACATTATAAGATAGATTTGATACATGTAGCGGCCTTTTATACGCATCCGTACTAACGGGTGTTCCACAAAACACAAAGGAGTTGATCCCTGAGGAAAAGTGATACGAACATTAAATATATATAGATTTTTTTACAACAATTACATTTTGAGCGTCTGTACCTCAATTTGATTTTCTATGTATAGTTCCACACGAAACAAACTGTTCAGGAGCCTTACCAATATAGATTAAGATGTTAAATTTGCATTTGGGATAAAGAATATTAATTTTGGTTTTTACCCTTACACCGATGTGTGTTTGCACCTATATGAGTGCTTTCCCGAGTTCTGAGCAAAACAATCACTGGCAATTGTATAATATGTTGAGATTAGAACATAGAATATAATGCCATTATACAGAAATTACTCGGAATGTTAACCCATTGTTTCAATAATGTGTCCTTTAGGTATGTTGCTTAAATAAATACCAAGACAGAACTGGGAGTCGATGCTGACTCGCCCGGATACAAGGGTTTAAAACAAACCGGATCAGAACCCCCGATGGGAATATGTGGGCGGTAAGTTGACATTCATTTCTAGGTCATAGCAGCCTTCGTGATCTATTTCATTAGATGGATAAGACCACACCGTGTTGATAAAGTTATTGTTTATTAACTTGTCTACCTGTTTCTTTTAGTTATTCATATACTATATTATCTAGTGAGTTGTTATGCGGTTTCATGGTTGAAGGGGTATTCCAACATATGCACAACATAACATTTTTGACTAATTGTTCATCAAAGTTGCAAAAGGAAAGTGAAAGAAGAAAAAACCGTGTTGCAAAAATCTTTGGGCTTGTAGATGCCTCATAAAAGGCTTCTGGCCTGAAGTCTTTTATTACTAATTCTGTGAGAAATTACCTCTATCTAAAAAGGCTACGTTACTTCAGAAGAAGCCGTTTCCGACTGTTTTATACTATCAACAGCTCTCCATTGTTCGTTACAAAGTACGTTTTATGCTAACAATAATTTTGTGTATATACCAATAGTATCCAGTGCCTTTAAAGTGTTTTGAAGCGCAGTTAAAACATACAAGAAGACAAAGAACCAACTTACCCTTAGTCGATCTTGAAGGGCCATGACACCTTCTTTAATCTCTCTCTGTGCGACAGCGTCCCAAGAAAACAACTGACTTGCGTTTTCAAACACAGCTTCATCGCGCTCTTGTGCGTCCGAATCCTGTGTAAAGCATGGGGAAAAAAACATTTTTTACACCAAACTTTATCATCGGCACTCCTGTCAAATCTGTGCTTGAATTCAGCATTCCACAAAGGTACAATTACTGCATCTTAGCGGTGCTCCTATACATTAGAGATTTGATAAACCATAAGCGATTGAAACAATGACCAACAACCTCCAATGACCAAGATGCAATGACTTTACCTGCTTGGTTTGATCTTGGAGGTAGAAATACTCCTCCATGTCTGATGTCTGTCTAAATACATCAATGTCTATGAAGCATATGTCTATATGATGCATTCGTTTTCTTGAAATCTTCGCAGCTGACGTGCATTTCCTACATCACCGTATATACTCAATTGAGCTCATAAATATAAGAAGTATCGATGTTGACGGCCTTGTACAAGAAACATATGATCACGTCTAGTAAACAAATCAACCATGCACCCACGAGTTTATTTTATTGTAAACAGCTCGCATGAAAAAAATCCCAGACAGCTATTACTGTAATGGCATATCCTATATCTTTTATGAATCGGTGGCACATCTTTGCAACTCCACTACATGCCTGGTATCAATGACAATTTTCAAGAAAGCTGAGATGTTTGAAACATTTTGTTTCCGTAATTCCATAATCTAGCCTATGCATATATAACGAAACGAAGAAGAAGGAGAACAAGAAGAAGAAGAAAACAAATTAAAAGTTAAAAATCCCATGCGAGCACTGGCAAGACCCTTTAAAGCAGTGGACACTATTGGTAATTGTCAAAGACTAGCCTCAGAGTTGGTGTATCTCAACATATGCATAAAATAATAAACCTGTGAAAATTTGAGCTCAGTCGGTCATCGAACTTGCGAGATAATAATGAAAGAAAAAACACCCGTGTCACACGAGGTTGTGTGCGTTTAGATGTGTGTTTAAATTCGTGGAAAGTAGACTACTTTCTCGAAAACTATGGTACTTCAGAGGGAGCCGTTTCTCAGAATGTTTTATACCATCAACCTCTCCCCATTACTCGTTACCAAAGAAGGTTTTGTGCTAATAATTGTTTTGAGTAATTACCAACAGTGTCCATTGCCTTTAATCAACCGTCACCTATTAGCACTTTTGTAAATCAATGAAATGATTCATTTCAACTTACCATTGTCGACTTCACGCCAAACCGTCTTGCAAACAGCCGTTTTTATGTGTCTTTATAATTTACCTCATTCAACTGATATGCTATAGCTTTCTTGGGCTTGGAGTGTGTATCCACTGGTTTTTCAAGACATTGTACAAGTAGGCTTCACGGCAGTAATATTTTCTTTATAGACGATTGAGACATTGTTACGGGTTTGGATGACGTATAGAGAATTAATAATACTTTTTAAAAATGTCTTCACTACAAACTGCAAGCACAATGCGTATTGATACTGCAGCCAATGATTAGCATTTCGCTGGAGAATTAGTGTTAAAAATCAATGGATGATTAATTAATAATTAATAACCATTCCCTCGCTGTATCCGGCTGATTTCTAACCGGGTTTATCATCTCTAAAGACTGTTGTATAAAAACCCCATCAACCTTTGACTTGTGCTCAATTGCTTTCAGCGGAACATCTGCGGCTATTCCCACCGAGGGAGGAATTGCTAAGGGATGGCGGATTGATTAAGGGAACACGTTGCCTTGATTGGATGAGTTTGTCTATAAAAAACATTTGTAACCGTTTGTTATAAAATGCATATGGCTGGAAAGATGTTTTAAAAGTAGAATACAATGGTCCACACAAATTTGCCTCGAAATTGCGTGGTTGTCCTTTTACTTTGACTAACACGGTCGGTCATTTATGGGAGTCAAACATTTGATCTGACTCCCATTAATGGCCGACCGTACGGTGTTATTTGACGATGTAAAAGAAAAACCGTGCAATTTCGAGGCATGTTTGTGTGGATTATTGTATTCTACTTTACAACATCTTTCTACCCATATGCATTTTATAACAAACGGTTACAAACTCTTTTCAAAGACCCAAGGCGATCCAAGGCAACGTGTTCCTTTAAAGGCAAAGTGTGTAACCTTTTATACCGTTCGGTTGTTTTAACTCTTACATAAATGTAGTTGTATAGACTATAATCATAAAGCCTGTAAGCACAAAAATTTGCATAGCATTAAATTTCTTCCTCGATAAAAACAATATTACCAACCAAATTTTAGTTTGTTGCATATTGCTTAATACTGGTATTCAGCTGTTGTTTGCTTATCCTGAAAATCAGGTGGAAATTTGGTTGGTAATCCTGTTTTTACTAAGGAAGAAATTTCATGCTAAGCAAATCTGTGTGCTTACATTATAAAATTGGGCCCTGCAAGCAAAGGGTCCGGTTGCAACATCGATACTTTTAAAACATGGTCGACTCAAAAACTCGGACGGAGTTCCCTTTTCTCAAAACAACAACGACATTAAACCAAAACAAAAAATAAGAGCAACACGAAAGAAAAGAAACAGAAACAGTATCCTTTACTTTATTTTTTATTATAGCCCTGAGCGGCCATTTTCCCAGTTGTTGGGGTTTGACATTTAAAAAATGGGGTACATAAGTATTAAAGCTGTGTAAACATGCACTGCAAAAACAGTTGTGTAATTCTTTATTGTATCTATGTATCATCCCCATTACCGTTGGTGAAATTAACACCGTGTCGGTGTTGTCACATAGATACCAAGAGAATCAACTTAACACCCCAGAAATATAAAGCGTCTAAGTAAAAATGTAATTATATATGTCGTTAAATGTTGACATAATCCTGTACAAGTATGGCACTTGCTCGGAGCAGGTGTGTCAACTATAGGCCAAATCATACAAACGGGACTTATTGACTTTAGCAAAAAACGCGGACTGAAAAAAACACTTGCTACAAGAATACTGTGGCAATATTAATATTTTGCTATTAAACAGTCACCTCGTGAAAGTAAAAACTTATTTGCACAATGGTTTTTACTTTTTTAGTAGTTATTCTTTGATTTATTTGTTTTGGTATAATTTGTTATTGATGTTTAACTGCAGACATTATTGTACTCCATAGTAAACTAAATCTACCAGCTCCATTTTACTTGATTTAATCAGTTTAATTATGTGGAAATGTTCAACCATGAGACGAAGGGGCCACACGTACCCCATTAGTTCCAACTGGGGCACATGTTACTCTGACGTCTCACTAGAACTAGTACAATTTTAAACGTAGGACCAATATTTGCTTTTTTACCCTTGCACTGTATACTGTATACCCCCCCCCCCCCCCCAGGACCTTAAAAAAGACCGAAAACATTTGCATATAGCCCGAGTGATACGCTACAGATTTATTTTCACACGACTGGGAAAATAACAGAGTACAAGAGAGGGCACACATATCTAAAATATAACACATTATAATCGGTTTAGAAGGCAACCTAAATAACATTATTTATACCCAAAGCACCAGTTGGTACACAGCTGGAAGGTCATCTGTACATTAATGGTTCATCAACTTCTTAATATGGACCACAATGATGGAGATGCTCCATGGTAGTACATGTACATCTGCTGAAGTTCATTCACTCATTAATGAAAATATATTCCCAGTGCTCTTCCACAGTTGTTTTCCGCATTACTCAGCAGCTTCTGGGCCAACTTCATACCTTCTGCAAAATGCTTTCCGTCCCACTGTGCAGCTCTCATTATGCCTTGTACAATAGAGAACCTGTAGCCCAGGTTGGACTCCTCCGTTGCAGGCACTGACTGACGTCCTACCATAACAGGGCTAGAGAACATGATGCTTTTACAAAAATCTTCATGGAAGGTCTACTTTTTAGGTTTCTTGTCAGGTGGTTCTTCAGTTGGTTGCTCTTTAGCGGAAGGTTCTTGATCTTCATCATTAAGGTCATCACCGTCATCGTCACTTTCATCTATGGAGAAATAAACATTCATATAAAAATAATTTTCATAGACCAGTAAATTTTCGTGACCAATTGACATACTGCTTACATTGTATTGAATGGAAGAAACTTCTTGTGTTTTTCTTTTGGTTAGAATTGTTTGGCTTACCACAGACTCAGTAATGAAATGCATGTATTGCATTGTTTACTTTTTAAGTACCGACAGCAGCCATGCTCTTTTTAGGAAACTCAATGTAATGTTACTACTGGGCAATTCTGACAATATGGGGTCCTACTTCCTTGACAAAATTTGCTGAAACCAGGCTTTGACGAGTAACACAAGATGTAAAATAGTTCAAGCATATCCTTGCTCGGAATAATATGGTTCAAGAAGTACTAGTTTCTACGCACAGTGTTAATGACAGGAAGACAAACTATCATAGCGCCCTCTTTTGTATAAAATAATACCTAAATCGTCATCCTGCGATGCATCTCCAGCGTTGGTTTTTCGGTTGACTGCTGAGCCTTTTGCAATATCAACTTGTGAGGTAAGAAAATCATTTAACTCCTTCTGGATTCCCTGCACTGATTCTCTCAATTTCTCGTTCGTAATCTGACCATTTGTGAGTTCAATTTGATTGCTGAAGCTGTGCTTTTCACCAGTGCGAAGAGAGACCGTAGATGTCACCATGGGCGCCGCCATCTTTATCGAAATACATTGACGTTCTCAGGGGGTAATTTTACGTGCTATCGATCTACACGTCGCAGGCGTTTCACTCGTTACTTGAAAACGAGGTTGCAAGGCCACTTATTTGAAAATAACTGTCTCAATGAGTCAGGCGTTGTGCATGGGGAAAGGAGCGCTGTTATTTTGATCATCATTAGTGCCCATTGTCTCTCTCTGAATGGTGTATAATGATCTGGACGGATACGTGATGCAATCAAGATGAAAATGTAAGTATTGTTGTGTTTTTGTGAAGGTTTCGTAATCAAATTCATGCGGTCTTTTCTTTGCCAGCAATTGCCATTGCCTCTCTCTCCATGCTTGCACATGGAGCTATAAAAATGTTTATAAATTATAGCTCCATGCTTGCACTAAACCATGGAGCAATAAACTAGACTGAGCACTGAAAGAAAAGTGATAGTGATATTATTTTTTTAAAGACTGTGTATGATCGTAATCAGTCTTATTTTCAAAAAGAATTATTAATAAAAGAGCTGTAGTCTGTAGTATGTAGACTACTAGTTCAATATAATATGCAGATGATTTTACTTGATGATGCTCCACCAAGTGTTTTCCTGACACTGTGTAAGTCAATTCAATAAATATCTTGATATGAAATTGATGGTGCAAGAAAAGTTGCGACACAATTTCTCCTTTAAAATATAATAGTAAAGAGGGAAGCCCGCTTAATTAATTATTAATTTTCAAATATATATATATATATATATATATATTTAAAGAGCACAGTCACACTCACAGGCTTTTTGAAATCTTCTTTTGGAAATTAATTGTATTATTTTTATAGAGTGTCTTCATTACTGTGAAACCTCTTTTAATAGTAAACAAAAATAAAAAAGACAAGTGACTGCAGAATTTGAGATCAAATGACAATCATTACATGTATTTAATAAACTGACTTTTCACCATACACTGCTTGATCTTGATGAAAAAATTGATCAGCTCCTTTCTAGGAACACTCAATGCAATGTTACTTTTTCTTCCTTTTTGTATTTATAACAGAGCCATCAACATTTCAAGTCTATGACACAAGGACATGATGTGACTATGGCAGCTGCAGCACCACCAACTAGAGAAGAAATGGCTGCCAGCGTATTCCAGCAGGAGCTGAAAACCGTCCTTCACTGGTTCTCAACTTGGAGCCACTACCAAAGAAAGGACTTTTTATCGGACCTTGTGAATAAGGCAGTGCCGCCAGATGTTACAACCCTATTTGATGCCATGCAGACTCTGAAAGTAAACGACAAGGCACCAAGTATATACCAGTGCCAGCTCAAACTCTTCACGGATTGGTTTCAGGAATGGAGCGAAGTGGAAAGAACACTGTTTTTAACTCAACTCCAAGAGCTGTCGTCAGAATTCATGCACGAGTTTAACACCCAGGTGCTTGCTAGACGAACTGAACAGAGCACATAACGTGCCTAGTGCCTACACATGTTTAGAGGATAAGAAGGGAGGAATATGAAATAAATCTATTGAACTATCAGAATTAAAAATTATTGGCCAGTATTGTTGGCAGTCAAGTTATACATTATTTTTGTATCTCATTACTGGGTTAAAGCCATTGGACCCTTTCGGTAAACAGTGTTGTCCAAGGCCCACACTTTGTGTACCACAACTTCTATATCAAATAACAAACCTGTGAAAATTTAGGCTCAATCGGTCATCGGAGTCGGGTGAAAACAACGGAAAAACCCACCCTTGTTTCCGCGCATTTCGCCGTGTCATGACATGTGTTTCAAATAAATCTGTAATTCTCGTTAACGAGAATTTATATTGTTTTGCTGTTTTCTCAAAAAGTAAAGCATTTCATGGAATAATATTTCAAGAGAAGTCTTTCACCATTGCCTTCTGTAAACCCTGTAAGTTATTTGTAAATCTGTGAACTTTTTTTTTTTTTCTGAACCGAAAGGGTCCAATGGCTTTAAAGGCAGTGGACACTATTGGAATACTCAAAATAATTATTAGCATAAAACCCTACTTGGTAACGAGTAATGGGGAGAGGTTGATAGTATAAAATGTTGTGAGAAACGGCTCCCTCCGAAGTGACATAGTTTTCGAGAAAGAAGTAATTTTCCACGAATTTGATTTCAAGACCTCAGATTTAGAATTTGAGGTCTCAAAATCAACCATCTAAACGCACACAACTTCGTGTGACAAGGGTGTTCTTTCGTTCTTTCTTTTATTATAATCTCGCAACATCGACGACCAATTGAGCTCAAATTTTCAGTTTTGTTTTTTTATGCATATGTTGAGATCTACCAAGTGAGGCGACTGGTCTTTGACAATTACCAAAGTTGTCCCCTGCCTTTAAGTCACTGGGTATTGCTTTGCAGCAGGGTTACCTCCATTCTTGCAGAGGTTTATAGTTGATCGATTGCCGACTGGTCGGGTCATTGAACTCCCACACTAGATACTATATGAAGCAAAATCAGTAATGGTAATCACTGCTTGAAAGGTGTACCCAATCAAATAAACTGTAAACAAAATAAAGCGATATTGTGGAAATTGACAATGGTTCTAATTACATGTGCAGTAGGTGCAATCTACTTCTAATAAAGGAATAAGAGTGGGGGAAGGGGGGAATTAATTCACATTCAGCTACCTAATAACACACAAAAGAAACATTAACTTTCACTATTCTCTCCTCATTCTTTATTGTTCCTTCTTATTTACATTTCTTTGTTAAATCAGAAACTATCCAAACTATCCATTTACTAAAATAATTTGTTTAACTTGTAAAAGTTCTTGTCCTTGTTGTATTGATAAAAACTACCATAAAATTATTGAAACTAATTTCACAGCATTCTTTAAAATTAATTTTGTTCAAAATGTTTGTGTTTGTTACCTCATTGGAATATAGCAACATAATCCCATCCGAGTCTGATACATTATTCAGTACAGATTTTTATTTCAGGTAAACAAGATTGTGGGATGTGATAAAGTTGATTATTTAATCATAAATAACCTCAATCAAAACACATATGTAAACATGATGTGTGCTCTATTTTTTTTTGTAATTTTTTAAGTCAACATACATGTACAGTGAAAGAAAGAACATCCCTCTTAATGGCAGTTTTCAACGCATTCTTCCATTGTGCATGTATAATGTAACTGCATCAACACTGCACCAACACTCACAAAATGTGTCTCAAGACACTCCTTACCAACATTAAGCATTTTCTGACGATATCATTAAAAGGTTGAACAGTTAAAAGTTATATTAACTTTGGTTTACAAATAAACACTGATGTGTGTAAGCACTGTATAGTCAGCACTTTCCCGTGCTCCGTGGAAAAACCTCACATGCATTTTACTTGAGTGGGATTCGAACCCACGACGACCTTTACAAATATAGAGCAGCATCCAACTTAGACCACCAAGAATGCCCGGAAGCTAGAGGCAGTTCGAATCCAATAGATTTTTTGAGTTAATGAATGTATCTTCATTTTCTTCCCTAAGGCACAACTGCCTTACATATAAGATAGGGTTGGTTTTTCTTCTACACTCTTGATAACATCTTCAGTTTTTCTTGGCCCCGAATGACTTATAGATTGGGTTGGGGTCGTCTGCAGCAGCTTTCAATGCATCCATCCACTCCTGGGTTTTCTGTTTAGACTCCCTCATTACTGATGGGTTGTTTTCTGGAAGTTGCTGTTGACAAATCAATGGAGTGTAAAGCACAGAATTATATGACAGTGAATGATGCTTGCTAACGTACTCATACAATACTTTTAAGTGTTCATTAAATTTACCTAAAAACAAAGTTTTTAATGTGAACAAACTTAAAAACACAGTACATGTATTTAACTAGAAAAGTACCTCTGTGTGTGACAGAGGAGTGTCTTTTGGACACCCTGTTTTATCTGTAAATGTTTAGTAACTACACCACTTAGTATCAATTTTGACAACCATTGTTTAATTTGCCAGCAAAGTTGGACACACTTTTTCCCCAAAATCCAGCAGGTGTATCTTGGTGTCTTGTGGACGCCCTGTTTTGAAATTGGCCATTATCCTACTTTAATTTACATGTGGGGGTTGCAGGTGAGCAATTCAAAGTTGGACACACTTTTCCCCCAAAATCCAGCAGGGGTATCTTGGTGTCTTGTGGACGCCCTGTTTTGAAATTGGCCATTATCCTACTTTAATTTACATGTAGGGGTTGCAGGTGAGCAATTCAAGAGTCTCGGTCTCTGTGGTCAGTTCGCAGAACATTTTGGCAAAAACATCCCGACTTTGAGGATGAAGGTAGTTCTACCTCCATTCTTTGGGAAATGTTAAAATACCTTCAGTAGAACTTCAGGACTTGGTGAGACAAGTTTGAGAAGTCCCCAACCAACTGCACCAGACGCTCCAATAAGACCTAGACTTAATAACATTCTTGTAAGCTTGCCGGACATGATGAACCACGGTGTGTACACCTGTAAAAGATTACAACAATTTCAACCAAAAATGACAATAACTTTCTTTTGTATATCCGTCAATAAATAGCAGCTGCAACTGAACCGCAATCCACTACAGTAAAATAGAATCTCTGAACTGTCTAGTAAGTAGTAGTAGTACTACGCCAAAAGTTCCTAATAATATTAATAATGCCTAATGGAAACATCACATCTATGTTACTTTTTAAAGAATACAACGTTATTTTAATCACATAGATTTTATAGGAAACGAGTTTATAGGAAACCCCCCCCCCCCCCCCCCAAAAAAAAAAATAGATGCCATTTAGCATGTTCAGGGAAAACACGCAGTCAGTCAATACAGATTCAGATTGACAACCCAGTCAGCTGCTCAGCAGTAGTGTGTCAGTAATCGAATTTACAAATTAGTTTTACACTTACCTCGGCAAATCCAATTTACAGCATAAAACAAAAACTTCAACTTTGTTCCATTCTGCCGGCAGTGATTTTCTGTGTATTTTGAACACTATTTACGTCCTGGAGGAAGAAAATTTCGTACCAGTGCATGAAGGACAGGGGATTCAATGCAACTTATGTAATGTACGAAGAGCATTCGTTTTGGACGCAAGAGGGCGCTTCAAAACAATTCTGGTTTATTGGTGGCGCTATTTAAAAACGAACAAACTAACAACAACACTCACCAGACTGAAGTGAGCACCAAATTTGGGCCCAACACCAAATTTGGTGATGGCAAAAAAATTTGGTGCTAGCACCAAATTTCGATATAACTGTCGACGACCGTCATTACCCGTCGAAGACAGTGCGGAAGGATTGTACACGCGTAAGGTATGGGTAGATTCAAAGCCAAGAGTTCCATCTTAATTGGGCAATATTATTAATTTTTATTTCATAAATCTATTCCTCATACCCCTGGCTAAATCAGATTAGCGCCCCAGTGTTTGAAGTCTGCTAATTAGCTTAGCCCAATTAATTTAGTCAATGAAGAATATACGAATTTTTGTACTGTATGCGCTGTATGCGTAAGGTATGGGCAATTACAAAGCCAAGAGTTCCATCTTAATTGGAAAAATTTATTAATTTTTAGTTCATAAATCTATTCCTCATACCCCTGGCTATATCAGATTAGCGCCCCAACTTGTTAAGTCTGCTAATTAGCTCAGCCCAATTAATTTAATAAGGGAAGAACTTGCTAGTTTTTGTACTTTATACGCTGTTTATATGCTATGCAAAGAACAAGCGTATAGGTACGGGCATATACAAAGCCAAGAGTTCCATCTTAATTAGCAAAAATTATTAATTTTTATTTCATAAATCTATTCCTCATACGTCTGGCTATATAAGCCCGGCGCCCCAATGTGTTAAGTCTTCTAATTAGTTCAGCCCAATTAATTTAATAAGGGAAGAATTTACGAGTTTTTCTACTTTTTACGCTGTACATTATGCTGTACACAAAGAACAAGCGTAAGATATGGGCAATTACAAAGCCAAGAGTTCCATCTTAATTGGAAAATATTATTAAATTTTATTTCATAAATCTGTTTCTCATATCCCTGGCTATATAAGCCCGGCGCCCCAATGTGTTAAGTCTTCTAATTAGTTCAGCCCAATTAATTTAATAAGGGAATAATTTACGAGTTTTTCTACTTTATACGCTGTACATTATGCTATACACAAAGAACAAGCGTAAGGTATGGGCAATTACAAAGCCAAGAGTTCCATCTTAATTAGAAAATATTATTAATTTTTATTTCATAAATTTATTCCTCATACCTCTGGCTATATAAGCCCGGCGCCCCAATGTGTTAAGTCTTCTAATTAGTTCAGCCCAATTAATTTAATAAGGGAAGAATTTTCCAATTTTATCTACTTTTTACGCTGTACATTATGCTGTACACAAAGAACAAGCGTAAGATATGGGCAATTACAAAGCCAAGAGTTCCATCTTAATTGGAAAATATTATTAATTTTTATTTTATAAATCTGTTTCCCATACCCCTGGCTATATAAGCCCGGCGCCCCAATGTGTTAAGTCTGCTAATTAGTTCAGCCCAATTAATTTAATAAGGGAAGAATTTACGAGTTTTTCTACTTTTTACGCTGTTTATATGATATGCAAAGAACAAGTGTATAGGTACGGGCAATTACAAAGCCAAGAGTTCCATATTAATTGGACAATATTATTAATTTTTATTTCATGAATATGTTCCTCATACCCCTGGCTATATCAGATTAGCGCCCCATAGTGTTAAGTCTACTAATTAGCTCAGCCCAATTAATTTAATAAGGGAAGAACTTGCTAGTTTTTGTACTTTATACGCTGTTTATATGCTATGCAAAGAACAAGCGTCTAGGTACGGGCATATACAAAGCCAAGAGTTCCATCTTAATTAGAAAATATTATTAATTTTTATTTCATAAATCTATTCCTCATACCTCTGGCTATATAAGCCCGGCGCCCCAATGTGTTAAGTCTTCTAATTAGCTCAGCCCAATTAATTTAATAAGGGAAGAACTTGCTAGTTTTTGTACTTTATACGCTGTTTATATGCTATGCAAAGAACAAGCGTCTAGGTACGGGCATATACAAAGCCAAGAGTTCCATCTTAATTGGAAAATATTATTAATTTTTATTTCATAAATCTATTCCTCATACCTCTGGCTATGTCAGATTAGCGCCCCAGAGTATTAAGTGTGCTAATTAGCTCAGCCCAACTAAATTAATCAGGGAAGATTTTACGAATTTGTGTACTTTTACGCTATACTTATATAACAAGCGCGTAAGGTATGGGAAATTACAAAGCCAAGAGTTCCACCTTAATTGGAAAATATTATTAATTTTTATTTCATCAAATATGTTTCCCATACCCCTGGCTATATATGCCCAGCGCCCCAATGTGTTAAGTCTGCTAATTAGTTCAGCCCAATTAATTTAATAAGGGAAGAATTTACGAGTTTTTCTACTTTTTACGCTGTACATTATGCTATACACAAAGAACAAGCGTAAGATATGGGCAATTACAAAGCCAAGAGTTCCATCTTAATTGGAAAATATTATTAATTTTTATTTCATCAAATATGTTTCCCATACCCCTGGCTATATATGCCCAGCGCCCCAATGTGTTAAGTCTGCTAATTAGTTCAGCCCAATTAATTTAATAAGGGAAGAATTTACGAGTTTTTCTACTTTTTACGCTGTACATTATGCTATACACAAAGAACAAGCGTAAGATATGGGCAATTACAAAGCCAAGAGTTCCATCTTAATTGGAAAATATTATTAATTTTTATTTCATAAATCTGTTCCTCATACCCCTGGCTATATAAGCCCGGCGCCCCAATGTGTTAAGTCTTCTAATTAGTTCAGCCCAATTAATTTTATAAGGGAAGAATTTACGAGTTTTTCTACTTTTTACGCTGTACATTATGCTATACACAAAGAACAAGCGTAAGATATGGGCAATTACAAAGCCAAGAGTTCCATCTTAATTGGAAAATATTATTAATTTTTATTTCATAAATCTGTTCCTCATACCCCTGGCTATATAAGCCCGGCGCCCCAATGTGTTAAGTCTTCTAATTAGTTCAGCCCAATTAATTTAATAAGGGAAGAATTTACGAGTTTTTCTACTTTTTACGCTGTACATTATGCTATACACAAAGAACAAGCGTATAGGTACGGGCATATACAAAGCCAAGAGTTCCATCTTAATTAGCAAAAATTATTAATTTTTATTTCATAAATCTATTCCTCATACCTCTGGCTATATAAGCCCGGCGCCCCAATGTGTTAAGTCTTCTAATTAGTTCAGCCCAATTAATTTAATAAGGGCAGAATTTACGAGTTTTTCTACTGTTTACGCTGTACATTATGCTATACACAAAGAACAAGCGTAAGATACGGGCAATTACAAAGCCAAGAGTTCCATTCTCATTGGAAAATATTATTAATTTTTATTTCATAAATCTGTTCCTCATACCCCTGGCTATATAAGCCCGGCGCCCCAATGTGTTAGGTCTTCTAATTAGTTCAGCCCAATTAATTAAATAAGGGAAGAATTTACGAGTTTTTCTACTTTTTACGCTGTACATTATGCTATACACAAAGAACAAGCGTAAGATATGGGCAATTACAAAGCCAAGAGTTCCATTCTCATTGGAAAATATTATTAATTTTTATTTCATAAATCTGTTCCTCATACCCCTGGCTATATAAGCCCGGCGCTCCAATGTGTTAGGTCTTCTAATTAGTTCAGCCCAATTAATTTAATAAGGGAAGAATTTACGAGTTTTTCTACTTTTTACGCTGTACATTATGCTATACACAAAGAACAAGCGTAAGGTATGGGCAATTACAAAGCCAAGAGTTCCATCTTAATTGGAAAATATTATTAATTTTTATTTCATAAATCTGTTCCTCACACCCATGGCTATATCAGATTAGCGCCCCAACTTGTTAAGACTGCTAATTAGCTCAGCCCAATTAAATTAATAAGGGAATAATTTACTAGTTTTTGTACTGTATAACGCTATTAATATGCTATACAAAGAACAAGCGTAAGGTTTGGGCAAATAAAAAGGCAAGAGTTCCATCTTAATTGGAAAATATTATTAATTTTTATTTCATAAATCTATTCCTCAAACCCCTGGCTATATCAGATTAGCGCCCCAACTTGTTAAGACTGTTAATTAGCTCAGCCCAATTAAATTAATAAGGGAAGAATTTACTAGTTTTTGTACTGTATATATACGCTGTATATACTTAGATAACAAGCGCGTAAGTAATGGGCAATTACAAAGCCAAGAGTTCCATCTTAATTGGAAAATATTATGAATTTTTATTTCATAACTCTATTCCTCATACCCCTGGCTATATCAGATTAGCGCCCCAACTTGATAAGTCTGCTAATTAGCTCAGCCCAATTAATTTAATCAGCGAAGAATTTACGAGTTTTTGTACTTTATACGCTGTACATTTTATATGCTATACACAAAGAACAAGCGTAAGGTATGGGCAACTACAAAGCCAAGAGTTCCATCTTAATTAGGAAATATTATTAATTTTTATTTCATAAATCTATTCCTCATACCCCTGGCTATATCAGACTAGCGCCCCAACTTGATAAGTCTGCTTATTAGCTCAGCCCAATTAATTTAATAAGGGAAGAATTTACTAGTTTTTGTACTGTATAGATACGCTGTATATACTTATAGATAACAAGCGCGTAAGTAATGGGCAATTACAAAGCCAAGAGTTCCATCTTAATTGGAAATTATTATTAATTTTTATTTCATAAATCTGTTCCTCACACCCATGGCTATATCAGACTAGCGCCCCAACTTGATAAGTCAGCTAATTAGCTCAGCCCAATTAATTTAATAATAGAAGAATTTACTAGTTTTGTACTGTATATATACGCTATATATACTTAGATAACAAGCGCGTAAGTAATGGGCAATTACAAAGCCAAGAGTTCCATCTTAATTGGAAAATATTATTAATTTTTATTTCATTAATCTATTCCTCATACCCCTGGCTATATCAGACTAGCGCCCCAACTTGATAAGTCTGCTAATTAGCTCAGCCCAATTAATTTAATAAGGGAAGAATTTACGAGTTTTTGTACTGTATATATACGCTGTATATACTTATAGATAACAAGCGCGTAAGTAAGGGGCAATTACAAAGCCAAGAGTTCCATCTTAATTGGAAAATATTTTTAATTGTTATTTCATAAATCTATTCCTCATACCCCTGGCTATATCAGACTAGCGCCCCAACTTGTTAAGTCTGCTAATTAGCTCAGCCCAATTAATTTAATCAAGGAAGAGATTACGAATTAAAAAATATCATCATACCCCTGGAAGATTAGCGCCCGACGTGTTTACGTTTGATAATTAGCTCAGCCCAATTAATTTAGTCAAGAGGAAAAATTACGAATTTTCTACTCGTTGGGCTAATACAAGCTGCAAGCTGTGTATTAAATGGGTAATTACAAAGGCAAGAGTTCCATCTTCTTTAGAAGAAATAATCATGTTTTATTTCTCAAATCTTTTCACAACTCTGATCAGAAATCAGCCCAATTAATGTAAACAAGTCTATAATTAACGAACTTCATACTTTACTGCATGTGCTATTTGCCTATACATAAATACATGCTTAAGGTATGGGCGAATACAAAGCCAATGGTTCCATCTTCATTGAAAAATAGTACAATGTTTTAATCCATAAATCTGAAACCAATATCAGATTAGTGCTCATACGTGTTAATCATCGGCTACTTAGCTCAACCCAATTAAATTCACAACACGAATTTCCTATTGTATGCTCTAATTCGCCATGCTTAATACGTGTGTAACATAATGGGCAAATACAAAGCCAATGGTTCCATCTTTTAATAGAAAGAAGGTACAATTTTTTAATCCATAAATCTGTAACACACACCCCTGGCTGTTATATACAAAACATGGTTTGACGGTGACTAGTCGATATTAGCTCCCCTATAGGTATAGGAAGTTTACCCAATACCTCGGGGGCCTCTCGTCGACTAGTCACCTGAAATAAATCATGTTATTTGTTTTACTATACTTCGTACATATTCAGTTACCGGAACATGAGTTTTGTGCAAGAGAAAATGATGACTTTGAAACAAAATGCACATTATAAGTTTGTTCATGTGTTGGATGTCGCTTAGAGAGCGCTGTTCGTGCGCGTGTATACAAACGGTGCCACGATCAATATCGCCCAGGGATGACGTCGCGCAATGGTAGTGCGCATGACAAGTAGAATAGCTCCCGGGGAGCTATTACTTGTCATGCGCATCTACCACTTGCGTGAATACTCACGTACCGCTTGGTAATTAGCAAAATTAACACCTGGTTATGAATGGACCAATGAGAACTCGACTCTAGGTCATGAATATGTATGAGGTATGTACTATACAAAGATAACATGGAGCAAGTTCGATCAGCGACCATTTTTCAACCACTATAGTCAATGTTCTACTAATCGACTAGTCACCCTAAATAAACCATGTAACATTGGCTAATTAGCTCAGCAAAATTTATTTAATAGATTGAAGATTCACAAACAGGCGAAATCGCCAAATGGTCAACAGTAGTCAACTTTAGTCTGTTGATTGAACTTGCTCTATATGGTTTGAGGGTGACTAGTCGATAATAGCTTCCCGAGGTATTGGAAGTTGACAAACTAGTTTTTCAATTTCCATACCGAGGGGAGCTAATATTCGACTAGTCACCCTATATACCATGTAACATTGGTTAATTAGCTCAGCCAAATTAATACCTCACAAATTCCTACTGCGTGGGCTAATATTCTTTATTAAATACATGCCTACTAAGGTATGGGCAAATAAGAGTTCCAGCTTAAGTAGAAACAAGTTATCATGTTAATCGAGAGACGATTTCACATATTTATTCAGTATACGCTAGCACATGCTGCGTATGGAATGGGTAATTACAAGAGCGAGAGATCTATCTTGTTACATAATATTTGATTAATTAAAAAGCATATTGTGTTTGATTTGATCACTAATTATGAAAACTTTGACCAAACAGCTGTTTTAGCCCGACATCTAATATGTGAGCTCTACGAATGACGTTCATTGTTAAGTATAATCTAAGTTCTTCACTTGTATCAATGTGTCTCACCTTTCGTTTTCCCAAAGCGACCTCTTCAGCAAAAACGCAGCAATACAGACCACATGCGGAAAAATCATTTTGAGAAACCGACGTAGAATTTGTTATTGCTACCTTGCCTCCAGGTTGTATGATATTTGGTAGTTTATCCCAGTGAACGAGGCTCAGACCAGAAGAAAAAAAATCTGCAAAAGCTTTTGCGTGTTTTGGCATTGATGTGAATAATGATGGACGCAGTGGATCATAAGACAAAATGCATTGTTTATTTTGATCTATGACGTACAATACAAAATGGTTGCTCTTCAAAAGGGGACAGAGTATCAAATCGCACCACCGATTGTTATGTATACATTTGCGCTTCACTGAACGGTAAGTTGAAACACTTTCTTTTCTATCAACTATAGCCAGTGTTTCAGAACACAGAAGTGCACCAATGGTTGACGTAACCTCATTGCTGTCGGCTAACTGCTGGAGGTAAAAATCAACAAAAAAATTACTCGTCCATCCCCTTATATATTCTGTTCCAGTCGTCTGCAAGGTTTGAAATAATGTATTAGGTATGTGAAAATTGAGTATGGCAAGATGGCAGAAAGTAATAGTTTCATTATTTGTTTTTAATTTGAGTGCATCTTTGTGTACAATACTTTCGTCAATGTAACCCCACACATTTTCAACAAAGACTTTTTCGTTTGGTGTAACTGAGAAATGTTTACTGTTAAGAGGAGCATTGTTACGGTTGTCATTGTTTTGATGCTGGGTACTTGAACCTGAAGGCGTTGCCGAATCCCCATCTGTTGCATGCTCATCAGTATATTTGGTTAAATCATGACATTTTTCATAAATGAGGATGTAGGCGCCTTCATCAACAGATTGTTGAAATTCTTGGTCAGTCACTTGGTCAACTTCATGATCATCATACAATATTTTTCTCTGGTTAATGCGATCATTAACATAAGTAACATAGTGACCACTTTGAACACTGTTTCCACGGTGTACCACGACTGATATTAAATGATACAAGGATTTCGATGTTTGATCTGCACAAAGTGGGGTAAGATCAATTACATCTTCCACATAAACATTGTCCAATACTTTTGAAGCTCTCCCGTCTTCCCATCTAAAGCGCATTAATTGAACAATGACAATTTGAGGTGCAAGGGTTATTACTGATTCGTTATATCTTACTCCCCGATTACAAACATTACACAAGTCGTTTGAGCGAAAATACTCTCGTATGCCAGATTCTATTATTTGGTCCATTGCTGTTACTGGCAAAATTGGGGTCCTTGTATTGACTGTGGAAATGTCTTTACATCGATCACATCGCCGTGTCTGTTTACTAATTATATAGGGCGACACACCAGCATCATGGAAAAAGCTACAAACCTCATGACAGGTTAAAAATTCTGCTGCATCCTGCTGTTGGAGTGGATCTATTGAACAAAATCTTGCACACGTTCTAATACTTTGTTTAACGGAATAGAAAGGAACTGCTTGACACACTTGGTTTTTAAGTTTTTCAAAAGTAAGAATTAATTCACGCTTGAAAGCGTTTAAATTCGGAATTTGACTTGCAGTTCTACGAACTGTTATGTAAACAGGAAAAAGAGCCTGGATTGATGATACCCACCAACATGAAACAGAGTTGTTACATATGCCCTTGCCGACTGGAAAAAGTGATGGCCGGTGTTCGTGTTTATAGGCTTTTTCGTCATGATTGGCTGTGTTGGTTCATGCGAGGGGTCACTGACATTTTTACGTTTGGGAGCATGTTTTAGTGTTTATTCTTGTATTTGTCGTATTCGTTGAAAGACCTTTAAATTTAATTTCTTTTGTTGGTGGCGTTAGGTATATTCCCTGAGTACCTGGCTGACGGACTCTTTTAGACCATTTTTCCCTCGCTAATTTTAGAGGCTTTTTATTACATATTTTTTTTTTTTTTGCAAAAACCGTCTGCAAACTCTCTGTGAAGGGGTAACATGTCTTTTTCATATATTAGAACAAGTTCGTGCAAGTGGCTACATCTTACAGTACAAAAACTAGTAAATTCTTCCCTGATTAAATTAATTGGGCTGAGCTAATTAGCTGACTTATCAAGTTGGGGCGCTAGTCTGATATAGCCAGGGGTATGAGTAACAGATTTATGAAATAAAAATTAATAATATTTTCCAATTAAGATGGAACTCTTGCCTTTTTATTTGCCCAAACCTTACGCTTGTTCTTTGTATAGCATATTAATAGCGTTATACAGTACAAAAACTAGTAAATTATTCCCTTATTAATTTAATTGGGCTGAGCTAATAAGCAGTCTTAACAAGTTGGGGCGCTAATCTGATATAGCCATGGGTGTGAGGAACAGATTTATGAAATAAAAATTAATAATAATTTCCAATTAAGATGGAACTCTTGGCTTTGTATTTTCCCCTACCTTACGCATACAGCGCATACAGTATCAACATTCGTAAATTCTTCCTTGATTAAATTAATTGGGCTGAGCTAATTAGCAGACTTAACAAGTTGGGGCGCTAATCTGACGTAGCTAGAGGTATAAAGAATAGATTTATGAAATAAAAATTAATCATATTTACCAATTAAGATGGAACTCTTGGCTTTGTATTTGCCCATACCTTACGCGTGTGTTCATACAACGTATAGTAAGAAATTCATGAATGATTCTCTTTATTAATTTAATTGGGCTGAGCTAATTAGGTAAGGTAACACGTCGAGGTACTAAATTGATTTAGCCATGGGTATGTGGAACACATTTATGAGATAAATAATATTAATATTTTCAAAGTTAGATGGAATTCGTTTGTTTAGTTTTTGCCTATACCCTACGCATGATGTATTATGCATATTAGCGTATAAACAGTACGGAATTCGCAATTTCTTCCCTAATTGGATTAATTGGGCTGAGCTCATTAGAAAACGTTACACAATGGGGCGCTAATCTGACATGGCCAAAGGTACAAGGAACAGATTTATGAAATAAAAACTAATAATATTTTCCAATTAAGATGGAACTCTTGCCTTTTTATTTTCCCCTACCTTACGCATACAGCGCATACAGTATCAACACTCATAAATTCTTCCTTGATTAAATTAATTGGGCTGAGCTAATTAGCAGACTTAACAAGTTGGGGCGCTAATCTGACTTAGCTAGAGGTATACAGAATAGATTTATGAAATAAAAATTAATAATATTTTCCAATTAAGATGGAACTCTTGGCTTTGTAATTTCCCGTATCTTACGCTTGTTCTTTGTGTATAGCATAATGTACAGCGTAAAAAGTAGAAAAACTCGTAAATTCTTCCCTTATTAAATTAATTGGGCTGAACTAATTAGAAGACTTAACACATTGGGGCGCCGGGCTTATATAGCCAGGGGTATGAAGAACAGATTTATGAAATAAAAATTAATAATATTTTCCAATTAAGATGGAACTCTTGGCTTTGTAATTGCCCGTATCTTACGCTTGTTCTTTGTGTATAGCGTAATGTACAGCGTAAAAAGTAGAAAAACTCGTAAATTCTTCCCTTATTAAATTAATTGGGCTGAACTAATTAGAAGACTTAACACATTGGGGCGCCGGGCTTATATAGCCAGAGGTATGAGGAATAGATTTATGAAATAAAAATTAATAATTTTTGCTAATTAAGATGGAACTCTTGGCTTTGTATATGCCCGTACCTATACGCTTGTTCTTTGCATAGCATATAAACAGCGTATAGAGTACAAAAACTAGCAAGTTCTTCCCTTATTAAATTAATTGGGCTGAGCTAATTAGCAGACTTAACACATTGGGGCGCCGGGCTTATATAGCCAGGGGTATGAGGAACAGATTTATGAAATAAAAATTAATAATATTTTCCAATTAAGATGGAACTCTTGGCTTTGTAATTGCCCGTATCTTACGCTTGTTCTTTGTGTATAGCATAATGTACAGCGTAAAAAGTAGAAAAACTCGTAAATTCTTCCCTTATTAAATTAATTGGGCTGAACTAATTAGAAGACTTAACACATTGGGGCGCCGGGCTTATATAGCCAGAGGTACGAAGAATAGATTTATGAAATAAAAATTAATAATTTTTGCTAATTAAGATGGAACTCTTGGCTTTGTATATGCCCGTACCTATACGCTTGTTCTTTGCATAGCATATAAACAGCGTATAGAGTACAAAAACTAGCAAGTTCTTCCCTTATTAAATTAATTGGGCTGAGCTAATTAGCAGACTTAACACATTGGGGCGCCGGGCTTATATAGCCAGGGGTATGAGGAACAGATTTATGAAATAAAAATTAATAATTTTTGCTAATTAAGATGGAACTCTTGGCTTTGTATATGCCCGTACCTATACGCTTGTTCTTTGCATAGCATATAAACAGCGTATAGAGTACAAAAACTAGCAAGTTCTTCCCTTATTAAATTAATTGGGCTGAGCTAATTAGCAGACTTAACACATTGGGGCGCCGGGCTTATATAGCCAGGGGTATGAGGAACAGATTTATGAAATAAAAATTAATAATATTTTCCAATTAAGATGGAACTCTTGGCTTTGTAATTGCCCGTATCTTACGCTTGTTCTTTGTGTATAGCATAATGTACAGCGTAAAAAGTAGAAAAACTCGTAAATTCTTCCCTTATTAAATTAATTGGGCTGAACTAATTAGAAGACTTAACACATTGGGGCGCCGGGCTTATATAGCCAGGGGTATGAGGAACAGATTTATGAAATAAAAATTAATAATATTTTCCAATTAAGATGGAACTCTTGGCTTTGTAATTGCCCGTATCTTACGCTTGTTCTTTGTGTATAGCATAATGTACAGCGTAAAAAGTAAAAAAACTCGTACATTCTTCCCTTATTAAATTCATTGGGCTGAGCTAATTAGAAGACTTAACACATTGGGGCGCCGGGCTTATATAGCCAGGGGTATGAGGAACAGATTTATGAAATAAAAATTAATAATATTTTCCAATTAAGATGGAACTCTTGGCTTTGTAATTTCCCGTATCTTACGCTTGTTCTTTGTGTATAGCATAATGTACAGCGTAAAAAGTAGAAAAACTCGTAAATTCTTCCCTTATTAAATTAATTGGGCTGAACTAATTAGAAGACTTAACACATTGGGGCGCCGGGCTTATATAGCCAGAGGTACGAAGAATAGATTTATGAAATAAAAATTAAATTTTTTTGCTAATTAAGATGGAACTCTTGGCTTTGTATATGCCCGTACCTATACGCTTGTTCTTTGCATAGCATATAAACAGCGTATAGAGTACAAAAACTAGCAAGTTCTTCCCTTATTAAATTAATTGGGCTGAGCTAATTAGCAGACTTAACACATTGGGGCGCCGGGCTTATATAGCCAGGGGTTTGAGAAACAGATTTATGAAATAAAAATTAATAATATTTTCCAATTAAGATGGAACTCTTGGCTTTGTAATTGCCCATATCTTACGCTTGTTCTTTGTGTATAGCATAATGTACAGCGTAAAAAGTAGAAAAACTCGTAAATTCTTCCCTTATTAAATTAATTGGGCTGAACTAATTAGAAGACTTAACACATTGGGGCGCCGGGCTTATATAGCCAGGGGTATGAGGAACAGATTTATGAAATAAAAATTAATAATTTTTGCTAATTAAGATGGAACTCTTGGCTTTGTATATGCCCGTACCTATACGCTTGTTCTTTGTGTATAGCATAATGTACAGCGTAAAAAGTAGAAAAACTCGTAAATTCTTCCCTTATTAAATTAATTGGGCTGAACTAATTAGAAGACTTAACACATTGGGGCGCCGGGCTTATATAGCCAGGGGTATGAGGAACAGATTTATGAAATAAAAATTAATAATATTTTCCAATTAAGATGGAACTCTTGGCTTTGTAATTGCCCATATCTTACGCTTGTTCTTTGTGTATAGCATAATGTACAGCGTAAAAAGTAGAAAAACTCGTAAATTCTTCCCTTATAAAATTAATTGGGCTGAACTAATTAGAAGGCCTAACACATTGGGGCGCCGGGCTTATATAGCCAGGGGTATGAGGAACAGATTTATGAAATAAAAATTAATAATATTTTCCAATTAAGATGGAACTCTTGGCTTTGTAATTGCCCATATCTTACGCTTGTTCTTTGTGTATAGCATTAAATGTACAGCGTAAAAAGTAGAAAAACTCGTAAATTCTTCCCTTATTAAATTAATTGGGCTGAACTAATTAGAAGACCTAACACATTGGGGCGCCGGGCTTATATAGCCAGGGGTATGAGGAACAGATTTATGAAATAAAAATTAATAATATTTTCCAATTAAGATGGAACTCTTGGCTTTGTAATTGCCCATATCTTACGCTTGTTCTTTGTGTATAGCATAATGTACAGCGTAAAAAGTAGAAAAACTCGTAAATTCTTCCCTTATTAAATTAATTGGGCTGAACTAATTAGAAGACTTAACACATTGGGGCGCCGGGCTTATATAGCCAGAGGTATGAGGAATAGATTTATGAAATAAAAATTAATAATTTTTGCTAATTAAGATGGAACTCTTGGCTTTGTATATGCCCGTACCTATACGCTTGTTCTTTGCATAGCATATAAACAGCGTATAGAGTACAAAAACTAGCAAGTTCTTCCCTTATTAAATTAATTGGGCTGAGCTAATTAGCAGACTTAACACATTGGGGCGCCGGGCTTATATAGCCAGGGGTATGAGGAACAGATTTATGAAATAAAAATTAATAATATTGTCCAATTAATATGGAACTCTTGGCTTTGTAATTGCCCGTACCTATACACTTGTTCTTTGCATATCATATAAACAGCGTAAAAAGTAGAAAAACTCGTAAATTATTCCCTTATTAAATTAATTGGGCTGAACTAATTAGAAGACTTAACACATTGGGGCGCCGGGCTTATATAGCCAGGGGTATGAGGAACAGATTTATGAAATAAAAATTAATAATATTTTCCAATTAATATGGAACTCTTGGCTTTGTAATTGCCCGTATCTTACGCTTGTTCTTTGTGTATAGCATAATGTACAGCGTAAAAAGTAGAAAAACTCGTAAATTCTTCCCTTATTAAATTAATTGGGCTGAACTAATTAGAAGACTTAACACATTGGGGCGCCGGGCTTATATAGCCAGGGGTATGAGGAACAGATTTATGAAATAAAAATTTATAATATTGTCCAATTAATATGGAACTCTTGGCTTTGTAATTGCCCGTACCTATACACTTGTTCTTTGCATATCATATAAACAGCGTAAAAAGTAGAAAAACTCGTAAATTCTTCCCTTATTAAATTAATTGGGCTGAACTAATTAGCAGACTTAACACATTGGGGCGCTGGGCATATATAGCCAGGGGTATGGGAAACATATTTGATGAAATAAAAATTAATAATATTTTCCAATTAAGGTGGAACTCTTGGCTTTGTAATTTCCCATACCTTACGCGCTTGTTATATAAGTATAGCGTAAAAGTACACAAATTCGTAAAATCTTCCCTGATTAATTTAGTTGGGCTGAGCTAATTAGCAGACTTAACACATTGGGGCGCCGGGCTTATATAGCCAGAGGTATGAGGAATAGATTTATGAAATAAAAATTAATAATATTTTCCAATTAAGATGGAACTCTTGGCTTTGTATATGCCCGTACCTAGACGCTTGTTCTTTGCATAGCATATAAACAGCGTATAAAGTACAAAAACTAGCAAGTTCTTCCCTTATTAAATTAATTGGGCTGAACTAATTAGAAGACTTAACACATTGGGGCGCCGGGCTTATATAGCCAGAGGTATGAGGAATAGATTTATGAAATAAAAATTAATAATATTTTCCAATTAAGATGGAACTCTTGGCTTTGTATATGCCCGTACCTAGACGCTTGTTCTTTGCATAGCATATAAACAGCGTATAAAGTACAAAAACTAGCAAGTTCTTCCCTTATTAAATTAATTGGGCTGAGCTAATTAGCAGACTTAACACATTGGGGCGCCGGGCTTATATAGCCAGAGGTATG
Organism: Asterias rubens; assembly: GCF_902459465.1. Classification (NCBI taxonomy): domain Eukaryota; kingdom Metazoa; phylum Echinodermata; class Asteroidea; order Forcipulatida; family Asteriidae; genus Asterias; species Asterias rubens. The sequence goes on along the minus strand of NC_047062.1, from coordinate 24,058,613 downwards.
AGGAATAGATTTATGAAATAAAAATTAATAATATTTTCCAATTAATATGGAACTCTTGGCTTTGTAATTGCCCGTATCTTACGCTTGTTCTTTGTGTATAGCATAATGTACAGCGTAAAAAGTAGAAAAACTCGTAAATTCTTCCCTTATTAAATTAATTGGGCTGAACTAATTAGAAGACTTAACACATTGGGGCGCCGGGCTTATATAGCCAGAGGTATGAGGAATAGATTTATGAAATAAAAATTAATAATATTTTCTAATTAAGATGGAACTCTTGGCTTTGTAATTGCCCATACCTTACGCTTGTTCTTTGTGTATAGCATAATGTACAGCGTATAAAGTAGAAAAACTCGTAAATTATTCCCTTATTAAATTAATTGGGCTGAACTAATTAGAAGACTTAACACATTGGGGCGCCGGGCTTATTATAGCCAGGGATATGAGAAACAGATTTATGAAATAAAATTTAATAATATTTTCCAATTAAGATGGAACTCTTGGCTTTGTAATTGCCCATATCTTACGCTTGTTCTTTGTGTACAGCATAATGTACAGCGTAAAAAGTAGAAAAACTCGTAAATTCTTCCCTTATTAAATTAATTGGGCTGAACTAATTAGAAGACTTAACACATTGGGGCGCCGGGCTTATATAGCCAGACGTATGAGGAATAGATTTATGAAATAAAAATTAATAATTTTTGCTAATTAAGATGGAACTCTTGGCTTTGTATATGCCCGTACCTATACGCTTGTTCTTTGCATAGCATATAAACAGCGTATAAAGTACAAAAACTAGCAAGTTCTTCCCTTATTAAATTAATTGGGCTGAGCTAATTAGCAGACTTAACAAGTTGGGGCGCTAATCTGATATAGCCAGGGGTATGAGGAATAGATTTATGAACTAAAAATTAATAAATTTTTCCAATTAAGATGGAACTCTTGGCTTTGTAATTGCCCATACCTTACGCATACAGCGCATACAGTACAAAAATTCGTATATTCTTCATTGACTAAATTAATTGGGCTAAGCTAATTAGCAGACTTCAAACACTGGGGCGCTAATCTGATTTAGCCAGGGGTATGAGGAATAGATTTATGAAATAAAAATTAATAATATTGCCCAATTAAGATAGAACTCTTGGCTTTGAATCTACCCATACCTTACGCGTGTACAATCCTTCCGCACTGTCTTCGACGGGTAATGACGGTCGTCGACAGTTATATCGAAATTTGGTGCTAGCACCAAATTTTTTTGCCATCACCAAATTTGGTGTTGGGCCCAAATTTGGTGCTCACTTCAGTCTGGTACAACACTCTACCTCAGAAAACTCTCAAAAAGGACACGGTTATGTGGGCTTTCGGCTACGGATCATTGATATGGAAAGTGAACTTTCCTTACCAACGAAAAGTAGCAGGATACATCGATGGATATGCAAGACGATTTTGGCAAGGAAGCCCAGATCACAGGGGAAACCCAAGGAAGGTAAGCTCACTCGTTTCTTTGCCGTTTATACAATATAAATAATCCCATCCAATACGGATCCACGGATCCATGACCAATCGCAGTCGGTAGAGAAATGAGGATGACTCGTCATTTTTATACAGCACCAACCTACCATGCCAACAGCCCATGGAGGTACTACCTACGTCTACAACTTAGTTTTATGGTCATTCAGTTTTGAATTACATACTAAATGTACCTGCCATTCAATTCAACTTTCAAGTTAAAAATAATGAAGGTTACACTTAACATGGCTATTGTCTTTGATGAGTTTGACCCTCAATGTCACCTCAGCTACTAAACAATTTCTATGTTGTAGTTCAAACACTCAACACCACCCTATTTCTATTAGTAAATTTTCAAGTTTAGCTTACAATGTTTTGTGTGTGTTTCTTTTTCAGCCTGGACGTGTAGTTACGCTGCTGCCAGACTCTCAGGTAAACAATAGAACCTAACCCCTGCATACATGTACCTAGACCGCTAATTTTGCCAAGGTCAAATACATTGTGTGTGTGTATAACCTCACCATAGAGTTGAAGAGCCTGAGGCCGTGTCCGAATTGGCGACTTTGGCTACAGCTACGGCTAGATCAGCGCGTCTGCCAGTGTTGAAGAATAGCAGACGCGCGTGCCCTAGCCGTAGCTAGTCGAAGTCGCCAATTCGGACACGGCCTAACATTAACCAGCATTGTAGCCATAAGCCTTTTTGAGGTATGGCGGACACAATGCTATAACAACACTATTATAAGGTTTGGGTAAATTTGTGTGATTGAGCACTAGAAATAGAACGTGTGTTATTCTGTGAAGTGCGCATTTTAGGCGACGCGGCGCTTACACGTTAACCTAATGACCACAAACATGGTGAGCGTGGCATCAGTCGCTGCGTGTGACGCGCGCGTATCACCGCCCACCATAAGCCTTTTTTGAGGTATGGCGGACGGTTCCAGGCAGGTCTCCCAGAACTAAAACATTTCGCCCAGCACTCTAAGCAAAAACAATGTGCTGCCCACAACAGATTTCCACCAGATAGTAATGAAGATGGTACAATATCAAAACATGAATAAGGCCAGATCCGAATTGGCAGCTACAGCTACGGCTACGGCCGGATCGCCGCATCATCATGCATTGAAGTATAGGACGCCCTTAGCAACACCCCTGGCAACGGTCGTAGCCGCAGCCGTAGCCACCGATTCGGACACGGCCTAAGTGTGTTGATCTTGCCCTTGGTGGATTTAGAGCCGACCACTAAACCTAGTCTAGCTTCAACACTGAATACAACTCTATGTACCACAACTCACAACCAGGTCTTCCTTTGACCTCACTGTGGGTGCTGCATGTTGAGATTGTGATAAAAACAAGAAAAAACAGAGTGTATACTGAACAGAGTTTTTTTGTTCACAAATAATCTTAGCCAGTGTTGTACAATGTTGTGCTGCAGATAGTGTGCCATGTAGGTTGGAAAAACCAATGGGTAAAAACACTCATACACGTTACAACTACCCCCCACCCCCACACACAAATTTCTAGTCTTTCTGCATTACATTTTTGAAAGGAGATTTAATCCCAAGACCAATCCACTAAAAAAATACAATCCATAAACCAAGTACCTGAGATATTGCTTTGCCACCACAGGGCATAAAAACCTGGGGTTTATGAAGTTCAAATAATGTGTTACCAGAGAACCCCATTTGTGACATTTCTAATCAAATACGTTAAACCATTCTTTTAATCAATGCTATATCGTTCTTTCCTGATCTAATGAAACTTTTATTTTATACCCTATAGGAACGAGTATGGGGCATAGCATATGAAATAGCAGAGGAAGACGTCCCTCAGGTGCGTGAGTACTTAGACTTCCGAGAAAGAGGCGGCTACTCACTTACCTCTGTGACCTTTCAACCCCGTGATACCAGCACCTATGAGCCCTTTGAGGTTATGATTTACATAGCAACTCCTGACAACCAGAACTTCCTTGGTCCAGCTTCCATGGAGGATATAGCCCTGCAGATATGCTCTTCCATTGGGGAGAGCGGAGCGAATACAGAATATCTACTGAATTTGGCTGAAGCTGTGAGGACTTTATTACCTGAAGCTTCTGATCAACATTTATTTGAATTGGAGAGATTGGTGCGGAAGATAAATTTGAAAAAGGACCAGGAGGACGTTGAAATATACAATATATAGAGTAGATCAATGCACTTATAAAGGAACCATATTTATTTCATGAAATGAAAATAATAATAAATTTGTTTATTAACAAATTACGAGATAGGTAGATTATAGGGGAAATGTTGATTTGTTTTTAATCTGAACAGTCACTGGTTATAAAGTTTACACAATTGCAAATCCTGCAAAAGAACATTTTCGTCTAACATGATTTGTTAAAGGATTTGGGTACTTTTTCAAAATGTCCACAGATTTACATTAAACTTACAGGGTTTGAAGATAATGATAGTGGAAAGCTTCCCTTCAAATACCCTTCAAATAATATTACTAACTGAGGTTCTGTAGTTTTTGAGAAATGAGTAAAACAAGTCACAAAATAATTTCCGTCTCCGGAAGACAAACATTATTTTAGCATGTAAAATCCCATTAACCAGTTATGCTATGATTATGGTATAATATAATACGGTTTTACATGCTAAAACTGAGACTAAATTTATTTGTTTTCCTCATTTCTCAAAAACTACAGCATCTCAGTAGGGAAAATTTCAAGGGAAGCTTTCTACTATCATAATCTTCAAACTGTTTAAGTTTAATGTAAATCTGTGGACATTGTGTTTTGTGTGTGGAAAAAGTACATCAGACCCTTTAAACCTCAACCAATTTTTATCTATTAAAACCCATCGTTTTAATATTTAGTATGGCCTGTTGTCAAAAATGCAGAAATTTGTAGGGCCTACTATTGTACCTGCCATACAATGTTATTGACACTTATAAATACATGTAAAGTGCTTCATTTGAATGGATACCTGAAAACAATTTTAACAAACATTCAAATCTTTTTAATGTTTCAAATGCAAAATGTTGTATCTATAAAATAAAAAGTGCAACGACAGCTTATTAAGGATGGTCAGAATTAGCGGCTTTGGCTGGCAGACTGAGAAAGTTAGATTCCTCAATATTGAAATTGAGAAACAGCCATAGTTTTAGCCAAAGTCACTAGAGGCTAAGTTGAATAAAACTGATGCTGAAAGGATATAATAGTCTGATACATTGCTTTAAGGAAAAGTTTACATTGTGTACCTTTGGTTTTTTTGAACGGTTCTAATTGTTTTTATCCAACATAAATGTAGATGCAATAAAACTAATCTGTGAACATTTTATTTTGACAAAAGGTGGTCACGTTTTTGAGATATCGCAGTTATGTCCTCGCAGAAAGAATAATCCTAAACTAGAAAACATACATATCCTGGGAGACAAAAACAGATGAATTTTTCCTTAACCCCATTTAATACTTTGAAGTGAAATGTTTCTTAAAACGCTGTACTTCTAACCAAGCATTGAAGTTTTTATTGCCATTAATTTTAGGAGTGGTTACCAAATGTATACCTTCCCTTTACCTAAGAAATCTGTTATAAGATTTTAAATGTGTACACTGAATACAATATTGCACACCCAAAAAACATTTACTCTACAATTTAATTCCACTTACATGTACTTGTATACACCAGTATGATTTTAAATAGTCACAAATATATTGGAAAACAGCATTTTATAGTAAGTGACCAAGAGGAAACTTCAGATTTTTAGCTTTTGTGATATAATTGAAAACACTTGAAAAGTATCAACAACTGTATAATTCTGTACCATTTTGGTGAACTTAAAAATAATTATGGAATATTTATTGTAATTGGCGCATTCAAAATAAGAAAGTGCAATACAACACTTGAAATGCACTCGCATTCTCACAACTTGTATGTTTCATGATTATTTATTGTGATATTAGGAAATAAAAAACAAACAAACAAACAAACTGTATAATGTGTTTTATTTTTGTGAACCTTTAACATTTTAATATTGTTAAACAATTTAAGTACGGATCATTCCAGAAAATTGTATAACGGCAAACTTTCCATCAATGAGCCAGTCGCTATCCTCAGCTGCAGTTTGCTCAGCAACGCCATCATCAAGCCCTACTATAACATCAGCCTTGCATGTCCGTAAGGCACAATGAGGTGCCGGATGAAATCCACATAATGCCTCCGCATAGGGGATTGTTGGTTCCCATTGCCGATCTCCAACCAGCTTCCTGTAGTTTAAATCTCCCTTTAGGAGAATCAGATCCGATTTGGCAAGTTCAGAGTACAAGTCTGGAGCGACTGACTGCATTGCGCTGAAATCATGCGGAGTTGTCCAAAATGGATGACCCTGTAAAACCCATGATTTTGTGTTGATTCTCTGCGACCAACACCGGCCAAGTTTTTTCAGGCTGTCATTCTCTTGATGTTCAAGGTAGTTTAATGTGTATGTAAAGTCATCCTGTCCTACATCCGATACAAACCATGGCATTGCTTTGTAATGCATAACAATAACGTCAGCCAAGTTGGTTCTCAAGACATACTCGGCTAAACACAGATCAGTAAACAGCTCAAAGCCAGCATTGTCTAACACGATGTCCATCCTCACTGCCTCATTCTCAGCTTTGCTCTCCCGTGAGTTTTGCAAGACACGCCAAAGCTTATCGCTGTCGTTAACTAATATTTTGTTTCTTAAATTTGCAATGTGTGCGAGTGGGCTAATTTTCTGTGAGTTTTCTACACCGGCTGAGATGGAGAGGTCGCACCTATTTCCCCAAAGAGAAATCTAGAAGAAAGAGGATGGAAACAAAACATGAACAAACTAATTAATCAATCAATCATAATCAACTTATAAAGCGCACAAATCAAAGGTTTGCTAAAAAAGGCGCTGAGGCACAGAAGAAATAAATAAGTCATTGATGACAGGCCTCCTGAAACAAGTGGGCTTTCAGAAGTGACTTGAACATGTTGAAGGATGTTGTTGCCCTGATGTGATTTGGAAGTTTATTCCAGAGGTTGGGTCCATCATGAAGGTAGACTGAGAAGAATCTTCTAGTAAAAGGCATGTGGCCCCGAACATGAGAGACACGACCTTGATGTCTACAGTCACAACACACTGTCCCCACAAGCTAATACTAAGTGACATCATTGACACACAATTCTAAGGGAGATTTAACCTGTGGGTGCACATTGGTCTACTTCTGATAATTTGTGTCAGAACTTTCCTTCCCGCAACCTTTTGCTTCTTCCCTTACCTCCATGAATTCTTTAAAACAGTCAATGTCCTTCCCATGTGTCATCTTTTGGTACTCTGCAAGGGTGACCAAGGCCTCCTGTGACTGCTTCAATGCTGCCTTTTTTTGCTCGCTGAACGGATCAAAGTTCCTCAGGTGATTGCTTTAAGGAGATAAGAAAACAAAGTAAACTGTTATTGAGTCAGAACTATTATTAAGTCAGATCAAGTCAAGGTCACAAAAATAAAGATGCTCAGTTTTAACCGTCCAATTTGCGCACCATCTAATGGCACGGCACAGTAATATGCTTTAACTGATTGTCAAAAGATCAAAATTAAGTTGTACCTCTGTCTTATTATATTCACAATCCTTCGATACATGTAACACTCCACATACAACCAGGGAGATGTGAACCAGCTTGCAGGGGTACCCCCATTGGCCTTAGTCTCCTCCTCCAGACATCGCTCCCAGATCTCAATGTCGTCCTCTCCATCTGGTTGCAGAGGGAGAATGGCCTTGTCTGTCTGTAACTCGTTGCGGAATTTGGAGAGTTTAGCGACGATGTCTTTGCAATCTGTGGCTCCATCCTGAGAAACATTAAAGAGCAATGAAAGAAAAGAGTTACCTTCACAACCAAAAAACTTCAGGCGTGCTGGTTCTCTATATATTTTGAGCTAGAAACAATATTCTTTTTTAAAAGAATTGCCATTAGAATTTCTTCATTATCACATGAGCCCCGTTGTCAGCCGAGAGAAACTTAAGAGGATTGCAAATCACTCCAGAATAGAGTGTCATTTTTTAAAGTCTTATCACAACATGCATGTCGCTATCTCTATCATGCCATCCAAGCTATAGTTTCGGCCGTCCTAACTGTAACACTTAAGTTCGTACTGGTCCTAACTGTAGATGGGACGGAATGCTACGACAAACCTCCATTGGCCTTTGGGTTTGGTACAATATTTCAGAGCCAACAGCTATCATACGATACTACCTGGGTACTCCTAGAACTATTTGTAGAAACTATATAGTTTCTAGAAGTATCCTAGAACTATAACATAGTCAATGGCGAGGTTCGTTACACTATCGCCTCCATGTGGAGTAAGGATAGCGGAACAAACCTAGAAGTTCTGTCTGGGGTCTTTCTTACCTGCCCATGTAGCTGTGCAGCCTCAATGCGGTAGGTGTACACAGTGTTTACCACTTTGGTGGTGATGACAGGGAGGCGATCTTTGATTGTGAGATATGCAAACGACCTGTGAAAAACAACAATAAGACAGAATTGTTACCATTACTGGTGGAGAGCTTAAGACCAAGTAACTAGCACTGGGATGCTTAGTTGCGATAACGTAACTCTCCTCCCGACGGCCGGCTCCGGCCTTCCGGCCATCAAGAGGAGGGTTAGGTTATCGCAACTGAACTATGGGATGCTGTACTGTACTCCTCTTTTTGATTTGACAGCTGATGGCCTCCCGTTGAAATTAAAGACTATGACAGATCGTCGCCCTAGGTCCGATTCTTAAAGTCAGAATTTAAAATAGAGATGGTACAGGTCCCCGGTTGGTCTAATCGAGATCTTAAAAAAAACTGTACTGTTGCAACAAGCGAATTGTATCCAGTGACCTCGATACATTAGTACTGTAGGGAAGACCCAGCAACGGTGGAGGGGTTTGCGGGGGGGGGGGGGGGGGCATGGGCCCCAGGGCATCATACAATTACACAATGATCATCGATCGTGGCTTTAAAAAATGTTACTAAATAAGTCAGCGGTTGACAGTAGGTTGCTTTATATAGTAAGTGTACTACTGAAAATATGTCATCTAATTCCAAGTCATTTTACTAGTTATGGTGTAACTCAACTGAGCTGACTAAAGCAATGGCTTGTTGTTGTTGTTGTTGTTTGGAATTGGGCCCGCCCATCCCGGAAGTTGTTTTTACTGAAGACTTGAGTTGAGTTAAAGAGAAAAAGTAATCCCAACAAAACCTCCAAAGTATATACAGTGTATTGATATTTGAAACGCAACTGTACCCTTCGAAACGAGCTGATAATCTCGGTGGAAGTCCATCATTCTCATCACTGCTTGTCGCCGCCATGTTGATGATCAGTTAATTCTTGGTCAAGTCATGGTGTTTTAATGTCGACACTACGTAAACTCGTATACATATTGGTATAGTATCGATTCTTGCGAAAGCATTGGGAGTAATGTCGTAAGTTTACAATGGTATCGATACTTGAGTCCGCAAAAAATACCATTTCAAATAATCGAGATTCCTGCACATTATGTACAGTACCTAGACGTATTCAAGGGAACATCAACACATAATATGATGTTGACTATTTTCTTAATAATTTTTGTCAACACAAACACGTGACTTGCAGCATGCAGTCGGTCGTCTGCTAAATTGTCACTTTTGCAGAACGTGTCAAAATGTTGTCCCTGTAGTTTTTCTCCTCTCAATATTTCCAAGTCGCTGTAACATTATCATAAGCTTGAATAATTGGTTCGTAAATGTGGAACCGTGTGCAAGCAGGGAGCAAGGAACATCTTTGAGGTAGGCTGGCTGCAGTGTCAGAAGCAAGAGTATTTCTTTTTGAATAAAATTGCAAATAGAAAATCTAAAGAGTTTTTTCTTCTGCTCTTTGCAGATGGACATCTCAAACATTCGTATGGAACCGTTGCACAGAAGACCAGATTTAATTGATGATTGTGCGGACTTACTTAACGCTCAATGGCCTCGCAGTAAAGCAGCAAGGTAAGATACTTGTTTGAAATAAGATTAGATTTAGAGCATGGGAGAATAATAAAACCCACCGTACTGATGTTGAATTTTAATAGTTTTGTCAGTGTACAATGTATATCACTTCCACTTATTCTGAAAATAAATGTATTGGATGTATTATTCACCTTGTCCAGTGCTCCAGCCAAGTATTGCTTATAAGTAATGCATAGAATCTCTGCTTATAAATGTGTACACTCATAAGAATGTTGAGACACATTTTTCATGGAAATATTATAAAGGAAACAGGTACATAGAAAGCAGGTCCACTCCACTATGGCCCTGTTTTCTGGTTTCTTTTCAATGGGGAATATATATAGAGGTAGCTGTGTGGAGTGAATTATGGCTGTGTATTCTATATAGTTACTCCAGGAAGCAGGCCTGATACTTAATGGACATGATGGAAGCAGTTGCCTAGTTGCCTTTAAGTTTCCTTATGAAGGTGCCCTTTACAAAGGAAAACTACCTTGCTAATACAACAACAACGTTGAGGTCAGTCAGGTTGGCTTAGTGGTTTCTCTCCATGCCTTTCACCTTTGTGGACCCCAGCTTGAGCTGGGATCGGAGCCTTGCTTATAAGGATTGGGTTTTTCATACCTACGGTACCTGACTGCGCGGGTTTTACCCTCCCGAGGGGTTTTCTTCCCACGTCTAGCTATAAATGAAGATTCTTCATTGGTTTCTCTACAAAAAGTTGTTGTGATGTTTGTCGACTGCATAATTTTGATGCAGAAGTATCAGGCCTGCATGATTGACATGATGAATAAATTGTTTATAATACTTTTTTTTATTAACTTTTGGTTTTTACCCATACACCGATGTGTGTTAGCACTGTATACTCACTGGACTAGCACTGGACTTTCCCAAGTCCTTTGAAAAAATATCACACTCACAGGCATTTACTCGGGTGGGATTAGAACACACGACCCTTGCAATTCTAGAGCAGTGTATTATCAATTAGACTACCGAGATTGCCCGGTAGCTAGAGGCAGTTCGAATCCTATGTTTTGGCAGCGGGTAGGTAAAAACAAAAAATTAATGTTCTCTATCCCCGATGCAAATTTAACATCTATTATACTTTTTTACATGTTTAGACTTCACTCATTGGATAAGTCACGTGATGAACTTCCGTACTCACTTGTGATGGTGGCTAATGAACAGGGTAGATCAAGTCCAGCTGTAATTGGTTACTGCAGATTGGTCAGAGTCATCAGCATGCCAAGCAGTGTCCTCATTGAATCCGGTAAGAAGGAAAATTACATTGACAATGAAAATGCAGTACACTGTTGAAGATTCAATTGTCTTTGAATGTAATATATAAAGGTGTTGTCACAAGGGGCAATTTTTCAGTCAACTTGGAGGCAACCAAGTGCACTCTATGCAAAAGGAACACTTTGGCAGCAATAGAGACAATCTTCTAGTTGTAACTCATTACTCCCAGCGGGAAAATAACGAAAAAATGAAATGTGAATGAATTTCCTTTTTGGAGATTGCCAGGAACTGGTTGCCTTAAAATGGCATCATGTCACAAGGCCTTTAGGCCAGTACAATTTCAACATTCCAAGGCATTTTGGCACGGAACTATCCCTCATCCATCAAAAGCAGCATGGTATGGCAACACTAGACGAGAAATAATTGGCCGCAATGCACTGCCATTAATTAATTTAGTTGAGGGGGTGGGGGGGGGGGGGACGCAAGATGATGCTTGCATTGATAAACTTTTACTGGCTGTTGCATATAAGGGAAACTCCTCAAAGTCGATGTTAAATTTTGCATTCAATTTTTCTGTTCTTATATTCTATATGTATAAATCACTTTTGTTAATTTCCCTTTCTTTTATCAGTCGTTGTCCCAGAACATCTGAGAGGTAAAGGTATCGGCCGACAGGTCATGGAGATGGCTGAAACACATGCTAAGAGTCAAGGCTATACCACTATGTTCCTTAACACTAAAGACAAGCAGGGCTTCTACTCTCATCTTGGATATGAGTTCTGCTCACCGGTCAATACCTTAAATGCTCAGGTGAACAATTATTCTTGTCCAAAGACAACTTTATAAGCATTCATTCATGAAAAGTTGGAGGAGTGACAAGCAATTATGACAAATTTTACAACATTATCAGATTGTTTTCAAAATATTAATTTTCCACTATGAATTTAAAGCTTGAACAAGAACAGTCACCATATATGAAAAGTTTCCTTTTGAATGGCTCTCATTGTTGAGAAAGCTACACTAACCAAATGTCACCTGCAAGGTTACTGCAACACTCTAAACACAAAAGCATAATGTAAGTTTTTCTCAAAGTATTTGAACACCCTTAAATTTTTATTTCACTTGTTTGATTTATCATTTGTTTTGTGAAGGCTAAATGACACAAAGTGCCTGTTATGGACTTTTCCCAAAACCAATGATAACACATGTACATGAACCACCCTTAAAAAAGGGTTATATGCAAGAATTGTTTGGTAATACTGAATAACTCTTTTGAAGGAAACATTCCTGATCATGTAAACCATTGGAGAAATTTGTGTGTTGATTCATTTAAGATTTATTATGCCATCTCAATGTTCTTCTGATTTTGTACAGATGTTAGAGACTTGTGATTGTTCACCTACTACACCCAGCCCGCCCTGTGAGAACCAGACTCCTTGTTCATCAAACAGCTGCACCAGCGTCTCCCAAGAACCTAGGGTGAGTGATGTTAGGCTCTCTGAGCCAGATGGTGGATGTTTGGAAGGAAGGGAGGCAACCTCAGATAACCGTGTGGATGTTCAACGGGATAATAAAGTACAAAGTGTTTCTAATTTATCCCACACTTTAGTAAGTGTTCCTCCCCCACCTCCTCCTCCACCATTAAAACTCAACACTTTCACAACATTGAGTCCAATATATTGGATGAAAAAGGATGTATCTTAACACTAGGTGTTTTAGAATTGTAGTGTACACCATTGTAATATTCATTTGTGTATGAGCTTTTATTTGGAAGCTGCTTTGGGTTCAAGTTGTGTTAACAAATATCCTGAGAAGCTGATTGTGTCTGACTGCATTTACTGACTCAATGTAAAATGAAATAGAGAGAGGAGTATGAGAACAATTTTCAGTAGTGTACGATGTTACTTGAAAACAGTAAGAACAAATAAATCAGCCTGCAAGTTACGATACGTTTTGTTTTGCTGTTTTTTTCTTTCTTAAAAAAAGAAAACAAAATATTGAAAACTAGTAATAAAATGTTGGTGTGTAGGGAAAAGGCAGAACATGGTCAACTACATAATATGTAAACTATCATACTTTATAGAATAAAATTATTTTAACCAGAACATAGTATTATACTCGAACAATCAGGAGACTTCAATTGAACCATTTCACACACAAAATGTATGCTATGGCAACTAGTAAGTTCATTAAGTTTGTTAAAGTATGCCTCTACTCCCTTTTTTCATTAGAGAATATTTTGAGAAGGTATTCTATCAATTTGTTTGTTGTGTTTGAACAAGATACATGGTCACTTCACATCAATGTTGAAATTATTCAAACAACTTTGAACATTGATAAACAAATTATGGTTTATTTTACAAATTCGATGAATACCTGTAGTATAGTTCTGGTATTTTAGCAGTATATGTTGTAATTGAAGGCATTTATTGTTATACACATATTGAATGGCAATGAGGTAACTAGTGTACATCTATTCCCCCAAGGGACTTTGGCCGAGGGAAATAGGCCCCTCTTCTGGTCTTTCACAGGCCTAAGGGGGAATAGACGTACACTAGTTACCGAATTATGCCAGTCAATAGGTGTTTTATAACACAGCTCCGGTCTTAAATGTCAAATAAATCAGAAATCTGGAAAAGAAAGGAAGTTTTGTAGTTCACGGTTCAAGTCAAGAGAGGGCGCTGTAACCGGGCACTATTTTCAAAGACTAGTGCCCGCTCGGGTACTAGTTCCCGCAAAAAAAGCGCGCGCGATCACTAGACTATATTAGTTCCCCCCACGTGACCGTGTTTCAGCCAACCAGAATACAGAACAAGCAATAGGTGTGTTATAAAATTAAATAAAAATGTTTTCCTAACAACAATCAGGTAACTACTTTGGATTATTAACACAAATATGCAACTGTTTTAATGCTTTTTTTCTGTGCGGCAAGAATTAGCTCATTATCAGAGCTTCAAATGTAAGCCGGTGTAATATTGTGCAAATGCATTCTACATTCTACATGATTAGATACTTGGACAAGTGTATTGCTCTTGCAAATTGCATGTATCTATCTACATAACACTTTATACATAGTTATAATAAATATATTTAATATAAATCAATCTGAAGAATTAACATCTAAAAGTGAAGTATGCAATACTCAACTAGTCACCTTGTTTTAGTTGTGTTTTAAGGCATTTGCATTGTCCAGATATTTCATTCAAACACTTCTCAACTGGAAAACTGGGCGTGGTTCGACTGAAATAATTGTGCAAAAAGGATTATTCATATACATCCTTAGTAGTTATAGTAGTAAGTCAAAAAAGGTTGCGAAAATTTGAAGTGACACTTCAAAAGTTTATTTGCAAAGAACAATTTGGCATCGTTTCATTCAAACACTTGAGATTCACCCAAACAACAACAACCAACAAGGGATATATCCCTTATCTCTTTTTAAATATATTTAAGAAGTGGCTAAGTCTTTACATGAATAATTGATTAGAGTATGCTGTTGTTCCTTTAGCTGCTAAATAGCTAAATATATTATTTGGGTATTTCCTTTTGGCATTAGGGGTGTACATCTACTTCATCTCCCCTTCTGCTTTAAATTTGGAATTCGTTCAGTCCTGATAGTTTGCGTCTTGAAATAATGTTTTGTTTAATTACATATTATTGATTTAAAATATTTATTATCAAATGTTTTTTAGCAAATCTTTCTATATGAATTATCTGTTTATTATAATGTCTATACAAATTTTGTTTTGGTAGACTATGCCCTCTTGGTCGTCGAACGGCAAAGTTTGTTGTGCAACGAATAATAAAGAGTCTTTTTCCAAAAACATTGTTTGTAGCGAAAACTTATTTAGTAAACATGCCCATACATAATTAAACGAACGCATCGGCTTTTGACTGCTCCGCGAAGACCAAGTGTGCTTCTTATATGAGCAGGCGAGGTCGCTAAAACAACATCATCATGATGGCAGTCATGTGATCATAATGTCAAAGGTTAGAAGTTGATGCTCTAACCACGGAAGGTACAAAGCGACATAACCAGCTGGATATTACACCTTTAATATTATTAAATGTAATGATAATTAAATACTTATATTAAAGTCACTGATAAGCTTAGCTTGTTTAAAAAATTTTAAATTAATAATTTTAAGCAGTAGTGAAATTAATTGATAATAAATATCTGGAATTCTGCAGAGTGGGGCTCTGTTACAATGTTAGCACATAGTTGAACTTGAACGCCTGGAGCGCTGGCATGTCTCGCACCGTCTCCAACACAAGCCTCACTTCGCTTTTCTTTGAGCGGAATTCAAAGTTGTTCTCCCCACGACGAACTCCCATTGATTTGAGATGATGTGGGTTGGTATTTTTAGAGATTGGTTGACGACCGTCAACAACTAACTCCTTCTGGTAGTTACCACGCATTTCATAGATCATGATGCCCTGGTGCTGGGGGTCGATGAAGCAGCTGATTGGTTAGGAGTGAGAAAGAAAAATGAATCATTCATTAGCACAGGTCCAACTGCTGCTGAACAGGATTATCAAAAGAGGCATATATTTTTGTAATCGATTGATGCTAAAAAACATCTACAAATCTTTAGAAATTAAACATTTACAATGCTTAAATCTATACAATTAAATTGGATATCGCATACTGCCTTTTATTTTATTTTATAAGAGTAACTTCTTTCAGAACAATAAGCTCTCATGATGGTTGTTTTCATGGCATTTTTTCAAGCATTGAAGTTAATATGCAAATGTTGTCATCAATGAAGTTTATATGCAAATGTTTGTATCATTTACAATGGTGTACACTCCTTTTCAAATGACTGTTTTCTATACGATCTCAAATGCAAATCATGTTTAAAATCACCTCATTCACTTTTACCATAATTATACCATGATGGCATTTCACTTGTATTTTCATATTGAAAAATAGAATTTCACTGCCGTCCTACGAAACAATAATCCTTTCAGCAAATATGTCGAATGTGTTTGTTATGTTTGCATATGGAGCACGTGAACATTTAAATAATGTATAGCTTTGCGCCATTTCGCGAAGCTATTGCGTGAGACACAAGGCTTGGTCCTTCGTTTGGGGTTATGCAGTAAAAATGTACTTCCAGACCAAGTACAAAATATTGATGAGTAGAAACAATGTTATGCTTCATCCTGAAAACTCACTGGTTATACAGTTAAAATCGTTATCAATCCTCCAGAGTAAAAGTCCGCCCCAAAGATGTAGAAGTCGAATAGCAATTGAAGGCCACAATATTTACCATCGCTTAATTTGATTGCCTCAATCGACATAAATCACGATCTAAGGGCACTGTCACACGAGACAACTTTTACAGGCAACTTGGAGGCAACCAACTTCAGTGCGTATACGGGATTACTTTAATAGCACATGAGTGATTTTACAAACGGTGTCTTACCATCCCCAAGAAAGCTATGTGAAAAATCATATGAGAATGCTTCTTCTTCTTGGAGATTGCCTGGAACCGGTTGCCTGTAAATTGCCTCGTGGGACATGGTCCTAACGTGTAAGAAATCCCTTACAAAATATGACAATTTTTTCCCGTAATTGTTTTTCATTAAATGGGATCACCTGAATTTATGAAATTTCCCTTGACGAGGCTGATATGATGAGGAAAGTTGAGAAGAATAGTGCCTCGTGATTGTATTCCTTTATGTGTGCTAAATATTAGCAGTTATACTACAAACTACCTAAAACCGGAAACCTGTCGTGTTACAGGTGCTATAGAATATAGACACGAGTTTTAAACATCAAGTAACCAATGGGAGACTTTGGACCGCTAGGTGGCAGCAGACTTACCAGGTAAATTTCCATTGTTTACGTAGTTCTGAGCATGCGTACATTACCAAAACAATGGATTTTACCTGGAAAGTCTGCTGCCACCAAGCGTCCCAAAAATTTCCCATCCATGCATGCACTTAACCCCTTTTTCCACTTATGAAAAAAACTTCTTTCCATGCAAATTCTTGACGCTGTGTATCTGTGAAGTTTTGCAATGTCAAGTTTATAAATTGAGCTTGTCCTGTAATAACCTCATAATATTATTCGCAGTCAATACATATTCCTAAGCAGTAGGATGGCATAGCTCAAGACGCGTCCACAATAGGTGGTCTGTAGACCACCACTGCATACCTATTAGAACTAATAGATGGCACAGTCGTGTTTAAACTCTCACGGACATCACTTGCATCAGAATAGAACAAATATTTGTTATAAAAATAGTAAAATATTTCTTTGAATAATTTAAAGTTATAGATATATTCCAATTACCACAATAGTTGTCAGTCGTAGGCCTGTATGCATGCACATAGGGCCTACCGTGAAATGTTCTTTAAGTTTAAGATGAAAGAGATGTGCGGATTATCGCCTCATAGTTACAACTAGCCTATCAACAAAATATTGAACATAAAACAACTGTGGCCTAGTTTGTAATTAACCGATATTCGTATAGTGTGCCCCATTGTGCTCTTACTTGAAATCTTCCCCCGAGCGACCGTATTTGAATTTGACCTCAATGGATCCTCTTGGATTGGTCCATAGAAGGTAGCCTCTGTCAGCCGTTAAGATCACCGAATCCACGGGGTTCAAACCACTGAAAGAAATCATAGAATGATAGTTTTTAACATCGGGTATTAAGTACTTTTATACCACCCATCCCATGAGGGCGCTGTATAACCCTTTATTACCCCTGGTCAACAGAACCAAAACATTTCTTTCAAAATTTTTGTTCTGCTCCCCTGGTATTTTCCATTTTATACACATGTGTTCAGAGAAGCAACTGTGGTCAAGCCTGCAACCATCCAGGTAGATTGTCGAGGCCACAAGATGTATTAAAGTTATTCAAAGAATTTATGTCGTACCACTGTTTCATTTCGAGTTGAGCAACTTGTTGTACTATTAACTTCTTTTTCTTCGTTATTACTGTTTGGATTGAAATAATCGTTTTGCATCCGTTTCTCTGCAAACCAAAGTCTTCAAATGATACCAGGAGCTCAATATCAACACATCATCTCGTTGATGTCTTGTGCAATATCGTGTTCATCACTTGAATGAGTAATTATTGTCTGCCTTCGTCTGACATGATAACATGAACCATTGGGAATTAGGCCAGTGACTTGTCCGTTAACACTCATGTGATATTTGCAGAACATCCCGTCTGTTATAATGAGGGCAAACCCCTGAGGTCATTGACATCATTAGATGAAGAGAAAACACTCGGGGTTTCATCGTTAACTCTTGGGAGATTCCTGAGCGGGTTTCTTATAACGCGTCCTTGTGTAAAGCATCTGGTGGCCGTGCTGGCACTGTGGTAATAATATGCCATAATATCCGCACAAGATAGAGATGGTGAGGCTTGGTGCACTCTTTATGTTGCCACCGTATCTTTCCTTCCACTCCCTTCTTTTGGTGCATTGTGAAGCCCCGCCTGGACCATCTGGACGTTTACGGCTGTGGAATTAGTTTGAATACTGTCCGTATAGTTTATAACACTTTAAAGAAACAACGGAACAACACTGTGTACTTCAAACATGAGGCATGAAGAAAATTTTTGTCTGCTTCGAATGTCATCACTCAATGCGAAAGATCATGACTAATTTTTTTGAGAAATTGAAAATGGGGACCGTCTGCTGCCCATTATGCGGACTATAGTGTTACACAAATTGACATCTTTGTCAATATTGATGAGTTATTTTTGACCATATAATGAACCGAATGTTTGAATACAATTTCGACTGCAAAAAAAACGAGGCCTCCAGAATAATTATAAAGGCGGATGAAGATGAAACTCATCTCCGAATTTTGCATAGAAGCTTACACTGAACTCACCCAATTTTGTCTCTCTTTTCATGAGCCAAGAGTCGAGATTGTGAATTCAGCACAGTGACAGGCTGACAATCACCAGCCCGTACTGTTATCTTCGTTCCAGTCGGCCACACCATATCCAAATAATTAAAATCCATGGTAAACCGACGACCCAAAGCATTACTGGCCATCTTCTTCTCAAAAAACTTTCTCCGTTTTTATTCAAATTATACCAGCAACTCCAAAAAGAAATTTCACATAGTGACTACTTTGGTCTTAACAGCTAAACTTCCAGCACTCTTGAATCCATACGTCTCAAGACTGCCTCAGGCGTCATAAGGATGTAAAACCCCACCAATAAGACGCCTTGGCTATCCGTATCATGCTGTTCATGTACAGTCTGATACTAATGCTGCCTGCCTTGGATCTTACTAAAATAATCAAACTGTCTTCATGCGTCTGTAAGATCAGCCTCACCCTCCCTCCGATAAAAACACTTTACATGTGGGCTTTCTTGAGATGTTAAACAGATTCCAGAGGGGTTCGTCCGGCCAGTTTGATTAAAGCACTCACCTTTGATGTCATGTAATTGGCTGCTGTTTTTATTGAGGTACTATAAGGGGTCAGCGGAGGTTGTGGACAGTTACTCAAGTTCACTTTACATCCCCGGTGGTGAATGATTAAAGACATGTACCAATGATTCTTTGGGGCTGCTTACGAGCACAGTATGAGCGATGAGAACGCTAATTGCTTCAAAGTCTCGTACTTCAAAGTCTCGTACACTCTTTGGAAGTGTGAAGTTCGGATACTGGAGTCTGATGTGTTTTAAACTGAGTGTTTGTGTTTTAAAGGTGCCCCTTTTAGGAAGGAAAACAGAAACTTATTCATTTCGAATTGACGACCTTGACACTTCCCCTCTCCTCATTACTGCCCCTATAGCCTACTGAGCATCCGACGTCACACCTCGAGGTTCACGAATAATGCCAGATACCAGTTTTACCGGATGTTGCCAAATGTACCTTTGACCTTGTATACATTTCACACGGGAGAGTCGCAGTTTAAACACATCAATGATGTACACAACATTGTGCATACGTTGCATGCAGACGATCGAAAGTGCAATACCTTGACCATGAACACAGCTATAATGATTGAAAGCTTACGTCACAGAACATTTTATCAAATGAGATAATTGTTGCCAATGATATTAGGGCCTGTTTTTATTTTTGCGGATTTATAAGACAGAGAATCAGCCTAGTTTCCCCATTGTCCCCACCCGTCCCTCCTACCATTTTTTCTAGATGAACATTATTCTCGGCGTACCTTGGCAATACTTTCATAATGCCAGTCAGTCATATTATGTTTTGCTCGGCACTTGTCCACGGCCACATCACAGTCATAACTATTTAAAGAAATTAAAAGTGGACGGCGCGGGGTTTCGGTGAAACAATCATTCTGCGACAAGTTAATGTCTTATGTGAACATAAGACTATCAGATAGAACATTTCCATAGTCACGAATTGTAATAATAAATCGCAGCTGTTGCATTTGAGTGATACTACCTAGTTGACTACGTTGGTCATTGCTAATAGCAAATGTCTATGGGGCTGGCATTAATCTGAACGACATCTTTGCATGACAGCCCGGGATCAGTCTGAACATTAATGCACTTTGAGTTGAAGATGAATTGTCCTACCTAGTGGCGTAACCAGAAGGGTTTGGGCAGAAGCCCCCCCCCCCCCCAAGAACACCCGCCCGCCCGTGCCGCCCCCCTCTCAATAAGAACAATTAATAAAACATTCTGACATCGTTAACCATTCAGATCACAGAGTGAGTTATAATTTTAAGAATTAGGGGATACCAGGGCAACAGTTAATGTAGACAACATTAGTACTCGTAGGGAATGTGCGTACGTGTTGATAGGGAGACCAGCATTCGACTGCTTTATTTTTAAGGGTCATGTGCATGGTTCATAGAGCTATATAAAAGCTTATTATATAGCTCTATGGCATGGTTTCGAATACCTTATGAGTGTATACCTATAGGCCTATATATACCAATGGCAATATTTTACCAATTCAATTAATGCCCTCATTAATATGCATACCTTGTTGTCGATTGCCACTTATTATCTTACTGACAGAAAAAAAAAGTCTTATTGTTTTATTTATGCAATCCGTAATACCAACTTAACTTAGAGATACCAAGCCGTTGACGATGATAATATTAATGTGGGAATGTGATCCCCTACGGCTGTGCCAGTTATGGCATTACTCGTGCAGGGTGCACGGCCCATAGCAGCAGAGCACACAGGGTTGTTCTATCGCTCTCTGCGCATTCGTCACATTGTTGTAATAACTAACCAGTGATACGCGTCTTAACGTCTTGGAATTCATTCAAGGCATTTCACAGTGTTTATTTATAATGTTCGATTTCATATACCAACTGTAGAAATGGCTTCATGTGTAAATGAAATAATGACCTAAATAAACGAAACTAAAGCAAAATGGTTTATAGCTACCAATTAGTTCATAAACATTGCCCCAACCTTCATTTAACGACACCTTCCTTGTCAGTTAATGAACTCCCTTCTTGTCCCATTCATTGTTATTGTCATGGCAACGCTATTGTCATTTTTAATAGTAATTTTTCTACACAGTAGACACCGACCATTAACGCCAATTTGTTTTTCTTCTTCAAATAAATGCATTTGTACCTTAAATAAAAGAGATGAGTAACATTAATAAGTTGTTGTATCCAGTCCTATAAAAGGGTTTCTTGATATTTATTACAGAAACCAGTCAGTCTAAAAGTATTTAATTCATTTAGTGAAGGTAACACACTTTCATTGGGGGAAATGTAAGTTGAGAATGTACTTTTCAAACGCTTATCTGTTAAATATTCAAACAACATTGAATTGACTTGTCCAGATGTTTCAAATGTTTACTTCTTCTTACACGTTATCATAACATTTCACAACTTGATTAACATTGATTGTTAACCGTCGAGTGGAATATTGACGTTTTTATGTACGAAATATCAATCCAAACTTTAAAAGTTCTGAATATGTTGCCCCTCAGTTCATAAATACATTAAGTAAGTTTCGGAATTAAATAGTTCATACTTGTTTTACATTATTAATCTGTCTTTGTTCAACCTATCTGCCCGTATTGTTTCTTGTCTGTTTGAATGTACATCAGGCATCTAACCACAAGCTTCGGTTCTAGAGGATGCCTTGAGACCATCTGGATTTGTGGATAGGCCCCTTATTTTTTTTTTTGACTTTTTGTTTTGTTATTCAATATTATTTTTAAAAAAATAATGAAGTTTGAAAATAAATGTGAGTTTCAATAGAATAGAAATTGAATAAACAAAAATTAACAATATTAACAATAATATTCTATGATTACCTGATTAAAGCTCTGCCAACTTCTTCATATTCGCCTTCATCTACCTCCATACGATGGCCGCCATCTCCTTTATTATCCTCCTGCTCAATGTAAATCTCAGGAGTTGATGGCTGCATCACTTCCATCATCTTAAAGAAAAAAATCCCTCCGTACTCCAAAGATGACTAATATAAAACTGTCGTCAAGACTAGCCGAGTTGATAACTGGTAAGATCGTTTAGCACTCACTGTGCAATCGGCATGACATTGTTATTGAAATACAGTGGGGTTGGGTCAGCTAGTAGGCCCTTTTACAACCAGACTGTACACCCAAAGTCTCCACCAAGTCAGACAACCAGCAGTGTTTGCTTTTCTCGTCAAGTTATCCCGCGCAGTTGAGGCGAAATGATAACATTCTTCAAGTTTATCTGTTTATGACAGTCTGATAGATTTGTGTTGGTGTGTCGTAATGCTAGAATTCTGTCCGTATGATATGATGCGGATAGGCCCGTTGCCAAGCGAGTCATCCAATTGATATGAGAGAAGTATTTATCGTGGGTCGTTGTATTGTAAAGTGTAATGTTCTGGAATGTTTCTCGCCTTCCCATAAGTAAAGAATAAAACCCCTGACATTTAAACCCCTTCATATTTCCAGACATACGGTATATCTGACTTTCAAATTCATTACTACCAATCAATGCAGTTACAGGTGTAAGAATGTAGGTTGAGTTGGCTGCATTGTTTTAGCAGCAGATGTTCTATATTTCTTGAACACATTTCTTTGTCTTGACTGATGGGGTGTAATGTTTCTTCCTCAGACATGCAACGTTTTTTTGGGTAAAGGGTTAAGGTAGATATATATGATCGATTCAAGATTTCCTTTAGATAGAACTCCAGAAGGCTTTTTGAGATGCCCGCCTCCCCTCCCTTACGACCCAACACATGTGACGATATTTTACGTCGATTTATATCTGAAAAGGGTTTATTTCTGTTGGCAGTTTGTTACTCTTTCCCATCTGAGAAGATTGCTTTAATTTTCGTTAAAGCCTGAATTTGTTTCTCATGGGGCTTGCTGTACAATGGCGTCAGTGGTTATGTTAAAGATTTCAGAGAATCCAAATAAAAAGGTAATCTCCAATGCATCTGAGAAGTATCTATGCAAGATACATTAATTTTTTAGAGAGACTGTTCGTTTGAGTAGGGAGAAACTGTGGATAAGGCGCCTTCAGACCATTCAACCCTATTGTCAGAACATCCAAGAACGAAATGACTAATAATGGCGTACAGTGGCGTCAGTGGTTATGTTAAAGATTTCAGAGAATCCAAATAAAAAAGGCTATCTCCAATGCATCTTAGAAGTATCTATGCAAGATACATTTTTTGTTTTAGAGAGACAGTCGTTTTAGAGAGACAGTCGTTTGAGTAGGGAGAAACTGTGGATAAGGCGCCTTCAAACCATTCAACCCCAGTGTCAGAACATCCAAGAACGAAATGACTAATAACCCCTTGTCTTTGCCTTCTCCTTTTCCCCATACAGATACCCTTCCTTTTAGCCTGCCTCATTCACTAATTAATTACCTTCTCCCTCTTCCAAACTTTGATACTGTACTTGGTGTATCCATCTTCTTTGCGGTCGAACCAGTCCCTACCCTCCATCCTTTTTTGTGCGTCTCCCTATTGATCGCATTGATGTGTCATGTGTGCTTCCTGTTTTTGTGTAGCGGTGTACATGTATATGCCACCATTGTTTCGGTTAACTGTCAGCAAATTGCTTTCTCTTTTCTCAAAACACAACCCATAGCAGGGAAAACACAGTCAATCCATCACTGTGACAGACTCAGTCTAACGAAGAAAAAAAAAACGCCCGCCGATGCATTTTCTTAATATCAAGCAATTATAGTTCATGTTTCAGAACTATCAGCCAGTTAAAGCATGTGTGGTTATTATTCTAAATTATCCATCTTCGACCTCAATTTTAGCGGTGTATAATCATTGACGTATTGTGTAGTATAATTATTGAGTGTTGGTTCTCTTTTAAGTAAAATTGTTTTGAAAATGTTTACCCAAAAACATTTGAATTATGAGAAACGGTTCATGCATGAATCGTTTCTGAGATATTCGTAGGCTGATGTCCGTTCGCGAATGATACGGTCATAGACACGTTGTGTACTCGCCGCCACATCGCTAAACGTGGATGGATTTGATTTTCGTGTGATCTTGACATTTGCTGTTTTCTAAAACAAGTAGACGATGTTATCAGCTTAAAGGCAGTGGACACTATTGGTAATTACTCAAAATAGTTGTTAGCATAAAACCTTTCTTTGTGACAAGTAATAGGGAGAGATTGATGGTATAAAACATTGTGAGAAACGGCACCCTCTCAAGTGCCATACTTTCCGCGATAATCAGGCTGATTTGGTCTCATGCGTACAAGGAGATCATTTTCTTGGATCGAGCGTGGGGCGAGCATCTTGCCTCCCATATCCCAACAGGTTGATCGGGATGACTTCCATGGTGCTCCTTCAGGGGTGAGACGATAACACGAGTTACCCCATGGTTGCCACATAGGGGGGCAACATCCGGCGGTGGGGGAGCAATTCTCGGACAATACTAGAATCAGTGACCCAAGAAGCCCCATCATTCCAAGCAATGTCATCTTCAAAGATAGGAGCGTTGTGAAAATTGATTTTGTTGATATTGTTGGTATGATTTTCAAGACTACTTTCATTGAACACGAGTCACCACGAATGACAGTAGTGCGTTTTACGAGGTACTTGAAGTTGATTTGCCTTTGGGTTCGTCCATTTTCCCAACCAAAAATAGAAGATCCCTTTGTCGAAGTGTTATTCGGTCTTTGTGTAGCAACCGGCGATTACCATAGCAACTGTTCACATTTGACGCTAACCAAGACTTTGTTCTTATATTGCCCCCCCCCCCTTCCCATATTACTGGTAATGTGGACAAAAGGGAAAAGACAGTAGTTTTATGGTGACTTGTTTTTCTATTCCTCGCTCAATGTTTTCCAGACCGAACTCCTGTTACAAGTGGACTTCGAACTTGGACGGGGAGGGATTGCCAATTAATACAAATTTAGGGTTGTAACCGCGTAACGCTTTTCAGATTGTGTAGTTTCCTATAAGGGAGGTTTTTTTTGTGTGGACATTATTCGCTCCGGATTTTCAAAAACGCGATCACCTGTTAAACTGAAAATGTTCAGATGTTAGTTTTTATTAGGCATATCTACACATAACATTATTTACAATCGAACGGTTCCAAAATCAAAGGGTACACTCTGCCTTGAAACCGTAAGAACCTACCGATGGGCACTCTTTGTGTTTAGTCCATCCAATTATGTGTGAAGGGGGTTAATTACTGGTGACGCCATGGCAACGCTTCTTCTTAAATTGCTCGCTTGCATCAAGTGATTGTTTGTATGACGTCATTACTCATTGTGTTCGTGCTAAATTGGAAATGATTTAAGAATTAAGATTAAGAATTAAGAATTAAGATTATCGTAGGAGGTCCTGTTTTCAAGGTGTCCCTAAAATCGTGGCAAATCTTTTACCTCTCTGTGCGCAATGTAAACAGTCCCTAGATACAAACATTTTGGTTTTATTTGCCAAGCAAAGAGCCTCCTCTCCCTTGATCAAAACTTAGAAACACGTAAGGCTCCACTGATTATTTGCACTTGTAATTGCAAAAAGTTTGGTATTTGAGGCAATTCTACAATGTACAAAAATATGTCATAATGTTGAGGCCATATAAAAAAAAGTTGCCCACCGAAAGTTTCATCAAACACTATTTCAATTCACAATTCACGATAATCAAATCATGTGACTGAACATTCTGCTGAGCATTCTGAAAAAATCTGTCTTCTCCATTGGGTACAACATCAGGTGTTTCTGTCTGGAAGTATAGCATATAGCCTGGACAAGTTTGTTTGATTGAATGGATGCTGAAGGCTTCAAGATTATTAAATCAAAAATCAATTTAGAATAAAGGAAGAAGGACTATAATGGCATCGATGGACCCGGTAATGGTTTTGTATATACCTTTATCATGCTGTCACCATCTTGGTCATGTTCCCTGTTTCCAATAACAGCAATGAATGCTTACATTCATTGCGCGTGGCACCAGACTATCATTTCGTCTAGCCTCAGTTTGGTTACTATGAGTTGGAATCGAGTAAAATCAAGATGACCACACAGTCACAGTAATAGAGGTCTGTACAGTCAGCAATCGTAACTGTAATCTAATTAGCTGATTACAGTCAGCAATCGTAACAAAATCACGTTGTTTTGTGTTTCTTGCGTTCTTTCATTACAAGTTTCTTCTTATTGTCTATCATTCTTGTAAACATTAAATTATAGACGTTGTCTGCTATGAAGGCAGGAAGTAAAGATATTGGCTTGTAGAAGAACTTTGCGTCTAATCCGGGCAGATAGCGTCTCCATGGAAACCGAGCACTAAGGGCGTGTTCCATGGCGTTAGTTACTGTAGTCAAGTGTGGTGACGACATGCGTAAGGCGTCGGAAATGAGAAGTTTCACTGAAAAGAAAACGGAAAAAATTAGCCTTTCCCTAAAATATGGTAATTATATTCAGGCATGCGTCAATATGCTCATATGCCTTGGATCTCAACCAATAACAATGCACAATTATCACCCAGGTATAACCATGGAGATAGGATTACGTCTCTGGTTTAACAAACACTTTTGGTTTGCAAACGCCATAAACTTGTGCACAAACGCGTCCGCGCCACACCAACATCAGCCCCCTCACCCAAACCTCGTTCCCAGGGGTGATCGATCTCGCCGCGCCATTTTTCTAAGCATGCCTTGCTCGATCACAACGATCATAGTGACGAGAGGTGGCGAGAAGTATCGATACGGCGCGCTGCCCATGGTAGCGAGGCTGCCCTCACCCCCATCCCGCAGTGAGTAAAAGGCACTTCTAAAAACAAAAATGGCGGTCAGAAAAACCCTCCCAAGTGTAATTAGTAGGGATGCGCGTTTTGGGGGGACGGCATCTCCGGCCTAGCTGTTGGTGAATGTATATTATCTTTACAAGCGCCAATTCTTGTAAACAAATGCATTTACAAATGTATGTGACTTTACCTTACCTTAGGGGTAAGGTATTTTTTATTTTGTTTGTCTTATTATGAGTTTGATGAGATTTGGGTGGTGTACTTACTAGCTTCAAGTGTAATGTCACCACCGATATCATCTTTCTCTGCTTGAGGGAGTCTCTCCCACACTGTATCCATCCTCCTCTTCATTGCATCAACATCAGAAAAATTACCCTTGAATGCACCGGGTTCGATGATATGTACTGATACGCCCGATGCCTTCATTGAACACCTAGAAAAAGAAAAATCATTCTTGAAGTAATTTTTTTACACTGATGAATTTTTTTAGGCCTTGATGTTTTTTTAATGTTTTGGAAGTGTATAACTGTAACCGATCCCAAACATTCTTCGAATAATCGACACCTTAAATAAATGTATCTGTATACAGGTCTATTGTTGATCTTGTATGAGATGTACGCATAAGTCAATATTATTATTATTAACTTGCAATAAGCCGTTTTTGGTATAAAACAAAACTAAACAAACAACACTCCACCGTATTTGCGCTCAAGGCGCTAAACTAGACTGCACTGGGTGCGTTCGTTTAGCTTCCCTGGGTCGACCCCGGTGTGTGGCGTGTTTGTGCAGCTAAACGAACGCACCCATTGGAAGAAAAAGGCACCCAACTACCACGTGCCACCATGGGGTACGTTTTCTGGGCTTTAAACCAACTGTTTCGGTCAATGACCAGTGATCAACCGATGACAAGTTCAACCATACATGTTACTTGAACTAAGATGAAAATTATTGTAACTTTCCACATCCAGTGATATAATTGTTTACGTTTAAATAGTATAACGGTAAAGGTTGAGTCTAACCTTATATTGTCCGAGAAGGCCTCAATTCCAGCTTTCGACACGGAATAGATTGTCCCCGCAGTTGGGAAGAGGGCGACTGCACTGGACACGTTGACCACTCTCCCCTTGGCTGTCCGTAGTAGTGGATAAAGCATGTTGGTCATCTCAATGGCTCCCAGAAGATTCACGTTGAGTACATTTGTGAGATCATCTCTGGTCAACCAATGGAAGGGTCCCATAGGGCAGATAATTCCAGCGTTGTTGACTAAACCACATAACCCTGAAACCGTATGATCAGTTGTCATAATGATTAACAATTTGCCGAATTTTGTTTGATTAGCTAAAACTGTGTACAATATGAACCTTGATTTACTCATACATAGACAACTGCAAAATGTTAAGTTGATTTGTTTTCAGTAGTTCAGTTAAACGACCTCACTTAAATTGTGAGCAGTGTGTGATGAGCTGACCCTTATTCAACAATGCAGTGTGAGAGGTCATGATGAGCCTCACGTATTATTGCAGTGAGGTGTTTGACCTCACTTGATACATTAGGCGGTGAGCCTCATTGTTTTGGTGCTATTGTTATGAATTAGTGGCTGACCTCATTTAGTACCAATCGATCCGATTAACAAGGATAACTTGTAATATTCATCTGTTCGAAATATTGTGATGAGTTAACCATAAAATGGTATACCAATGTCGATTTTGTTTTTTTAAGGTGTACCTCACTTTTAATTATGCCATTGACCTCATGTGAACCTCGTACCTTCACCAGTCGGTATAATATCTTGTATTTGATCACGTGCTCTTCGGATACTCTCGCTGCTCTTGACATTGAGTTGTATTGCGGTGAGCCTCGATGACGTCACACTCTTCAGTTTCGTCATGCCTTCCTCTGTCAGACAGGCTGCAATCACGTGACAGCCTCTGTGTTTGTCCAGACTACGTGCGAGGAGATTCCCAAACCCAGTGTCGCATCCCGTGATGCAGACATATTTCCCTCTGATATCAATGTGGGTATATTCGATGATTACCAGCACCAGGACAGCGGCAACGACTGCTGCAGAGGCTACGATGATCAGCCACATGTCAACGGGTATCGGAAGTGCGCCCTCTAGCATAATAGTACCTTTAAAGGTGATGATAGTATTGTGGAGAAAGAGGTTATACAAAGATTAAGAGGAGATGGGCGTATGCAGAACCAAAATGTCCAAAGGGGCCTAAGCTTCCATACTCTCCCAACCCAAAATGTCAAAGTTAGGCCCTAATCTTAATTCCTAAATGCGCATTTCCAATGTTTTGTTTCGTTCCCATGTAACTATTTACATTCCTAAAACAAAACAAAAATTCTGTTTGGTATTACAATTCAGAGATGCTACCAGAAAATGTGTGCAATAATCAACTAGAATAATCAACAGCTAGCTGCTCCCGGGATCCCATGCTTATCGTGACGATGACACAGAAATTAAAGGGTTAATAATATTCTGGGCAAAATTCAGCTTCTAATGCTGGGCAATAATACTGATAAACCAGTCGAGTTCGTGGAACGTTCATATTGACAGTGAGATTGCATGGGGAAACTTCAGCAGCTTTGTGTGAATATTTCGAAGATAATTGATTCGGAGTGATGAATGCAAATTGAACTTGGAACTAATCAACTTTTCTACGCGAACAGCGCCCTATTGGATTCGGACAGTGAATCGATCATTTCTCACCCCCCCCCCCTGCCTATTAGTATTAGTTGGGCCCCGTGTTACTAATTATTATACGAGGTTATTTACCGACACAAAAGGTGACCGACGTTGAAACCATGACAATGACCAAAGAAGCGACCTTCTCATGTGATTAAGACTGCATTTCCTCCCAAACGTTATTAAATTTGATTTTTTTTTTTTAGGTTGGGGTTCTGGAGCGAAAATCTGCGTTTAAAATCAGTTCAATGAAGTGGATAGTATAATGCATTTTGAGAATTATTTCACTTCGAAGTAGTTCTAAGGTTATGTAAAAAGACAGCACTTTGTTTATCACCAAAAATATGAATATGAAGCGGTACCGCGTAACGCTTCTCAGAATGTGTATTAAATATGAATTATTCTTCCTGCGTGGAGATACTCGCTATGGAGTTTTAGGCGATATCTCCAAAAAACGATCACCTTTTGAAACAATATTTTCACAGGTTAATTTGACTGTATGCAACTACATTTATGAGTAAAACAATCGACCTGGTTAAAAAACAAACAATGTGTACATTGCCTTTAAATCAGTAAGAGAGGGCGTGCTGACTATAATTGTCTTGATGTCCCATGTGACCGGCTGGCGTTGTTTTGGCTAGTGCATTTTTTTTTAGTGTGCGGGTCTTTTGTTGCTTTGTATTTCTAACTTCTCCTATTTTGTAATTTATATAGTTTTAGATGTTGATTGTGTATAGTTATGTATTTGGCCAGTGGATGTCAAGCTTTAGCGTGGACAATAAATAAATATAATTTAATTAAGTAGGCTACAATAAATCACATTATTAAGTGAATACAACTCACCAAAGACACAATATTTTGTGTGCGATATTAAGGCTGCTTCTGTACACGGGCATCATCAGGTGTATGATGTTAATGTGTTACGCAGTGCTAGTGGTTTTGGATCAACCCAGATCATGGACCCTGTACCTTTTCTGAGGTACAATATTATACTTATAGAGTGACCTTCTGCCTTGAAAGGTAAAAAGGTACCTTTTTCTAACAAAGGACACAAAATTATCTTATGCTAAAAGTAGATTTATAGTGTAAACAAGATAAGATTCTCAGTGTGTCGTTGACCCAATGAGGTTATGTTGTGATCGTGGATTTAGAGCAAGCGGCTTCTGATTTCGACGATGAAGCCTTCAAGAGTGGAGAAAGACTCTCATTTTGAATCATTTTCAGTCATTGTTTTAGGCAGAAATCTGTAGTTTTGTTTAATCACGGTCACTTAAATATACCATAGAGGTAGTTTTCTACCTCCATGCTAATACATAATAGGCTTTTTTTACACGGTCAGTACAAAATATATAATAATTATAAGAAGCTGCAATTAACATAAGACCCATGACCCTCTATCAAGTTGATGACACCCACTCAGTGTAGAATCTATGTTTAGTGCAATCGATATTTACAATATTTTTAGACATTATAAAAGGAGTTGCGCGAGAGACAAAGTCCGGATGGGAAAAATTTCATAAAGCCTGTAAGCACAAGAACTTCTTGCTTAGCCAAAAAAGGAGAACAAGATGGTTACCAGCTAGAACACCGTACAATTACCAATGCTGGTACTTGTGCCTCGGTAATTTCTTCCTTTTTGAAATTTGCTAAGCTACAGAATTTCTGTTAAACAGCTTTATGAAATATATAGAGATGCCCAATTTAAGGTTGACCTCTGCTTACAATCAATACCAGATAGATAAAAATAAATTCAACGTTAACGACACTGGACACCTTTGATTAATTGTTAAGAACCACCAATCATCTGACTTGGTCTGTCTTTACATGCAAAACAAAACAAAACTGCGAAAACTTGAACTCAATTGGTCGTTGAAGTTGCGAGTAAATATTATGGGTAAAACCCACTGTCACAGTTGTGTGCTTTCAGATGCTTGATTTCGGGATCTCTCAGAATCTAATTCAGAGTTCTCGAAGCCAAATTTGTGGAAATTACTTCTCTCTCGAAATTTACGTTACTTCAAAGGGATCCGTTTCTCACAATGTTTCACAATGTTTTATACTATCAACACCTCTCCATTGCTGGTTAGTACATTTTTATACTAACAATTATTTTGAGTAATTACCAATAGTATCCACTGCCTTTAACTGTACAAGCCTTATTTTAATTGTATGACCCATTATATTATATTATATTATCCACACTCACAATCTCACTTTTGTGAAAGTCAAAAACAAGGGGTCTCAGCTTTTTCTTTGTTTACATTTTCGACTAGTCTCCTTTAAGTTTCTTCTTTTAGGCAGAATTGCAAAATTTATTTTATTTTAAATAAAGTAGCGATCAATGCTTTGATACATCTTCCCCCCTATTTAATATAGAGTCTCCGCCAGGTTTTGGACGGATTTCAACATATAATTTGTTGATGAGTTTTCCCCTTTGATAAGTTTTCTCCAAGTGTTCAACTTTCCAATTTCCCGCCGGTTTTCAACATCGGGTACACCATGAGAATCATAATCAAGAACAACCATTGTTCGTAATTTCCTTAATTTACCACGTCTGATTTCTAAAATATGCACTGTCACGTTTTTACAATAGAGACAAAGTATGCCTTAAAGGCAGTGGACACTATTGGTAATTACTCAAAATAATTATTAGCATAAAACCTTAATTGGTGACGAGTAATGGGAATAGGTTGATGGTACAAAACATTTTGAGAAACGGCTTCCTCTGAAGTGCTATAGTTTTCGAGAAAGAAGTAATTTTCCACGAATTTGATTTCAAGACCTCAGGTTTAGAACTTGAGGTCTCGAAATCAACCATCTAAACGCACACAACTTGTTTGACAAGGTTGGTTTTTTTTCTTTCATTATTATCTCTTAACTTCGATGACCGATTGAGCTCAAATTTTCACAGGTTTGTTGGTTTATGCATATGTTGAGATACACCAACTGTGAAGGCTAGTCTTTGACAATTACCAATAGTGTCCACTGCCTTTAATGTCTAAACTACAAGATTGTTATAATAGTTTTAAGAAGTCATGAAGCGGAGCCGTCGATGTATGAGTTTTACCAATCTAAGTAGATACAGAGCGAGTCAGTTGACTTGAACTTGGCAGGGTCTTTTGAGCTAGTTGCTTTGTTCAATTGACAAAGCCTCTTGTCAGCTTTCTCGGTCTACTTGATGTTGAAGGAGCGACATCTCGGTTCCTTACTGCAGGCCAAGGCGCACTCCATCATACTCTTAGTGGTAACCTGTGCAATGACGTGATCTACAAGGCATGAGGTGTTTTAAGACGCTGGTCAGTGCCGATAGTAAAGCAAGACTTGCTGCTGGGTTGTCCCTGTTGGGCTGGGAAAACTTCTTGGCCACGAATACAGACGGCCTTTGCTGGACCTTCACAAGATCCATCGTATACACTCGAAGATTTATGCACTTCCATAAAGGCGCAGTCCTCGTTTCCATAAGCATTTGGCTCTCCCGTTGCCCATTCTATGAACATCACACTTTCCCCATGCCCTTCACATCTCCAATTACCTTCAATGTCCATGTCATTACAAGCTACCCAAAGGTAGGAAAGTCTTTCTATCTTACCGATTTGCCACATATAATTGGCCTCTTCGATTGAGCGAGGGGCAAGCATCTCACCTCCCAAATCTCTACATGCAGTTCGAGATGCTTCCCAGGTCGAAGCAGCTTGGGTGAGATAATAACACGAGTTGCCCCAGGATTGCCACAAAGGAGGGCAACATCCGGCACTTGAGGAGCAAAGATCTGAGCTATACACTACAATCAGACAACCAAGAAGGCTTATCACCCCCAGCATCTTCGAGACCAAGACTGACAATTTGTCGATGTCCGCCGATGACTTTGAGAACTTGTTACTGATGGATTGTTATTGTTGATAATCACCATAAGGTTACAATGGCGTTTATGGATCATTTATTGTTGATCATCACCGAGGTATGACAAAAAGATGGAACTCAATACTGACACTGTGGGTTCTTAGATGCAATCCTGAGTTGTTATAAACTGACGATCTGATTTAATTGCTCTGCACCCGCTGTCTACCCGTGAACCGTCCGAATCGATGGGAAATAATATGACACAGACGTGATTTGTAGTGACGTGACTACCACTGCGTTTATCATAATTATAATTGTACGGGTATCTTGATATTCGACAGATGACCTGATGGCCTGCGTTGTTATCGTGGCCTATTACTGATAATGATTAAATCCATGTTTCTATGGTAATAAAGAAAAACACAATCTTCATCATCTTCTCTCTACACACCGAAACAAGCAAGTCATTATAACGTGACCATGTGCGGTTTTATAAACGTTGCTCATGGGCAGACAACAATTTCGTAAATACGAGAGGGTTAACACTTTTATTCTTAAAGGCAGTGGACACTATTGGTAATTACTCAAAATAATTATTAGCATAAAACCTTACTTGGTAATGAGTAATGGGGAGAGGTTGATAGTATTAAACATTGTGAGAAACAGCTCCCTCTGAAGTGACGTAGTTTTAGAGACAGAAGTAATTTTCCACGAATTTGATTTCGAGACCTCAAGTTTAGAACCTGAGGTCTCGAAATCAAGCATTAGAAAGCACACAACTTCGTGTGACAAGGATGTTTTTTCTTTCTGTATTATCTCGCAACTTCGATGACCGATTGAGCTGAAATTTTCACAGGCTTGTTATTTTATGCATAGGTTGAAATGCAGCAAGTGAGAAGACTTGTCTTTGACAATAACCAATTGCTGAAAATAACATTCAGTCCACGAAGCACAACGTGATTCCCTAAAACAGCTAAAGACATAAAAACTAAAAACCACGTAATACGAACTAAAAGCGAATGAATTGAAGCACTCTCGGCGCTTCAACAAACTGCGTTCTAACAAAGTGGATTAAAAACAATTGAAAGTACCTAGTATTACATAGCTATATAGCTATTCGAAAATATAGTGCATAATTTGTTGGAATCAAGGCCTAATCTGGGGAGACAATATTTGGTGGAAAAAATGAATTCTTTTTTTAAATGTGTGTCGCTGTGTACGTTTGGATATGACTCTGAAACTGAATGCGCTAAAAACCTGGGCTAAATTTGTTGTTCTTGTCTAAATCTGCATCATTATAATTTAGTAAATGAAACCACAAAGTTTATTCTTATTTGTGTTTCTAACCAGATTTGCCTGAACATTTTCCCACAAATTGTTTTCCCTATTTTTTATGCAAACGGCGGCCATTTTGAGTTTGTGAATATATTTTAAATGTTAAATGTACAAACCTAATATTTTAAGTTTCAGCCAAATTTGGCCTGAATCGGTCTCTTATAAAAGGCAGTGAACACTATTGGTAATTGTCCAAGACTAGCCTTCACAGTTGGTGTATCTAAACATATGCATGAAATGACAAACCTGTGAAAATTTGAGCTCAATCGGTCATCGAAGTTGCGAGATAATAATGAATAAAAAATAACCCTTGTCACAGGAAGTTGTGTGCATTTAGATGGTTGATTTCGAGACCTCAAGTTCTAAATCTGAGGTCTCGAAAAACTATGGCACTTGAGAGGGAGCCGTTTCTCTTAATGTTTTATACCATTAACCTCTCCCCATTACTCGTCACCAAGAAAGGTTTTATGCCAATAATTATTTTTAGTAATAGTGTCCACCGCCTTTAATCTTGTTCTTATGTCAATGGGAGTTTTTTTATGGTTTCAGGGCGAAAACGGTGGCCCTTTTTCTTTTTGTTTTGAGCCAAAAAACACTTTCGGCGGGTCAAAATTGTATACACCATCTTGATTCATGATCAACATGTCTAACCGCACATTTTCTGTAAGAATATTCGCATGTGAATTTTCACCATATATTCTGTTCAACAAAGTTTATCCAGCAATTTAGTTTCGGCGGCCTTTTTGTTTGTTGACCCAAAAATGCATTTTGCCGGGTCAAAATATTTATACACCACCCTGATTCATGATCAGCACGTCTTACCGCACATTTTCATGTAAAAATTTTGAGGGGAGCAAATAGTGTAAGGTAAAAATGTTTTAAAGCATTTTTTGACACTGTGGAGCTTAGACTATAAATAAATAAATAAAAATAAAGAGAAAATTGATTTTGTTTAAAACCCATACACCGATGTGTGTTAGCACTGTATACTCAGTGCTTTCCCGAGTCCTTTGAAAAAAAAATCACATGCATATTACTCGGTTTGGATTCGAACCCAGGACCCTTGCAATTCTAGAGCAAAGTCTTACCAACTAGACTACCGAGGTTGCCCGGTATAGCTGGAGGCAGTTCGAATCCTATGTTTTGGCAGCGGGTACCGCGATATATTAGAGATGTTCGAACACAAACAAATAAACAAATAAAGCCATTTATTAAAACAATGTAAATTTAATCTGGTGGAAAATCATAAAAGGTTACGCTCCGGAAGTGTCAGGCATTCAGGCGCCGGTTCAGTTAATGGCACACACTGGCCCCTCCCCATTGCCATATAGGACCCTTCAGGACTTGCATCCGACCCAGAGCACATCCCCCCCTGCCTCGAACCCTAGCCACTGCGCGGGCCCTGTCCCTTTAGGGGAGAAAACAAGGCAGATCCCAATCACACTGTCCCATCAGGGGCAGCAAAAAGCCTTGAATCTATATTAGAGACAGACGGTATTCGAACCCGGACCGGATGATCCGAGTTACTGAGACAGTCCCAGCACCCTTAACGCACTGCGCTAATGTGTTGGTGCTTAAAAACTGGTGTTTTCATGGTCATAATCAATAGACCGATTGCGCCCGTGCCTCAGGTGACCAATAGTGGGTAAAATGTAAACAAACACGGCGTACTGCATATAAACGTGCGTAGACATGGTTACTGTTAAAAGGTGATTAAGCTGCGGTTGCTTTATGTTTTTGTGCTATGGGGGTTGGTGCTTAAAAAACTGGTGTTTTCATGGTCATAATCAATAGACCGATTGCGCCCCGTGCCTCACGTGACCTATAGTGGGTAAAATGTAAACAAACACGGCGTACTGCATATAAACGTGCGTTAAGAAGACATGGTTACTGTTATAAGGTGATTAAGCTGCGGTTGCTTTGTATTTCTGTTTACTATTTACTCTCAATTTTTTGTTAAATAAACCCTCAATTCTCGAAATCACTTGAGAGTATTCCTGAGTTTGTAAGATGAGACCTTACCCGTGGCTGAACAATGCCAGTAATGGGTAAAACCAACAGTCCACCAACTAGGAAATTACACGAGAATGTTCACAGGATGTCATGTGTTTGGCACGGAAAGTGTGGTTTTACAATGCCCTCATTGTAATGATATGGTTGCCAATATTTTCAATAAAAATCTCCTGAAGAAGCTGCAAATTTGATTTATTTTCACCCTCAAATTATTTGATTACAAGGGGTATAGCTGTCACACAGCGTAAAATTCACGGTGCGTGAGCTCGCTCAAACCTCATTTACGTTTAATTCCATGTCAGAGCAATAATTTTGATTGTTTATTCTCGATTAATTTCGGGAAATGAGCAGCTAAATTAACCACCAGCCTAATCAATTTCGCGCGAAAATGAATGCTACTGAAAAGGGTCATTCGATTTATGTTTAAGACTATAGTCAAAATGTACTTTTGCGTTATTTGATTTAACAAAATAATCATTCAATTTAATGAAGCTGTATTCAAATTCGTCGATGTTTCTGTGAGGCGTGTCATTCAATTTTATTTTGGGACAGTCAATTCTGGAATTTGTGCAATCTAAAAAACGCTAGGTTTATTTTTTGTTTCCTTACGAATGTTAAGGGCATGCGGTTCATTTTGTTGGCACTTGAACATAATAAGCCAAGCTGTCTGACACGCAAACAGATTGTGGTTGGCAAAATACTTACAAAACAAACCAAGAAAAACATTTTTAAACCCATTCAAACACAATACAATATCAGGTCTTCGTCAGTTAACCATGGTCCCCGAAAAATAATGGATAACAAAAATTAAATTGCTCATTTTCATTAAGCTGCTCATTTTCCGAAATTGACCGAGAAAACCTATCAAATCAGGTTCATTTTTAACATGCATTTTGGGGTATTTCTCAAACTTACAGCTTAAAATTCTCAGTAGGCCTATAGTCCGAAAACTGCTATAGAAACATTTCCTCCAAATTGTGCAAAAACATGTTCTAGATTTTACGAATCAATCTTACTTTTCTAGGTTAAAGCAATTCAAAATCAATGGATAAATCCCCCATTTCGTCAGCAATATATCGCACTTTTTTTGGTCATGTTTCAGTTTCAAGGGACAACATAATTGACCACTTCTCGTTTTTGCTTTGTTTGCGTAGCAAGGGGAAAACGTATCTAATCTAACCATGAAGGTAACTTAACCGATTGGTTTGAACAAAGGGATAGAAAACTAAATCTACATCCTCCTCTTTTCGGCTGGGATCGTACACCCGATTCTTACTTTGTTCTCCAGAAAAGATATCTATAAAGACAGTGGACATTATTGGTAATTGCCAAAATCCAGTCTTCTCACTTGGTGTATCTCAACACATGCATAAAATAACGCCCTTGTCACATGGAGTTGTGTGCTTTCAGATGCTTGATTTCGAGACCTCAAATTCTAAACTTGCGGTCTCGAAATCAAATTTGTGTAAAATTACTTCTTTCTCGAAAACTTTGTCACTTCAGAGGGAGCCGTTTCTCACAATGTTTTATACTATCAACATCTCCTCATTACTCGTTACCAAGTGAAGTTTTATGCTGACAATTATTTATTAGTAATGACCAATAGTGTCCACTGCCTTTAAAAAGATTTTTAAAAGATTTTATTTTTAAAGGTGAAACCGATTTCAAGAAAGGTTGCCTTTAAATACCACAAAAGTTAAAAAAAAACTGTTACAAATGAACCTGCTTTATAAATGTTATTCCACCGTTAATGGTGAGGGCATCCACATTTATCCTGAGACTCTGCAACTCCCTGTTGATTGCAGTGATGTGTCATGTGTGCGTATGTGCCACCATTGTTTCGGTTAACTGTCAGCAAATTGCTTTCTCTTTTCTCAAAACTCAACCCATAGCAGGGAAAACACAGTCAATCTATCACTGTGACAGACTCAGTCTAACGAAGAAAAAAAAAACGCCCGCCGATGCATTTTCTTAATATCAAGCAATTATAGTTCATGTTTCAGAACTATCAGCCAGTTAAAGCATGTGTGGTTATTATTCTAAATTATCCATCTTCGACCTCAATTTTAGCGGTGTATAATCATTGACGTATTGTGTAGTATAATTATTGAGTGTTGGTTCTCTTTTAAGTAAAATTGTTTTGAAAATGTTTACCCCAAAACATTTGAATTATGAGAAACGGTTCATGCATGAATCGTTTCTGAGATATTCGTAGGCTGATGTCCGTTCGCGAATGATACGGTCATAGACACGTTGTGTACTCGCCGCCACATCGCTAAACGTGGATGGATTTGATTTTCGTGTGATCTTGACATTTGCTGTTTTCTAAAACAAGTAGACGATGTTATCAGCTTAAAGGCAGTGGACACTATTGGTAATTACTCAAAATAATTATTAGCATAAAACCTTTCTTTGTGACAAGTAATAGGGAGAGATTGATGGTATAAAACATTGTGAGAAACGGCACCCTCTGAAGTGCCATACTTTCCGAGAAAGAAGTTATTTTCCACGAATTTGATTTCGAGACCTCAGATTTAGAACTTGAGGTCTCGAAATCAACCATCTAAACGCACACACCTTCGTGTGACAAGGGTGTTTTTTCTTTCATTCATATCTCATAAGTTCGATGACCGATTGAGCTCAAATTTTCACAGGTTTGTTATTTTATGTATATGTTGAGATACACCAACTATGAAGGCTAGTCTTTGAGAATTACCAATAGTGTCCACTGCCTTTAAACTTCACAGATGACTTATATCGTTTCCTATGAGTTAATACAATATTAAACGTCGAGGAAAAACGATACATAACCCGAGCTTGAAGTTGACTTATTTTATTTTAAGGGGGAAAAAGGAAACTGAGATACCAACATAATAATAATTCAACTCGCCTTTCGAGGTTACATGTATGCAGGCCTCAACAGATGACGTTTTTAATTATTTTTTTCTAAAATAGGCATCGCCATGACAACCCACGATATTGATCAAACTGGCTTCGAAAAACATCAAAAGAAGCGCAAACATCAACAGTTTGGTTGGATGGGTAACCTTCAGCAAACTGCATTCTCTTATCAAAACACAACTCGCGGGAAAAAACACACAGTCCATCACACAATGAAAAACTAGACACCCTTCGACCACACAGCTACACAGCTAGTATATCAGCTAGCTATATAGCGCGTACAATCTGCGCTTACCCTGTAAACGAATCATGTTGATCGCAAAGCGCAGAACTCGTTGGAAGTAGAGCAATGACATTGAGTCTGTAAACTCTCTGCCAGGTAACCATTGAAAATTTACCTGCGAACGACTGGTCATGCGTAAGTAAACTAGTTTTGATTCATCTAACTGAATATCTCCCAAAGATAATAAAGATATGCGCTCAGAGTACGTGGGGCGTGGCCCAATTCTGGGTCAGTTTGACCGGGTATCCGAGTCAAAATGACAAAGAAATGGGTCAAACTGACGCAGAATCCGAGTCTAAATATTTTTGGGTTATCCTAACCCGGAAATGGGTCAGACCAACGCCCCCCCCCCCGCCCCCCCCCCTCTCATTCGTGTAGGCCTATTTTTTTCCACTTAGCTGCTTATGTTGCACACTAGTTATCTGTCTTGTTTGTTTAGCCTTCGAGAAAGACTCTCAGTGCTAGGTTTGAAACATCAGGCCATTTACTACTTTTTGTTTTTTAAATTGATAAAAATAAAAACAAGCAAAGAAACAAACGAACTAACAAAAAAGACACAACAAACAACAAACTTGCAGAATTGATACACGTTCGCTATTCGTTTATTAACATTCGTAATAATAACACAAAGAACTGATTGTGTTTGAAACAGCAAATTCACGTAGTCAAACTAAAGGGAGGCCTATTTTAGAGAATTGTTTAGAGCTGACAAAATAGTCGCACACACTGTTCACGCTGTGTGTCATTAAACCATTTTCTGTGGCTAAATCAGTGTTGTGAGTCAGGAGTAATATTGAAAAATACATACCCACTTTGCAGCATTTATACATGGTTGTAATTTTGGATGTAACAACCGAAATCAGCTGATCGTTCTGTTTTGTTTTGGGGTTAATTTAAAGATAGGTTTTTAGAGTTTTTCTCATATATGGCTTCCTTCACTAGGGAAATATTTCACAAGGAAAAATGGTTAGAGAAGGCCCTTAAAGATCACCGTTGCATGCTTATTTTGAATGGCACGACCAAATTAAGCCATTATAATCCTTAAGTGCCAATAGATCCCTAGCAAAACATAGGCCAAAAGTAATGTAATTCTATGTTTTCTCGAAAGAAAAAAAAATCATTTGAAAAACTAATGCTGTGTTATTTTATTTGTTATTACATGTGGCACAAAAGAACAATTATTGCTTGAGCATTAAGTGAAATCGAATGACTGTTTATATCGGGTACAAAATAGAACAACGCGACGTGTAACCTGGCCGACTACTTGCCCTAAAATTAGCAGTAAGACTTTTAATTGGCAATAATCTGAAGTTTTACCATTACCAATCCCGCAGAGAGATATTTTCGTCTGAAATACTTTAAAAGAAAAATCACAGCCTTGATATAATTACGGACTTTATTGAACGCTATTGTGGTATGAAAAGAAGCACCACCTATTATACCGATCAAAAGCGGCCATGACGCCATACATGAATTAGCCTTTATTACTGCCTATACAAAACCAAACACTATAATCAAACACACCAGATTCATGGCAAAATGATATAGACGTATAAATAAGAGTTATGTATTTCTATGTTCTACAGAATTTGACCGAGTTTCTTGTTCTATTCCCCACCTCCATAGATCTCATATAAAAAGCAATATACATTTTAAAAAAACTTAACAAATAAGTAAGTAATAAGCAATCATATTTGTTTGTTTGATGATTGTTGGGGTGTTTGTTTGTGTTGTTTGTTTTTCGTTGTTTTTTGTTTGTGTATACATTGCTATTCATTATTTATTGAATTCTGTGATTGTGATTATAATGTCCTAGGCTTTAATATACATGTCCTTTTTGTACCGAATAAAGACACGAATTATATAAATATAGTAGTAAAATTTGCTCTT
Organism: Asterias rubens; assembly: GCF_902459465.1. Classification (NCBI taxonomy): domain Eukaryota; kingdom Metazoa; phylum Echinodermata; class Asteroidea; order Forcipulatida; family Asteriidae; genus Asterias; species Asterias rubens. The sequence goes on along the minus strand of NC_047062.1, from coordinate 24,016,770 downwards.
CTACGTTACCTCTTTGGTTGTTCTAACAACTAATCATTATACAATTGTTGCATGCTGTGACGGGGTCCATGGCGTTTTGTACACTCGAGGGGGAAAATGGCACCCGAGGCGAAGCCAAAGGGTGCAATTTTCCCTCGAGGGTGTACAAAACCCATGGACCCCGTCACAGCGTGCAACAATTGTTTTGTTATACATTTGTTTAATTGTTATTCCTCTTCTCGAAGTTCTGTTTCCATCTTCAAACATTATTACGACGGACTATTCATTGTTTAATAAGCAGACGACCAAGAAACAATTCCCTCGAACCCGCGGTTGTTTTGTACACAGCGCGAAATCGACCAACGCTGGGAACGATCAAGGTGATGAACACCGGTGTACATCACTTTTCATGTTACCCGGCCCCCGTCGAGCCATGTAACATGCGTTTTTGTTGCGCGTCACATGATTGGTTCTCGACCAACCAAACTTCACAGTTTGCTACCGAGGTATAACAAACGATATTGTTGCATGTTGTGATGGGGATCATAGTGTTTTGTACACCCGAGGGGGCAAATGCCTACCTAATGTTCATATAGCAAGTACAGCCAAGCATTGCTTCGAGCTAGCTTTTCTTTGCTTATAAACAAAAATAAATAAATAATGGTGCTCGTAAAAACACAATAATTATTACATTTTAGAACTTACCAAGTCAGGGTACCCAGGTGATCGATTGTTGGTCCCATTGCGTCAAACAATTTTGTTGTTGTTGTATGTTACAAAAGAGTTAAAACAAATAGTTTGAAAGTCAGTTTAAAGTGTTAACAAATTTATGAAGCAAACACCATACAGCTCATGTATGCAGGCCGACTCCCTCCATAAGTGCCATCGCAGTTGCGATTACAGTTCTCTGTGAAAATCCTCATTGAAATCATAAAGAGTCGCCAAATCTGAGTAGATACAGAACGAGTCAGTTGACTTGAACTTTGCGGGGTCTTCTGAGCGGGTTGCGTTGTTCAATTGACACAGCTTCGTGTCCGCCTTCTCGGTCTGTTTGATGTTGAAGGAGCGACATCTCGGTTCCTTGCTGCAGGCAAAGGCACACTCCATCGTGCTCTTAGTGATAACTTCTGCAGTGACGTGATCTACAAGACATGAGGTGTTAAGACGCTGGTCGCTGCCGATCGAGGAACAGTATGTACGGGGTTGTTTGGGACGAAGAACGCAGACAGCTTTGTAATGTTTCTTAGGGTCAGAACAGGCTACATCATGCCACATTCCACCATCACGCACTATGCCTCCGTCTTCAAAGTACCGCATGGCGAGACAGTTCTCACGTGTGCCCCCGTTCGGCTCTCCGCTATACATGTTGAGGTATTCTGCACCATTCGTCTCACCATCACCACGTTCCTCACACTTCCAGTTCCCTTCCTGTTCAATATCATTGCAAGCCACCCACAAATGTTCAATTCCGCGATAATCAGGCTGATGTTGTCTCATGCGTACAAGGAGATCATTTTCTTGGATCGAGCGTGGGGCGAGCATCTTGCCTCCCATATCCCAACAGGTTGATCGGGATGACTCCCATGGTGCTCCTTCAGGGGTGAGACGATAACACGAGTTACCCCATCGTTGCCACATAGGGGGGCAACATCCGGCGGTGGGGGAGCAATTCTCGGACAATACTAGAATCAGCGACCCAAGAAGCCCCATCATTCCAAGCAATGACATCTTCAAAGATAGGAGCGTTGTGAAAGTTGATTTTTGTTGAAATTGTTGGTATGATTTTTAAGACTACTTTCATTGAAGATTTTCAAGACTACTTTCATTGAACACGAGTCACCACGAATGACAGTAGTGCGTTTTACGAGGTACTTGAAGTTGATTAGCCTTTGGGTTCGTCCATTTTCCCAACCAAAAATAGAAGATCCCTTTGTCGAAGTGTTATTCGGTCTTTGTGTAGCAACCGGCGATTACCATAGCAACTGTTCACATTTGACGCGAACCAAGACTTTTGTTCTTATAGTGCCCCCCCCCCCCATATTACTGGGAATGTGGACAATGGGGAGAGACAGTCGTTTTATGGTGACTTGTTTTTCTATTCCTCGCTCAATGTTTTCCAGACCGAACTCCTGTTACAAGTGGACTTGGAACTTGGACGGGGAGGGATTGCCAATGAAAACAAATTTAGGGTTGTAACCGCGTACCGCTTAACTCCATTTGTTTCTCCCCCCCCCCATTTTTTATGCAAGGTGGCATCCGTATTGAATTTTGAAATATTTAAAAAACCTTAATTTGTAGAAAAATTTGGGCTGAATCAGTCTCTTAGATTTGTATTTATGTCAAATGGACTGTTTATGGTTTCAGGGGCAAAAACGGCGGCCATTTTTGTTTTGCCCCATAATTGCACTTTCGCCAAAATTGCACTTTCGCGTCAAAATCGATACACCGGCGGCCGTTTTTTTTTTTAAGTGAATGTCGATTATAAATTTTTTGAAAAAGAGGCTTTTGACCCACCCACCCACTGATTCGAAACTTTAAAACATTGGAAATGTTGAATGGCTCCCAAACTCGTTGGGATGTTGGAGTAGTTCATTTGTCATGTCGCGCTCTACGGCGAGGCCACATTGATGGGTCGGTCGGTGTTAAACGGGGATGGTACAGACCAGTTGAAAGCGGAGGATGTCAGGGAATGGTGATTTCAATTTAAACAACCATTCCATTCCTCCATTGAACCCGGTGCATCTTTTAGAAATATTTGACGTGCCACAGCTACCTGATGCTCCAGGTTAGTGGGGTATATGATAATGTTTGGAAATTGTGCAGTCATAGGTTCCATGTCGGCAAGACGAAGAAAGTGATCTGATTCTGGGTTAGCTGGGTCGCATGCAACGCAGGCATGGATAACATCGTTGTTCTGAACAAAACGCCTTTGCATTTCTGACAGCATCTTGTCAATGATAATCCTTAATCTCACCTCTTCTTCTGCATTATCAACATCTGCATATTTTTAGGAAGATGGCTCGTCTTCACTCTGAAATGTCTGGGGTGTTATAAAACAAATATTGACTGCTTTTACTCGTGCAATGGTTAAAACTATGACTCCCTTGGTGATCCCCGTAGCGTTCTATTTTCCCTCGGCTTCGCCTCGGGAAAATGAACGCTCCGGGGATCACCTCGGGAGTCATCGTTTTAACCATGGCACTCGAAGCAGTCAGTATTTGTAAACTATTTCCATGTTGTGCACAAATACCAACTCTCTAAAATCCTCGAAAGAGTTCATTCCTGAGTTCCCAGAACACGATGGAGACACATGAGGAGGGTGTGGGGGGGGGGGGTATACATACATCTCTAACACCAAATGGCTGTGCAGTAATGCTATTCTTAACAAAACAACATTCATGGTTCGTCATACAGAGAATGGCGAAGTAATCTACTACAATAGAACTAGGTCATCTTAAACCGTACTTCGGATGAATGCTCTCGAGGTAGCTTCCCAGTTAAGACAAAGCCTTCAGTGCCGACACTAGTTTGTTTGTAGTCTCCCTGGACCGGCCCGTGGGTTGACTGTTATGGTATTCCCCGTAAAACCTGTACATTTGAGTGACGAGGAAACAAAGACAAAATCTCGGACAGAAAGGCAACTAAAGAGGACAGGATAGTGATGGCCGAATGATTTAAAGTCCTTATTTCAATATCAAACTTGGTCTTTGGTAAGTTATCACGAACAAGTATCTATTAATACACTTATTTTGTTGGATAACGCCCCTTTAAAATCTACTTTCTCAGTTCCTTTGGTCACAAAACAAGTCCTTGTTTTCTCTGTTCCTTTGGCCATAGAGCAAGTCCTTGCTTTGGCGCACCAGATACACAATTTCCTGGTCTCACCAATAGATGCTGGGATTGGTGCAGATGCTGGGATGGGCACAGATGCTGAAGGGCGCAAGTGCTGTGCTGCATTGGGCCTGCGACGCCATTATGTTTTTATACACGAGGGCATGGCAATTGTCGCTTTTTATATTTTTTTTTAGTTCCAGAGTTATTTCAGAGTTTGGCTGTAAGATTGATTTCTCCGGGCCAATTTTTTGAATGAATATGCTTGTTGTTCCATTCTTGACTGCGCCTAGCCCTGGTAGACTGCGCCGTGTGTTTGTACACGCAGTGTACGCCAATTTTGAAGGGGGTAGCATGTCCACTCCCTTGCCGCTGGCCCCGCCTTAAAAATCGTCATAGCACTAAGTGTTATACGAGAAGAAAGCCCTTGAAAATGGCAATCCGATGATGGTAAAATTGTTAAAATTGAGCATGACACTGGGATCGAATTAACCCATTTTGTTTTTCTGTCCGACAGCTCTGTGCACAAAACTCCCTTAGGGGAGGATGTTGAGATCGTTTCTAAGCAACCCCGCTTACTTGTCCTTTTCGCTATCAAGAAGTGTGGAAGTCGCCCTAAACCTTTGGATATCGGACGCAGGGACATGCCAGGATGACTCAGGTACAAACTGCATATCTCTAGCATTTTTGGTTCCAGGATTATTTGAGAGTTTGGCTGAAAGATTTATTTCTCCGGGCCAATTTTTGGATAAATATATTGTTTGTTCTATTATTGACTGCAGCGTGTGTTTGTACACGCAGTATACGCCAATTTTGAAGGGGTAGCATGTCCACTCCCTTGCCGTAGTTATGTCAATTATGTTTCAGTGGAAAAGCGGCGGAAAAATTTGCCGTATACACCATCCTAATTCATGGTCAGCATGTACTAACCGCACATTTTCATGTAGAAATATTGAGGGGAGCAAATAGTGTAAGGTACAAATGTTTTGAAGCATTTTTGGCACTGTGTATCTTAGACTGATAGTGGTGGCATGTCAATTAGAATTACTCAAGTAATCCCACATAAATAAACAACGTTTCCAAGTGTTGATTAAAACTCATCTTGATAAAAAATTACAACTAATTTGAGAGAGAAGTTTGTGCATCAAAGTGAATACCACGTCTAGAATTGAAGCGCGTCTTGCGAGAGTGATACCTTTACCTGCAACATGGAACCTTAAGACAAATGAATCATTGTGTCACTATGAAGGGCCCCCTTTTTCATCTTTAGACAAGAAAGGTACTATTCTGTACACAAATAAGAAACGAGTTTCCAATGTTGTAATAATAATAATAATACAGCATTTTTAAAGCTCACTAAATCTGTGGAACATTAAAAAGGCGCTGGTCAAAGAAAAAGAAGAAACCTTCACTCAATAACTGCAAAGGCTAATCTGAAGAGATGGGTTTTAAGAGAATGTTGGAATCGAGAGATGTCATGTGTGTCCATGAGATGTTGAGGCAGAGAGTTCCAGAGGCGTGGTGAAATGTTACTGAATGCCCTGTCCCCATAGCTGGATAAACGGGTCAGAGGAACAATAGAGCATGCTGCCAGATGACCTCAGACCCGGCCTGGCACTATGGGGCCGAATCATGTTCTGTATGTAGGTAGGGGATAGTCCATGGAGAGCCTTGAATGTCAGAAGGGTGATCTTGTATTGGATTCTGGAATGAATGGGTAACCAGTGGAGATTGTGTAAAATAGGAGAAATGTGTGAAGATATTTTGGTACTTGGGCGCTTCACCTCAATATGTGGGATAGACCGATTGCGCTATATAGTGGGTATTGAAAATCATAGCTACAAAATAAAGACATGAGAAAACTTGTACTAAAAACGAAGCCCTTTTTCTAAAGTTGAATGTTGTTATATTGATTTAAATCCCATTTTGCTGTTTGATATTTTAAGTATTGTACTACAAAAAAAGGTTTAATTTGAGAGTATTGTTAGAATACGTAAATGAGGTTTGAGCGAGCTCAAGCGCCGTGGAATTTACGCTGTGTGCACGGAGTGAAGTCGGGCTGGGCCAAGGGAGACCGCACTCTAGCTGACAGCTATACCCCTTCTAATCAAATAATTTGAGGGTGAAAATAAATTTGCAACTTCTTCAGGAGTTTTATTTTTTAATATGGCAACAAAATCATCGCAATGAGGGCTATGTAAAACCACACTTTCCGTGCCAAACACATGACATCCTGTGAACATTCTCGTGGAATTTCCTAGTTGGTGGACTGTTGGTTTTACCCATTACTGGCATTGTTCAGCCACGGGTAAGGTCTCATCTAACAAACTCAGGAATACTCTCAAGTGATTTCGAGAATTGAGGGTTTATTGAACAAAAAATTGAGAGTAAGTAGTAAACAGAAACACAAAGCAACCGCAGCTTAATCACCTTATAACAGTAACCATGTCTTCTTAACGCACTTTTATATGCAGTACGCCGTGTTTGTTTACATTTTACCCACTATAGGTCACGTAGAAAACACCAGTTTTTAAGCACCGACCCCATAGCACAAAAACACAAAGCAACCGCAGCTTAATCACCTTATAACAGTAACCATGTCTTCTTAACGTACGTTTATATGCAGTACGCCGTGTTTGTTTACATTTTACCCACTATTGGTCACCTGAGGCACGGGGCGCAATCGGTCTACTGATTATGACCATGAAAACACCAGTTTTTAAGCACCAACACATTAGCGCAGTGGGTTAAGGGTGCTGGGACTGTCTCAGTAACTCGGATCATCCGGTCCGGGTTCGAATACCGTCTGTCTCTAATATAGATTCAAGGCTTTTTGCTGCCCCTGATGGGACAGTGTGATTGGGATCTGCCTTGTTTTCTCCCCTAAAGGGACAGGGCCCGCGCGGTGGCTAGGATTCGAGGCAGGGGGGGATGTGCTCTGGGTCGGATGCAAGTCCTGAAGGGTTCTATATGGCAATGGGGAGGGGCCAGTGTGTGCCATTAACTGAACCGGCGCCTGAATGCCTGACACTTCCGGAGCGTAACCTTTTATGATTTTCCACCAGATTAAATTTACATTGTTTTAATAAATGGCTTTATTTGTTTATTTGTTTGTGTTCAAACTTCTCTAATATATCGCGGTACCCGCTGCCAAAACATAGGATTCGAACTGCCTCAAGCTCCCGGGCAACCTCGGTAGTCTAGTTGGTAAGACCTTGCTCTAGAATTGCAAGGGTCCAGGGTTCGAATCCCACCCGAGTAACATGCATGTGATTTTTTTTTCACAGGACTCGGGAAAGTACTGAGTATACAGTGCTAACACACGTCGGTGTGTATGGGTAAAAAACAAAATAAATGTTCTCTTTATATTTATTTATTTATTTATTTATTTATAGTCTAAGCTCCACAGTGCCAAAAATGCTTTAAAACATTTTTGGGTCAAACTGGAAAATGGCCGCCGTTTTTCCCCCTGGAACCATATAACAAAACTCCCATTGACATAACTAGAAGATTAAGAGACCGATTCAGCCCAAATCTGGCTGAAAGTTAAAGGTTTGTACATTTTACATTTTAATATTTAAAAATTCAATATGGCCGCCGTTTTGCTTAAACAAATTTGAAAAAAGACAATTTTGGGGGAAAATTTTAACAAAAAGGTAAATTTGGTCAGGATCAAAATTAAATATAGTTTTGGTTGAACAGAATAATGTGGTGAAAAATACACTTCCGAATATTTGTTCATAACAATGTGTGGCAAGACATGAATCAAGATGGTGTAGAACATTTTGACCAGGCGAAAGTGCATGTTTGGGTCCAAAAACAAAAAGGCCGCCATTTTCCCCCTGAATTTATTTAAAAACTCCAATATTGTCATTAACTACAAATTTATGGGTCCGATTCAGCCAAAATCTAGCTGAAAGTATTAGGTTTGGACATTTAATCTTTTAAATATTTCAAAATTCAATATGGCCGCCATTTTACAAAAAAAAATTCGGAAAAAACACACAATTTGGGGAAATCTTTAGGCAAACTTGGTAAGGAACCAACTTAGATGAACAGAATATGTGGTGAAAAATACACATAAAAACGTGCGGTAAGACATGTTGATCATTAGTCAAGATGGTGTATACAATTTTTACCCGGCGAAAGTGCATTTTGGGGTCAAACAAGAAAATGGCCGCCGTTTCCCCCCTGAAACCATAAACAACTTCCATAGACATAATCAGAGAACGATTCAGCTCAAAGTATAAGGTTTGTATATTAAGCATTTTACATTATTTCAACTTTCAATATGGCCGCAATTTTGCATAAAAGATTTGAAAAACACAATCTTTGGAAAAATCTTTTTTTTTTCCAAATTTGTGAAGGAAAAAAATTAAGAATAAACTTGGTTGAACAGACTACGTGGTGGAAAATACACATCCGAATAGTTGTACATAAAAATGTGACAATCACTACAGCATCTTGATTCATGAACAACATGTCTTACTGCACATTTTTATGTCAAAATGTTTGGGTGTATATTTTTCACCACAATTTTGTTTAACCAAGTTTGTTCCTAATCAAATTTGCCTTAAAAATTGTTTATGCAAAATGGCGGCTATATTGAATTTTGAAATATTTAAAAAGTTAATTGTTCAAACGAAATACTTTCAGCCAAATTTGGGATGAATCGGTCCCTTAATTTTGTAGGTAATGACAATTGGAGGTTTTTTTTAATGGTTTTGGGGGAAAACGGCAGCCATTGTGTTTTTCGACCCAAATAATGTACTTTCGTCTGGTAAACATTTTATACACCATCTTGATTCATGATCAACATGTCTTACCGCACATTTGTATGTAAAAATATTCGGAAATGTATTTTTCACCACATTGTTCTGTTTAAAGGCAGTGGACACTATTGGTAATTGTAAAAGACAATTGGTGTATCTCAAGTTATGCATAAAATAACAAACCTGTGAAAATTTGAGCTCAATCGACCATCAAAGTTGCAAGATAATAATGAAAGAAAAAAACACCCTTGTCACACGAAGTTGTGTGCGTTTAGATGGTTGATTTCGAGACCTCAAGTTCTAAACTTGAGGTCTCGAAATCAAATTCGTGGAAAATTACTTCTTTCTCCAAAACTATGGCACTTCAGAGGGAGCTGTTTCTCACAATGTTTTATACCACCAACCTCTCCCCATTACTTGTCACCAAGAAAGGTTTTATGCTAATAATTATTTTGAGTAATTACCAATAGTGTCCACTAACCAAAACTATATTTAATTTATTATACACTTTCGGTACAGACAAAACAAATTAAGTTCACAGATTTACAAATAATTTACAGGGTTTACAGAAGGTAATGGTGAAAGACTTATCTTGAAATATTATTCCATGAAATGCTTTACTTTTTGAGAAAACATTAAAACACTATCAATTCTCGATAGCGAGAATTACGGATTTATTTTAAACACATGTCATGACACGGCGAAACGTGAGGAAACAAGGGTGGGTTTTCCTGTTATTTTCCCCCTGGCCTCTAGCGTCGCTTTGAAAATCCCCATAGCACTTATTTTTGTACGAGAGGAAAGCCCTTGAAATTGTCCATCCATTGGTGCTAAACTTGTTTAGATTGGGCAATGATTTTGGGTGAAATTGACCCGTTGTACTTTTGATATTCTCTGTGCACAAAAATCCCGTAGGGAGGCTGGTTGAGTTCGTTTCGGAGCACAGCCGCCTACTTTTAATTTTCGGTATCAAGAAGTCTGGAAGCCGCTCTAAAACTTTGAAATTTGAATTCAGGGACATGCCAGGATGACGCAAGTACAAACTGCGTCTCTCTATCGTTTTTAGTTCCAGAATGATTCAAAAGCATAGCTGAAAGTTGTTATAAGTCCGGGCTTTTTTTTTCAAGGCATATATTTGTTTTCTCCAATAATCACCACATGCCGTGTGTTTCATGCATTAAATGTCCCAAATTTATGGGGGTGTGTCGGGTCTACTCCCTGGCCTCTAGCGTCGCTTTGAAAATCCCCATAGCCCTAATTTTTGTACGAGAGGAAAGCCCTTGAAATTGTCCATCCATTGGTGCTAAACTTGTTTAGATTGGGCAATGATTTTGGGTGAAATTGACCCGTTGTACTTTTGATGTTCTCTGTGCACAAAAATCCCGTAGGGAGGCTGGTTGAGTTCGTTTCGGAGCACAGCCGCCTACTTTTAATTTTCGGTATCAAGAACTCTGGAAGCCGCCCTAAAACTTTGAAATTCGTATTCAGGGACATGCCAGGATGATTCAGGTACAAATTCCGTCTTCCTAGCATTTTTAGTTCCAGAATGAATCAAGAGTATAGCTGAAGGTTTTTATAAGTCCGGGCTTTTTTTTCAATGAATAAATTGTATTTCTCCAATGTTCAATGCGTGCCGTGTGTATCATGCATTAAATGCCCTAAAATTTGGGGGTGTGTCGGTTCAACTCCCTTGCATCTAGCCTCGCTTTGAAAATCACCATAGCACTAAGTCAGTACGAGATAAAAGCCCTTAAAAATGTCCTTCTAATGGTGCTAAACTTGATTAGATTTAGCAATGATTTTGGGTCAAATTTATCCGTCTAACTTTTGATGTTCTCTGTGCACAACAATCCCGTAGGAAGGCTTATTGAGTTTGTCTCTGAGCAGAGCTGCGTACTTGTCTTTTTCGGTATCAAGAACTTTGGAAGCCGCCCTAAAACTTTGAAATTCGTATGCAGGGACATGCCAGGATGATTCAGGTACAAACTCCGTCTTCCTAGCATTTTTAGTTTCAGAATGAATCAAGAGTATAGCTGAAGGTTTTATAAGTCCGGGCTTTTTTTTGAATGAATAAAATTGTTTTTATCCTATGTTCAACGCGTGCCGTGTGTATCATGCATTAAACTTAGTCGTTGAAGTTGCGAAAATGGACAGAAACCAACTGGTTTATAATTTAAACCTAGTTGAACACAGTTAAACCTAGTCCAAACCAGTTGGTTAATATTGAAAAAGGACGAGTTTGGTCACTATCCTGTTAAACCAGTTAAACCCAAGAATTTTGACCTGGGATAGGTGTACACACACACAAATTTGCGCGATGATGACACCCCCATTGCATCGTCGAAATTTCCAAGAATTTGGAGACCGCTAACTATGCATAGCGCCCTCTGTTGATTGATTGTTACAACCAGACTGCAGAGCGAGTGTCATCAGCAGGGTTTAAAAAACAAAACATATAAAATAATCAGATTTTATTTCTGGGGCCAGCCGAAATTACACGAGCTGATGAATAATATTCGGTACCGGTATGCAAATAGTTTATTTTTTTACTGGTAGCACTATTGGTAATTGTCAAAGACCAGTTTTCTCACTTGGTGTATCTCAACTAACAGAGGCTATGCACACGTTGCGAGATAATAATGGGGAAATATCCTTGTGATCACACCATGGTCATACAAAGTTGTTTGCTTTCAATTCGAGACCTCAAAATCTAATTCTGAAGTCTCGAAATCAAATTCGTGGAAAATTACTTCTGTCTCGAAAACTATGTTATGTTAGAGGGAGTCTAACAATGTTTAATACATCAACAACTAGCTATCCATTACTCGTTACCAAGTGATGTCCACCATTTAATATCTCAAATCCCTATTCAACATCACGGACGACTTTTGCAAAGCCTGCACATTCCTGCACATTTCTTTACATTTTGTTTTTCTGGTATGCAAATTAGGAAAACTTGACCCCAAGCCAAAGTTTTGCTGTGTGAATGAGATATAATACGTGACAGCAATAGTGAGAAGCTGGGCGGGGCTTATATTTTCCACTTGAGATCGAAATTTGACATACAGCCATAGAGCTATATAGCTCTATGCACAGCGTATCGGAAGAGATTCCCCTTTGTTATGCAATTATGCGGTTTGTCGAATTGCTCACTTTTTGGAGGTTTCCATTTTTCAGAAAAGTCCTCCACACAAGAGGATGTGCTACAGCTGTGCTCTAAACGCACGTGTTGTACCATGGTTGTACCACCCTTCCAGGAGACATGTTCATACTTTATGGAATTATGCTGTTGCTCATAATTATTTGGGCGAAATTCTGTGTTAATTGGCAAACCGGCTTTGAGAGTTTTACACGAGGCCAGAGAGGGACAAAACTGACCAACTTCAATGTGGAACCGTACTCACGGCTGTGCGAATTCCACGGAGTTTGTATTAACTTTTATAGCTGACAGCTGGACTAATTTGATGGACCTATGTTTTATGTAACCGCAGGAGGTATTCGAGCCATCTGTTATTCTACTTATTGGAAGGAATTTATTGTTCTAAGTTGGGCGACAACTGTGTTGAGCTTTGAGAGTTCTACATCGTCGTTGTGGAACTCTTGTCTGTGCGAATTCCACCGAGTTAGCCTGTCATGGCCTGATGAAAAGTGTAGCTAATGGAGCCATTCGAATACATGGCCAGGTACGGTAGGGGAGCACAGGGACGGACGACATGACCGGGGAGGCCGACACGATCGAGCATGACGGGGAGAGAGAGCCAACCACACGGCATGCATTCAGCCACGCGCCTACAGGGGCCCGGGTGCGTGCGTGCGTTCAGCAATGGCGAATAGTGTTTCTTCAAATCAAGCCGATTTTATTCTTGGATCATGGCCCATGAAAGCTAGAAATGAACATGAACTTCAAATACTTAAGACATGATCTTTTGGAGAAATATGTGTGATATTTTGTCTCATGATGATCAGCAATATGTCTGTCAAGAAGGAAGTTTTAAACTTCAATCGAGAAATCTTCAAGTTCATAATTTGTCTAATGAGCGATATGTCAATTGACAAGTGTTCAAGAAAGCAATGTTCAAGCAAGAAATCTTCAAATACACAGGTATTTTGTTTAGTAAGCGATTGTCAAGATACTCTATTGTTCAAGCTAGAAATCTTCATTGTGCTATTTTTGTTTAATTTTTTTTTTTAGTCTTGCCCAATAGCTTTGCCCAAAAGTCTTGCCTGACCAGCTGAACTCTTAAAACCTTAGCATTAGAACCAAGGAAATGTAAATTTATAAATAATTATATGAACCAAGGATATGTGAACTGAACTGAACTTAATTTTACTTGCTTATTTTTTTTTATTTTTTTTTTATTTCCTTTTTTTTAAGTGGGTGTTTAAATTGAGCCCGGATACATGTCGGAACTTTTGTCCCTGACCAGGATATGTGAACTGAACTTTTGTTTAAATAAATGAATCTTAAAACCTGCTATGAACTTTAGTACCTTGTCAAGGAAAATGTACAACTTCTTTTTATTATTTGTGTGAACTGAACTTCAAAAATTGCAGGCCTAGTGAACTGGACTTCACTTTAAACCCTACCATTACCAAGATTAGAACTAGATTTAATGTGAATCTAACTCTAGCTGTGGCTAAATACTTCAGAAGACCTCCCAGATGTAGCAAGGGCCTTATGTGGGTTGTGGCTTGTCTCAATGGGACCGATATCCACAGTGCACAGTATCAATGTTAGTGTACATTGTACAATAGGGTTGTGAATTTAGAAGTCATTCACTCACTTGATGATGGTATCAGAAAACAAACATGGCTGACCAAATACTATCTGCATCTCCTCAGGATACAGCACTCGTAGAAATTCAGAAAAAGCACAAAGAAAGTCCCACACTCTGAACTCAATTATGATAATTATAATATGCAATTATAATGGGAGCTGCAGTGACCAAGCAGCCATCAATGTAGGGGGCACTTCCAAGGTTAAACATTGGTCGAGAATGCATAAAAAGGGAATGTGAACTGAACTTCTTTTTGTTTTAAATTTGGGGGGGGGGGTAGATTTTATAAGCCTATTATATTGTAGTGCCTGACCAGCTGAACTCTTAAAACCTTAGCATTAGAACTCTAGTGCCTAACCACGGAAATGTAAATTTAAATTATTTTAAACTTTTATAACTTAACTTTTCAAATCTTGATATATGAACCAAGGATATGTGAACTGAACTGAACTTCATTTCATTTATTTATTTTTACTATTTTTTTTATTTCCTTTTTTTTTTAAATTAGTGCTTAAATTGGCAATGATTTATGAACTTTTTTGCCTGACCAGGCCATGTGAACTGAACTTTTTTGTTTTTTTAACTGAACTTTTCAAGCCTGGTTAAAGGATTCGGGTACTTTTTCAAAATGTCCACGGATTTACATTAAACTTACAGGGTTTGAAGATATATGATAGTGGAAAGCTTCCCTTCAAATATAACTAAGGTTGTGTAGTTTTTGAGAAATGAGTAAAACAAGTCACACAATAGTTTTGGTCTCATGAGACCAAAACTATTTTAGCATGTAAAATCCCCTTAAAGCCATTGGACCCTTTCGGTACAGGAAAAAAAAAAAAGTTCACAGATTTACAAATAATTTACAGGGTTTACAGAAGGTAATGGTGAAAGACTTCTCTTGAAATATTAGTCCATGAAATGCTTTACTTTTTGAGAAAACGGTAAAACAATATAAATTCTCGTTAACGAGAATTACGGATTTGTTATAAACACATGTCATGACACGGCGAAACGCGCGAAAACAGGAGTGGGTTTTCCCGTTATTTTCTCCCGACTCCGATGTCCGATTGAGCCTAAATTTCCACAGGATTGTTATTTTATATATAAGTTGTGATACACGAAGTGTGGGACTTGGACAATACTGTTTACCGAAAGTGTATTAATGGCTTTAACCAGTTATAAATGATATTATACCAAAACCATAGCATTTCTGGTTTATACGTTTTTACATGCTAAAACTGAGACGAAAATTATTACTTTTACTCATTTCTCAAAAACTACAGCACCTCAGTAAGTAAAATTTCAAGGGAAGCTTTCTACTATCATTATCTTCAATCTGTGTAAATTTAATGTAAATCTGTTGACATTGTGTTTTTTGTTAGGAAAAAGTGCATATATCCCTTTAAACTGAACATAACTTTAATTTATTTATTTTTTACTATTTTGGTTAATTTCCTTTTTTAAATGAGTCCTTAAATTGAGCCCTGAGTACCTGAGATATTGATAATATTTTTTTTTTTACTGACCTCTTCAAAGCTTGCTTTTTGGCATAGTTTGAACAAACATTGTCTGACCACTCGTCTGGTAGTCTTGTGCTTCAATCTGTTTTTTTTCTGCAGTAGCGTGCATGTCTTCCTAGCATCTTGTCCCAGAAGTGGCCCCTTATGTTGTGTGCCTGGGCTGGTTATGCGCTTGACACTTGTCTTGCACTCACGCCTCTAGCGTGTCCGATAATGAGACTGATATAGCCAGGTTGAACTTCGAGTGGGTGATCTTGTTCTCCACCTCCTCCCTGATGTTGTCACTATCACTAATATCGCTGCAATCACTGTTGCCTCTAGCTGGATGGGGCCCCATCCAGTGGCTGTTGTAAAATGATATTTCCTGTGGTACCTTGATTTACCGCACAAAATACCACAGGAATATTAAATACCACAGGAACTTATGTGGTAATGTCTATATAGGCTGGCAAGCAAGGTGTGGGTACAAGTCCTGGTCATGGCATTTCGTTGACCCAGAATCCAGGTGGGTACAAGCTGGGTCCTTTTCAATGATCAAATGTTTTGACCCGGATTCTGGGTCAAAATGATTTGACCCGGATTCCGGGTCAATGAAATGTAATGACCAGATTCTGGGTCAAAGTGTTTTGACCATGAATCCGGGTCAAGTAAAATGACCCGGAATCCGGGTCATTTGAATTGACCCGGAATCCGGGTCATTTGAATTGACCCGGAATCCGGGTCATTTTACTTGACCCGGGATCCGGGTCATTTCAAATGACCCGGATTCCCGGATTCCGGGTCATTTTACTTGACCCGGAATCCGGGTCATTTCAAATGACCCGGAATCCGGGTCATTTGAATTGACCTGGAATCCGGGTCAAAACATTTTGACCCGGAATCCGGGTCAAAAATTTGAACAATCAAAAGGACCCGCCATGTACCCACCTGGATTCCGGGTCAACGAAATGTCATGAACAGGACTTGTACCCACACATATTATTATTATTACATGGAACCTTTTGAGCATCAGGTGCAAATCTGTCAAAGAGTGATGAGCACGCGAGTGTGAAGCCTTTACGGCATTCTAGATGCTCTGTGGTACAATCTTAGGCCATTTAGAGACCCAATGCCAAAGAATCAGAACAATAAGCCTTCAAAACATGAGCAGTAGAATTTAGGCCCAGTTTTGGATTTTAGAAATACTTGAACTTTCATTATTAACAAAATAAAAAAGATGGGTATAAAAATGTGTAGTGGATTGTTGCAATGTTGTACGCAAGGTTTGCGGGAAAAGAAAACAATGAACTCAGAAACGTTTCAATTGAATGTGGTGTCAAATGGAACAGAGTTAATAACAGCCTTGCGTGCGGAGTTATCTGGGTAAAACTATACCAATATCACTCACACTAGCCACAGAGGCCGCAGAACGGCAATGACAGACAGAGACAGCGTGTTACCGTAAAGTAAACATACAGTAACTACAAGAAAACTAAAAGGTATGGAGATGACACGAACTTACGTGCTCTTATACGACACACGGGTTAACAAAACTGGGGAACATTGTGGTGTCCCCCCCCCCCCCAGGATTGATGGCAATTTGACGGGACACAGCGTTTTGGGCACAGGGTTTGGCCTTTTTACATATAGTGCAAAACCTGACTATCATGATAATGGGGGTCAAAAGACAGGGGGAACATTTGGTATTGTATCCCCCACCCTTCGAAAATGGGGTGGGGGTACACGTCCCTTCCACTCTTTCAAGGGGGAGGTGTCAACGATGGAGTATGCGTGTGAGAAGCATTTACGGCGCTGGGTGCAGGCCAGATTAAGGGCCCAGGAAATTTTGCATTTTTTTTAGCTGCTCTGTGATGCAATCTAGGGCCAATTATGAGGGGGGACATTTGACTATAGTGTCCCCCACCCTTTAAAAAGTTGTGTCATCCTTTGTCCCTTGGATTAATGCACATGGTGGGCACACAGGGTTTGGTCTTACATTAGTAAAAACTTGGGCTTCATGATAAAGGTGGTCAAAAAGATGGGGGGTGGGGACATTTGATATTGTGTCCTCCACCCTCCAAATGATGACAGGGACAATGTCCCCCTGTGTCTCCCCCCCCCCAACCCCCTGATTGGCGCCCATGGAAAGGGCCATGGTCATGGCAGAAAAAGTGTAAGGAGCAAGCCTTTACTGCATGGTAATGACCGGTGTCATGGTAGATGTCTGTTGTGCTCAAAGTTCCGGATGACGTCACCGGACATTTCAGCATCCTGTCGTTGTGGGTGTTGGTCTCCCGTGCTTCATATACTGCCGCTGCAAATAATATCCGAGATCCTTTTTTTTATGATATGAGTCCTTTTTCACCTGGCAACGCACAACCCTCTTTGGCTTTCTTCTTTGTAATTCATGCTTGATACTCGATTATGTTGTTGCATGCTTTTGAACAATACTGTTGTAGACGCTCTACTCTTTCATCATACGATTTACTTGTTGACACCGCCATGACAGCTAAAATCTACTAAAATCTACCACTTTCGCTTGCTGTGCGCAGTCATGGAATGACGTAATACTGCTGTATTTGGTCATCCGGAGCTTTTAGCATGCCGGACATCGGAGACTGCGACATCGGGTTGTGGCTGGAAACTATTATTGGAACAACCCGAGGTCCAGTGACAGTATCCAACCAAGGCAGGGTGCTCAACAAGGGTCATTTCAATATACCTACCAAGGTCATTGTTATGCACTTGTGGTAGTTGATAGTTCAATGTTGTTTATTTTTTGGTTGCAGTGGATCTTGTCAGAATGATGGAGAATGTGAAGCTTTAGATGACACTGATGATGAAAACAAGGAGGACTTTGCGGAACATTCCCAGATGGTAAGACAATCCAACATCAACTTTCCGTGTTTTGATTAAGAATAAGGTTAAATAATGTAATCATAACAATAACACTAGAGTCTTATGGAGTTATCTATCAACCAAAAAGTTGCTCAAGGTTCTTCAACAAAGAGAGACCATTTTTAAAGTGTTTGAAGTGATTTGTGATTTTATGAGGCTGATTTGTGTAGCTCCTTTAAACTTCATTGTGAAACTTCATTGTGAAACAAGCAACATTTAATATGTTCATTTTTCTTAGCATAAATATTTACAAACAAAGTTTGTTCAAGACGTTCCTTGATTTTTTTACTGGACTTTTGTTTCCTTTTTTCTGCAGACTTCGGCTAACAATAAAAAAAAACTATCAGAGTATTCATCAGATATGCTAACAATTATTTTGAGTAATTACCAATAGTGTCCAGTGCATTTAGTAAGAGTTTACAAGTTGCTGCGGCAAACTTGGCACCATTGCCAATAACCTTCTCTTAACGATATGTGTACTGGGTTCTTTAATCCGGTTCATTTCAATTGACTCAGAATCCGGGTCATTTGCATTGACCCGGAATCCGGTTCATTTCAATTTACCCGGATTCCGGGTCATTTAACTTGACCCGGAATCCGGTTCATTTCAAATGACCCGGATTCCGGGTCATTTTACTTGACCCGGAATCTGGGTCAGAACATTTTGACACGAATCCGGGTCAAAACATTTGAATATTCAAAAGGACCTGCCATGTACCCACCTGGATTCCGGGTCAACAAAATGTCATGACCAGGACTTGTACCCACACCTTGCTAACCAGAAACACCATAGCTTGAGTCCAGTGCACTTGACCACTCGGCCACTATCGCCTCAAAAGTGACACCTGCGTCCATTAGTTGTCTGATTAATTGTGTAATTAATTATTTGATTGGAAGCTGTGGCAGCAAAATGATTTTTTAGGAAAATAAAAGAGTGGGGAAGAGGTCTTAAACTTCATTTTGAAACATGCAGGGTCGTACTGGCTGTGTGATAAAATCGACACGTTCTTTTATAGCAAGGCTCCGACCGTGTAAAAAGACACCATTTTGATGTCTCTGATCGGCAGAGAGTCGGTTTGTGTCCTAGTGTTATCGATCTTGAGAGTTTGATATTTTTACTTTTTTGGTATCACAGTTAACATTTACTAATGCCCAGGTTAAATATTGACCTTCAAATACATGTATGTTCGTTTTTCTTGCATAAATATTTACAAACAAAGTTTGTTCAAGAGTTCCTTGACTACTTGGCTTTTGTTTCCTTTTTTCGTGCAGACTTCGGCCAACAATCAAAAAAACTATCAGAGTATTCATCAGAAACTGTTCAAGCTGGTATGGAAAGATCTGGCTGTATGAGGTAGGTATTAAGTAGGATTTGAAACTTTTCACAGTAGAAGTTTATCTACTATAGCAAGAGGAGAGAATGCTCCTGCCTTCTGTAAAGTGTCATAGTTGTGAGTTGTACAAAATGTGAGTTATAATTTAATAGATTTCGTTCTTTTTTTTCGGGGCTGTGTGTGTGCGTGTGTGTGTGTTGGTACACGTGAAATCAACTTGATGGAACTGTCTACTGTACATGTATGTGCGTGCGTAAGCAAGCGTGTCATCCATGACATGCAGTTAGCTTGTTAAAAGAAATGGCGAACTTTTTTGGGTGGCCAGGAGATCAATTCGTCTTGAAAGATGGGGGGACATAACATTTACGGCTAGGGGTCCAGGGCCCGCATTATGCCCTAGGAAAATGTTTAGGCCGTAGATGCTCTGGTGTAATCTAGGGAGTCTGAGGGGTGGTGTGCCCCCCTCTCAGATGTTTGAATTTAATGCCTATTTCGAGCTTTGATGCACCTATTTTTGCTCTCATGGTTAATGTACCTAAAAAAAGAAAAAAACTGTAGCTTCGTAATATCCATATTGTTTCTGCATTATAATGCTCAGACGGCATTTTATCCCCATCATCACCAGCTTCATCAAGGGTGGATCAAGAAAAAAAGTTTTAGGGGAGGGTGGGGGATGGTTGGTGGGTGTGGCACATCTACTAAAGATGAAGCCTGCTCTTCAGGGGGACGCGAAGCCTTTAATGGCCTGTGGTCTGGGCCTGCCTTAGAGTCCGGGCCCGCCTAAGGGTCCGGGCCCGAAGTGATTTGTGATTTTATGAGGCTGATTTGTGTAGCTCCTTTAAACTTCATTGTGAAACTTCATTGTGAAACAAGCAACATTTAATATGTTCATTTTTCTTAGCATAAATATTTACAAACAAAGTTTGTTCAAGACATTCCTTGATTTTTTTACTGGACTTTTGTTTCCTTTTTTTCTGAAGACTTTGGCTAACAATAAAAAAAACTATCAGAGTATTAATCAGATATGCTAACAATCATTTTGAGTAATTACCAATAGTGTCCAGTGCATTTAGTAAGAGTTTACAAGTTGCTGCGGCAAACTTGGCACCATTGCCAATAACCTTCTCTTAACGATATGTGTACTGGGTTCTTTTTGCATGCATTACTACACAACACACGGGAGCAACGACTCGAAGTCCAATCCCGAAGGAAGAATCAATACTGGTTAAGTGTCTTACTTAAAGATACAAATGTCATGATTAGGACTTGTACCCACACCCGGCTGACCAGAAACACCAGAGCTTGAGTCCATCGCACTTGAACGCTCGACCACGATCACCGCAATAGTGACACCGGTGTCCATTAGTTGTCTTATTAATTGTGTAGTTTACTATTTGATTGGAGGTGTGTTAGCATTCTGATTTTTGTAGGAAAGTAAAATAGGAAAATCAAAAAATAACTTACACAATTAATAAGACAACTAATGGACGCAAGTGTCACTTTTGAGGCGATCGTGGCCGAGTGGTCAAGTGCACCGGACTCAAGCTCTGGTGTTTCTGGTTAGCAAGGTGTGGGCAAGTCCTGGTCATGATATTTTGTTCACCCAGAATCTAGCTGGGTACAAGCTGGGTCCTTTTGAATGTTCAAATGTTTTGACCCGGAATCCGGGTCATTTGCATTGACCCGGAATCCGGGTCATTTGCATTGACCCGGAATCCGGGTCATTTGCAATTGACCCGGAATCCGGGTCATTTGCATTGACCCGGAATCCGGGTCATTTGCATTGACCCGGAATCCGGGTCATTTGCAATGACCCGGAATCCGGGTCATTTGCATTGACCCGGAATCCGGGTCATTTGCATTGAACCGGAATCCGGGTCATTTGAATCGACCCGGAATCCAGGTCATTTGCATTGACCCGGAATCCGGGTCATTTGCATTGACCCGGAATCCGGGTCATTTCAATTGACCCGGAATCCGGGTCATTTCAATTGACCCGGAATCCGGGTCATTTGAATTGACCCGGAATCTGGGTCATTTGCATTGACCCGGAATCCGGGTGATTTGAATTTACCCTGAATCTGGGTCATTTGAATTGACCCGGAATCCGGGTCATTTGAATTGACCCGGAATAAATATTTACAAACAAAGTTTGTTCAAGAGTTCCTGACTACTTGGCTTTTGTTTCCTTTTTTCGTGCAGACTTCGGCCAACAATCAAAAAAACTATCAGAGTATTCATCAGAAACTGTTCAAGCTGGTATGGAAAGATCTGGCTGTATGAGGTAGGTATTAAGTAGGATTTGAAACTTTTCACAGTAGAAGTTTATCTACTATAGCAAGAGGAGAGAATGCTCCTGCCTTCTGTAAAGTGTCATAGTTGTGAGTTGTACAAAATGTGAGTTATAATTTAATAGATTTCGTTCTTTTTTTTCGGGGCTGTGCGTGTGCGTGTGTGTGTGTTGGTACACGTGAAATCAACTTGATGGAACTGTCTACTGTACATGTATGTGCGTGCGTAAGCAAGCGTGTCATCCATGACATGCAGTTAGCTTGTTAAAAGAAATGGCGAACTTTTTTGGGTGGCCAGGAGATCAATTCGTCTTGAAAGATGGGGGGACATAACATTTACGGCTAGGGGTCCAGGGCCCGCATTATGCCCTAGGAAATGTTTAGGCCGTAGATGCTCAGGTGTAATCTAGGGAGTCTGAGGGGTGGTGTGCCCCCCTCTCAGATGTTTGAATTTAATGCCTATTTCGAGCTTTGATGCACCTATTTTTGCTCTCATGGTTAATGTACCTAAAAAAAGAAAAAAACTGTAGCTTCGTAATATCCATATTGTTTCTGCATTATAATGCTCAGACGGCATTTTATCCCCATCATCACCAGCTTCATCAAGGGTGGATCAAGAAAAAAAGTTTTAGGGGAGGGTGGGGGATGGTTGGTGGGTGTGGCACATCTACTAAAGATGAAGCCCGCTCTTCAGGGGGACGCGAAGCCTTTAATGGCCTGTGGTCTGGGCCTGCCTTAGAGTCCGAGCCCGCCTAAGGGTCCGGGCCCGAAGTGATTTGTGATTTTATGAGGCTGATTTGTGTAGCTCCTTTAAACTTCATTGTGAAACTTCATTGTGAAACAAGCAACATTTAATATGTTCATTTTTCTTAGCATAAATATTTACAAACAAAGTTTGTTCAAGACATTCCTTGATTTTTTTACTGGACTTTTGTTTCCTTTTTTTTCTGCAGACTTTGGCTAACAATAAAAAAAACTATCAGAGTATTAATCAGATATGCTAACAATCATTTTGAGTAATTACCAATAGTGTCCAGTGCATTTAGTAAGAGTTTACAAGTTGCTGCGGCAAACTTGGCACCATTGCCAATAACCTTCTCTTAACGATATGTGTACTGGGTTCTTTTTGCATGCATTACTACACAACACACGGGAGCAACGACTCGAAGTCCAATCCCGAAGGAAGAATCAATACTGGTTAAGTGTCTTACTTAAAGATACAAATGTCATGATTAGGACTTGTACCCACACCCGGCTGACCAGAAACACCAGAGCTTGAGTCCATCGCACTTGAACGCTCGACCACGATCACCGCAATAGTGACACCGGTGTCCATTAGTTGTCTTATTAATTGTGTAGTTTACTATTTGATTGGAGGTGTGTTAGCATTCTGATTTTTGTAGGAAAGTAAATAGGAAAATCAAAAAATAACTTACACAATTAATAAGACAACTAATGGACGCTAGTGTCACTTTTGAGGCGATCGTGGCTGAGTGGTCAAGTGCACCGGACTCAAGCTCTGGTGTTTCTGGTTAGCAAGGTGTGGGCAAGTCCTGGTCATGATATTTTGTTCACCCAGAATCTAGCTGGGTACAAGCTGGGTCCTTTTGAATGTTCAAATATTTTGACCCGGATTCCGGGTCAAAATGTTTTGACCCAGAATCCGGGTCATTTGCATTGACCCGGAATCCGGGTCATTTGAATTGACCCGGAATCCGGGTCATTTGAATTGACCCGGAATCCGAGTCATTTGCATTGACCCGGAATCCGGGTCATTTGCATTGACCCGGAATCCGGGTCATTTGAATTGACCCGGAATCCGGGTCATTTGCTTTGACCCGGAATCCGGGTCATTTGCATTGACCCGGAATCCGGGTCATTTGCATTGACCCGGAATCCGGGTCATTTGCATTGACCCGGAATCCGGGTCATTTCAATTGACCCGGAATCCGGGTCATTTCAATTGACCCGGAATCCGGGTCATTTGCATTGACCCGGAATCCGGGTGATTTGAAAAAGTTACCAATACGATCGAGTGACTCAATCGCTCAACGTTTTGTGTAACTGTAAAATATGTAGACCATGGATATATCCAAGTAGGAACCTTCAGCTTTTCAGTTTCAGGAGGTGAAATAATTTTTTAATGGAAAACCAACTTTTTATGCTGAGAACGAGATGCTACCCAAGTTATTTTGAAACACCCCCAAAAAAGTTCACACTAAAACAGAAATGAATATAATTCTAGGCTTTGCATGGCAAGCCGAGGTATCAATTTATGTTTGGTTTGCTGTAACACCATGTGTGTGTATCTACTAGCCAGGTAGAGTTTGTTCTTAGATAACTGTCTGCACTGGATCCTCCGAATCCCTTTAAATAAGCCCACTTCTCTCTTATCTCTTTAGTCTCCTGACGATGACTAGATCAAGCTAGTCGAAAGTTGAGAACAATTCAAGAACTGACTCCGCGGTAGTACAGTTAATTACGATCCTATAAGCTAAAGTAGTAGTCCCAGCCAATTTCGTATACCTTCCGCCTGGGTAGTAGTTTTAACAGGACAGTTCTTTTCAGAACTGAGAAGTCTCTCGAACATCCGATAAATCTACTCCACAGTAGTAGAATAAAGAAAGACAGTTGTCTAAGAACAAAAATACTCTACCTGGCAAGTAGATACACACATGGTGTTACCGTAAACCAAATAAATATTGATACCTCACCATTTAATGCCTCAAATCCTATATACATGTACAGATTTAACATCTATTACACTGAAACACTTGTTTGATATCTTTTTTTTCCAGAGCGGCTTCTCAAGGTGGTTGACTATCATGAGAGTAGTTTCCAAGACTTTGTCGGACACAATGATGCCGTTCAGCTTGTCCGCTTTACACCCTCTGGCAAACAGGTCTTCACTGTAGCATACAATCAGATACTGGTGTGGGAGGTTGTGGTGTAAATGGAACGGTAACCATTGAGCTAGTCAGGGCCCAATTTCATACAGCTGCTAAGCACAAAAATTGCTTAGCATGAAATATTTACCTTGATAAAAACAAGATTTTTACCAACAAATTACCATGTGATTTTCAGGTAAGCAAACAACAGCTAAATACCAGTAACAAGCAATTTGCAACAAATGGAAATTGGGTTGGTAATCCTGTTTTTATCAAGGAAAAAATGTTATGCATAGCAATTTTTCGTGCTTAGCTGCTCTATGAAATTGGGCCCAGGTGTGTGAGCATGTCTTGACTATAAACACCACCGAGGGCTTTTACCAAAAGGAATCTGGTGTGTTCACAGATTCAGGATGTCCTTCGTCAGGTTAAACAACCTCTGACTGACACCCCCAGACAAAGATATTGACCAAATAGCGAGATCACTTTAGCTCAGTTTGTAGAGCACCGGGAATTAATCCAGAGGTCGGTGGTTTAAGTCTTGCTCGTTTTTTTGTTCAACCCCAATTTATGTTATTTGTAGAATTTGCCGAAAAGAGCAGGGATGAGATTTGTCAGACTTTTATCTGAATTCAGACTTTTTAAGTCAGCCTGGTGAAGAAATTCTGCTGTTACTTTTTCTATAATATAACAAAAACCTGCTTTTTGATCTACTTCTCTAGTGCTGAGAACACTGTTCCTAAAAGCTCAGTGGAATCTATAACTCCAGGTGTTACCGTACAGGTGGAAAAGCCACAAATTCAACATACATCAGCAGAATTTGTATCCAACATGTGTAGTTTCAGAGCTTTTTGTGAGCAATGACTCTCATCCCTGAAAGAGATTTGATTTAAAGGCAGTGGACACATGTTGGTAATTACTCAAAATAATTATTATCATAAAACCTTACTTGGTAACGAGTAATGGGGAGAGGTTGGTAGTATAAAACATTGTGAGACTTGGCTCCCTCTAAGTGACGTTGTTTTCGAGACGGAAGTCATTTTTCACAAATTTGATTTTGAGACCTTAAGTTTAAGCTTGGGCGATATCGATTATTTTATTCCAATATATCGCCGACAATATATCGCGATGTTCGATATAATCGCGATTAATGAAATTTGACATCATCAGTCTTCAAACTTCAAGTGAAAGTTGTAGAAGAGACAGTCATAGCTTAAGAGAGGTGTTCTAATGACCTATTCTTCTGGTTTTACTCCAAACCTATGGGGTGCAAGATGTCTCAGCTATCGCGATTATCGTGATATATCGCGATATTTCTATATTTCGATTAAAACCAAATCCATCCGATATGGAAATCGTTTCCAAATTAATATCGCGATATTCGATAATATCGTGATATCGCCCAAGCTTACTTAAGTTTAGAATTTGAGGTCTCGTAGTTATCTCGCAAGTTCGACGACCAATCAAGCTCAATTTTCACAGGTTAGTTATTTCATGCATATATTGAGATACGGCAAGTGAGAAGGCTGGTCTTTGACAATTACCAATAGTGTCCAGAGTCTTTAACTAACTGTCGACTCACTTTGATTCATTTGTGTTGATCCAATAGACACAGGGCCCAATTACTTAAACCCTTGGTCTGTCTGTTGCGGCGAGATAGTCGAGTCGTTGTGGTGGCGTAATGATTCAGGTTTCTGCGATCGAATACTGCTCGTGTGAGATCACTGCTCTCGCACGAAGCTGTCGGCTGCCGACTACTTCTTCGTAGTCGTGAGAGCAGTAGCCTTGTGGGGCCAGCAGTCTGATGAGAATACTGCCAGTGTTGCGAAAATCGGGGAGACTTGCCACAAGTCTACCAAATGCAGGAACAGACACAATCACCTTATTACTGTACCTTTTTAGATCACATGATTTCCTTGGGATTAAGTATCTACAATCTAATTGTATATTTTGTAAATTTGTATATCTTTGTGAACAGATCCTTTGTGTGTGTGTTTAAACGGAAGGTGTCAGTTTTTGTAATCGCTCCTAAATTTAATGGCAACAAAATTTACTCGGTTAGAAGTACAGCAGCTTTCTATAGTATATAAAAGCATTTTGAGGATCATCAAGTCAGTTTTTATTCCCCAAAAAATTTATTGTGGATCCCAACTACAGATTATTCTTCCTGCGTGGTCATAATAGATCGATCCACTAAGCTCCGCCCCATTGCGTATTGACCAATCACAACGCAAATAAGGTCCGACATGCGTGCGCGTATTATGGCGCGTGCAGCAGAGTTGTGCAGAAAGGCATTGGAGAGCCCAACGTGTTCTTGCTCACACGTGCGTCGTGGGCGGAGCCTACTGGATCGGTCTATTGCAGCAGATTTACAGCAGTCTCTAAAACGCAACCACCTTTTGAAATAACAAAGCTCTTTATTAAGTCAATCACAACTTTAACGCTGCCAAAACATAGGATTCGAACTGCCTCTAGATACCGGGCAACCTCGTAAGTCTAGTTGGTAAGACACTGCTCTAGAATTGCAAGGGTCATAGGTTCGAATCACACCTGAGTAACATGCCTGTGATAGTTTTTCACAGGACTCGGGAAAGTACATGTACTGAGAATTAACACACATCGGTGTATGGGTAAAAACCAAAATTAATAACTTCAGTATTTTCCTCCAACATTGTTCAAGTACGTCTCTTTAAAGACAGTGGACACTATTGGTATTTGTCTAAGACCAGTCTTCTCACTAAACATATCTAAACACATGCATAAAATAACAAACCTGTGAAAATTTGAGCTCAATTGGTTGTCGAAGTTGCGAGATATGAATGAAATAAAAAACACCCCTGTCACACGAAGTTGTGTGCTTGATTTCGAGACCTCACATTCTAAACTTGAGGTCTCATAATCAAATTCGTGGAAAATTACTTCTTTCTCGAAAACTACTCCACTTCAGAGAGAGCCGTTTCTCACAATGTTTTATACTGTCAACCTCTCCCCATTACTCGTTACCAAGTGAGGTTTTATGCTGATAATTATTTTGAGTAACTACCAATAGTGTCCACTGCCTTTAAAGACAATGGACACCAAAATGGTGTTTTCAAAATGCTTTATAGTATCCAAAGCTGCTTCTAACCAAGTAAGTTTTAATTGGTGTTAATTCTCAGAGTCATTACTAAGCGTACACAAGCCCTTTAACAAAATAAGTATTCAAAAATGTAAGTACCATGGAAAGAAAACATAGTGCCCGGTATTGGGGCTTTATGTAAATAGGTAATTGTTCAGTTTCTTTTAACTTATTCCATTCTGGCGTCAATCCTAACTGATATTCCAATGTCAAGTATATTTACTTTGAATTATTAGCTTACTTTATATTTTAAAGTTTTGTATGCAGTGATGTAGCCCCCCCCCCCCCCCACCCTACAATTTGGTACAATCCTGGCAAGGTACAGTCTGGATAAAACGATTTTTGGTTTGAGTCATTTATAGCTTCTCCGATCCATTGTTCACACAATCCATCTTCATCCGTAGATTTGCTCAATGGATTTGATTTTGTTGGACTCTAATGTAAAAATCAGTTTGATGTTCTTCATTTTTAATAGGTATTTTATTTCAGTTAATATTTATTTTACTGAATGGTGGAGAATATACTGTGCTGATCCCTTGCACTATTGCATTGATACTCTATCTGTTTTGCACCCAATACCCAATAAGGTAATCTCTACCTGTCTAACCTCTATAGAGTATTTGTAAATTTATTAATGAAATGTTGTACAGAATACACAATTCGTTGCTGAATGTGTTGATAATATGAATAAATTCCCACGCTAGAAAGCAACTTCATGTTTGTTAGTGTGTTTCCTCTTGACAAGCGGTATTATCTCTGAAAAGACTTCCCCCAAATTGTAGAATTTTTACATCAACAACTGTGGACCAACATAATGTTTCTGTGTTTGTACCATTTAAATTCCAATCAATGAGTTTTCTTAGACAACAAAAGACAGCCACCCCCGAGAAGTGTGCTTAACACCATGGGCGTCAATCAGGGGAGGGACAGGGGGACAAGCCCCCCCCCCCCCCCCACACACACACACACTTTTGAAGGGGGGGGCACAATATCAAGTTGTTGCCATCCCTCCCTGCCCTTGCCATGTTTTTGACCACCTTTATCATGAAGCCTTAGTTTTGCACTGTGTAAGACCAAACCCTGTGTCGCACCATGTGCATTAATCCTGGGGGCAAAGGATGACACAACTTTTTGAAGGGTGGTGGACACTTATCAAATTTCCCCTCAAAATTGTCCCTATATTGCACCTCAGAGCATCTAAAATGCAAAATTTTCCCGGGCCCTTGATCGGGCCCGCACTCATGCCATAAAGGCTTCTCACACGCATGCTCCATCGTTGACAGATTTGCACCTCCCCCTTGAAAGAATGGAAGGGCCGTGTCTCCCTACCCCCACCCCACTACATTTTCGAGGGGTGGGGACACAATATCAAATGTCCCCCGTGTGCCGTGTCTCTGGTCCACCTTTATCATGAAACTCATGTTTTGCACTGTGTAAGACACAATGTTCCCCAGTTTTGATAACTCGTGTGTCTTAATGCTACTCTCACACTTGGGCGAATATGAATGTTTGAAATTCGCGATGAATTCGCCCAAATGTTGCGATTTTATAGTGAATATGTTCTCGGTCGTCCCTAAACCCCTCCTTACCAATATCTTACGCATAATACGCACGCTTTACCAACAGTACCAATGGCTTACCAAATACTTACGCAAATCGATGGCGAATTACCGTCTTCACAACATTCGCTGAATGTACGGAAGCGCTTCGTATTGCCCCTTCTCACAGAGTGGCGAAGTGTGAATATTTGAATATTTGAATATTTGAATTTCGCGTTGAATTCGTCCAAAATGGCGGTTGAAAAGTGACTATTTGCATCTTGGTCTCACCAGCTCGATCGTCCTCGGTCGGCCCTCTTCTTACCAATATCTTACGAATATATTACGAATGCTTACCATGCAACGCTTGCCAATGCCTTTGCGAACGTTGCAAACGCTTACGCACGCCTTACCAACGTTACCAATGCTTACGAAAATCACGCCGAATGACCGTCTTCGCAACATTCGCAGAGCAGCATTTAGTGACCGATCTTCGTAAGGAGGTGGAGAATGACTTGTGAACGTAGTGAATTAGTGGCGAATGTGGCGAAGTTTGAGCGACTGTTCAATATTTCCGTTCGTAAGCACATTCGCTAGCATCGCAGAGCATCTACAATGCAAAACTTTCCCGGGCCTCCCATGATGGAGGGTGACATCACCCCCAGACTCCCTAGATTGCCACAGAGAGCATCTACGGCCTACAAAAAAACGTATCTTATTAAAAATCTTAGGTCAGGTATCACCCACGGTTAAAAATAGAGCATGACGCAACTTGTCAGGGTCGGGGGTCATCTCCAGGGAAACCATGTCTGCACTAGTTGCGATAACGTAACCCTCCTCCCGACGGCCGCCAGGCCGGAGGGTTACGAGATTATTTTGATCGGCAAATGACAATCTGGTTCAACACGTATAATTTTGACAGCATAGTCACCAGATTTGCCCCATTTTTACCACTTTCAAAAATCATGACACTTAATCCTCAATCAATGTCTAACGAACACTCAAGTCAAAACACCTTTGAGAAAATATTTTTGAAGAAAAAGGACAAAAACTTACCAGACTCCGGAGCGATTTCCCAGGTTTATATATTTTGAACTTGTCGCATCGCTTTGCAAACGCTTTATATTTAGGCACAACGCCTGCAATTCCTATATCCTTGACTTTATCCAAGAGTTTGAAATAATATGTATTTATCCGGAGGATTACGCTGATATAAAAATGTATAACCGATGAGCTTCAAAACTGAAATTTATTCAAGAAATCACCACAATACAAGAAAGGACAATTAATGACTAAAATTGGTGACAGTAATACTTATTTTTAATAGGACAATGAACCATTGAATACAATAATATTGGGATATCAAGCATTTTGTTGAAATTGTTTGTACATTGTAGTTCCGGCAGACCCAGCTCGTAGTTTCTAGTGTCTACCATCCTTTTATTACAATTTTTTCTAATGCAAGTTTACTCCACAAGACTTACTTTTTAATAAATAAATAGTAAACTGGCGGGATACAACCACGTGTTTATCTCTGAAAAGAGCCGGTTTGGTCACGACGTTTCGATACTACACACTGCTCGTCTTCAAAAGAATCAAGTTGTACGATCTTGTGTTATATAATTATAGGGTTTTCTAATTAACCTCAGAATATTATGATTTGACTTTTTAATGTAATACCGTAATCACCATTGTTTAATTAATCCCCAGTTAATAACTGCGCCATAATTGCTTTTTTGAGATTATTGTAGAATGGCTACTTCAGGGGGCTATAATTGTAATGATCGGCTGTTAACCCAAATTAAATGCCATCGGGGCAAAAATTTCATAGAGCTGCTTAGGCATAACTTAATTATTGATTAAAGGCAGTGGACACCTTTGGTATTGTCAAAGACCAGCCCTCTCACATTGGCCGTCCAAGTTACGAGAGAATAATGGAAGAAAACGCCCGTGTTGCACAAGTTGTACGGTGCTTCCAGGTGCTTGATTTCGAGACCTCAATTCTAAAACTGAGGTCTCGAAATCAAATAGACCTTATGCATTGACGTCATCCAGCCGCCATCTTTGAGGTCAAACGGTGACGAAATAATCGAAACGCACATAGATTGGCCAATGAACAACCTCCTTTTGACCTCAATGCGGGGGCGCCGTACTGAAATGACGTCATGTGCATAAGGTCTATTCGTGGACAATTATTACTTCTTTCTCGAAAACTATGTCACTTCAGAGGGAGCCGTTTCTCACAATGTTTTATACTATCAACCTCTTCCCATTACTCATTAACAAGTAAGGTTTTATGATAATAATTATTTTGAGTAATTACCAATAGTGTCCACTGCCTTTAATACTTTGAAGTTCACTGCTGTAAGAAGAAATACCAGTCACCAATTGTACTTTTTAATTTGGCGGGTAACCTTATTCTTGTAAGCTGCTTAACTATTATTTTTTTTCTGCTGGAGCAGATCGATGAAATTTGGGATCAGCAGGGCGCATAATAAAGAGCCAATTACACGACGGCTCTTGGAGTATAGCGCCCTCTATTGTCGGTAACAGAAAACCGTGGTTTAGCTTAAAAGATGGCGGCGTCCTTAAACCAAATTTGATTGCCAACAACAACCTACTGTACATTCACATTGGACTGCAGCAATAGCCACATTATCTGAAATTGTGGTTTATCTACAGATACGTTCCCCTGTAGACCACACCTCAGTGGAAACATGAACTCAGGCAAGTAAATAGATTAGAAGTGAATTATTCCTCGTAAGAACTCTTTGAAAGTTTGAATTAATTGTCACGATCGATTGTTATCATGTGGTCATGACATAAATATGATGATAATGGCATGATTGATGATGGTTGTTGAATTGAAATTTGAACACTGTTGAATGGAATTTACTTTATTTTTGGAAAAGTTTCCGTATGGCGCCACCACTTTTTCATTCGAAATAAAATAATATAGTATCTAATTTACCTGATTGATATATCCCTTTTTGTAAAAATGAGTGAAAAAGTGGTGGCGCCATACGGAAAGTTATCCTTATTTTTCCTCCACTTCAAGTTCACACTTCCATCCACCAGATCAAAATAAATTAATTTCTTTCTAAAGTCATCAATCAATCAATATATCACAGACCATGCACAGACCAAGTGTAACTAGGGCGCTGTATTCCTTTATAGAAATTTTGACATTATCGGTCATTGTACGTGTATTTGTACTATTGTTTGTAGGCCTAAGCCTATTCGGATAACTTTCCGTATGGCGCCACCACTTTTTCACTCATTTTTACAAAAAGGGATATATAATAATATATCTTACATGTATATTGAGGTAAATTAGATACTATTATTAGGGAGGCCGGCACTTTTCATGTTTTTTTTTACGAACCCCACAAGTTTGGTACCATTGTAAAGAGAATTTAAAGAGAAATTCAATGGTGTAAAAATCAGCTTCATAGCTGAAAGTATAGAGAAGTTATGGTAATTTAAAGTTCAAAAATAGGCGTTTTCTGTCTGTAAGATTTTACTGACGCAAATCCAAAATCACAAAATTGTATGTTGGGTGGCCATAACAAAAATAACTTCAAATTCATCATACATGAACTAAGTTACCTTAAAAAATAATTTGGAGGTCTCCTTTTCTGTAATCTTCCATTAATTGGTATGTGTACAGCTGCTCATCTTCGTCATATTTGATGTTGAACCAAGATGGATATCCAGGGACCTATTAACAAAATTGTTATTTTAACAATTTTGTTAAACAAGAATGTGTGCTTACATTGTACCAGCCTTTATTTTCGTCAATATATGCTAGCCACATGGAGTCTTGCTCCTCATCTGATATATCTGACTCCGAAATATCTGTATATCTGCATATTAATTGTACTTGATTTGTCAGGGCCCTTGAAAAAGTTCATCATAAACCATAGATGGGAAGCAAATTCATCCTCTTCTAGTCTAGAGAAAATAAATAAAACAAATTATAAATAAGAAAAATTTAAGTTTGTTTTATTTATTATTGAATTAAATTTAAATGTTTATCATCAACAATGTCATTAAATGGTAAAGAAATTGTGGTATAAACAATGTAAACAAAAAGTATAGGCCTTACAACACATGCACTGTGTTGACTGTTGTCAACAAAGCCTGAATAAAATTCCACTCACAACTGCAACGATGTTTTTGGCGTTTGCCATTAAGGCCGAGTTATAGTCGGTCGCGCGATGGTCGGGCGTCGGAAATCTGGACGCGCGATCATAAAAAGACACGGTTTTTAGGCCTCAGTCTTAGGATTGCGCGCAAGATTTCCGTCGCGCGACCGACTATAAACCGGCCTTTAGACCTCCCCATTAAAATCGCCCATGCGCCCATTTTGCGCCTTCGTTAAAGAAAATAAAAAAATGTATCCTTTATTGGTGAATGTATAAGTGTTCAGAAAAACATAGTTTCATATAAGTTTCATCGACTCCTGATGTGTGTATTTTGGAGTTTTTTAAGTAAAAAACATGGTAGAAAACTGTACCTTTTTTGGCCTCTTGCAAACAGTCTTGTTAAGGAGTCACCACATTCGCGAAAGTTGGCATGTCACACATCAAACGAAAGAGCTTGCTTTCTTCTACAAAATGATGACATCATCTATGCAAACCCCCCTAAATCTCGCGAGATCTAGCCTAAAACGCGAGTTGGC
Source organism: Asterias rubens (assembly GCF_902459465.1). Taxonomy (NCBI): domain Eukaryota; kingdom Metazoa; phylum Echinodermata; class Asteroidea; order Forcipulatida; family Asteriidae; genus Asterias; species Asterias rubens. Next base: position 23,983,163 of record NC_047062.1, on the reverse strand, counting down.
ATTAGGACCAGAAATCAAGATGGCCGCGCCCAAGAGTTGATGCGTCGGTAAGTCAGCGCTGATTAAGCGGGATTTTCTTGAAATAATTCATCTCAAAAACCATACCCATTGGGACAAAAAATAACACAAATGAAAAGATCAATCTTTCATCTACTGAAATATTGTTTAAATTCCTACTTTTGATGAATGAAAAGGTCAACAAACGCTGATTATAAATTTTGTTTTTTACACGCTTACAGATATAAATCTGAAAACAGTCGTTTCACTGGCCTCCCTACTATTATTATTGGAAAAGTTTCCGTATGGCACCACCACTTTTTCACTCGATATGAAATAATATAGTATCTAATTTACCTCAATGAGATATCCCTTTTTGTAAAAACGAGTGAAACAGTGGTGGCGCCATACGGAAAGTTATCCCTATTATTTCATATCGAATGAAAAAGTGGTGGCGCCATACGGAAACCTTTCCGCCTATTTTTCCGCCTTTTTCGAAATTAATGTTAAAATTTCGAAAAAGGAATCAGTGCCCCAGTTAACACATCCGTTTCCCTGCCACCACTTTTCATGCAGAAAATTGTAATTTTTTACGATGTTTTTTAATTTCACTCAACAAAAAGGAAATACAAGCATTATGAATGTATATTGAGTATGTTGGGGAAAGCTTTAGTTGTACAGTACACAGGAAACTTCAGTTCTGGCTGGCTAACGGTCATAAAACTTTCACTCATCAACGCTGATTTGAAAAACGTATAGCATTAAGAAGGCCCTAAATAATGTGACCCCTACATAAGGCTCACAGGGGAGCCTTATAGTTTCTAGAAGTAGGCCTACATTATCTCATTGAGGTAGGCCTAATGAGACTTGATATTATTTCATATTGAATGAAAAAGTGGTGGCGTGTGATACAGAAACTTTTCCCTATACAATCATCTAGGCCTACAAGTCAACTCTTCTACCCTTTCTACTGAACACAGACTCAGAACACGGTCCATCATGAAGTTTTTCACTGATCAAATTGAGATACAAAAAACCTAAAGTTTATTCTGGCTTTTAAATAAAGAATTAAAAACAAAATTAAGGAACATTGAAAAAGTTACCAATACGATCGAGTGACTCAATCGCTGAACGTTTTGTGTAACTGTAAAATATGTAGACCATGGATATATCCAAGTAGGAACCTTCAGCTTTTCAGTTTCAGGAGGTGAAATAATTTTTTAATGGAAAACCAACTTTTTATGCTGAGAACGAGATGCTACCCAAGTTATTTTGAAACACCCCCCAAAAAGTTCACACTAAAATAGAAATGAATATATTCTAGGCATTGCATGGCAAGCCGAGGTATCAATTTATGTTTGGTTTGCTGTAACACCATGTGTGGGTATCTACTTGCCAGGTAGAGTTTGTTCTTAGAGAACTGTCTTTCTGTATACATACTACTATCGCGGAGTAGAACTATTATTATCATTATTATAATTAGTATTTATTCGACCAAGATACAAGACAATAACGTTCACAAAGGTACAGTATACTACTACAAAACAAGTAAACAGAATCAGGAAAACTAACAAATACAAGAACATGAATAAATCAAAAAATGTCAAATAAAATAAATAAAATATTGACAAGAAATTATTATTACAAAACGCAGTTGGAAGAAAAGAGTGGGGAAGAGAGGGGGTGGTTGGGCAACCAAGTAAGACAACGGGGAGAAAAACAAAACAGAGACAACAACAAAAGGGACAACAACAGCAACAGGGACAACAACAGCAACAACAACAACCCAAAGAAAAAAAAGAAAGAAAAAAAACAACAACAACAACAAATCAACAACACAAAAAACCAAAAGAAGAACAACACAACAACACAAAAAACAAAGAACATCTCCAGACATATTATTAAAAGACAAAAAATATGATAAAACAATATGATCAGACAAAAACAGGAACCAATAAACAACATAACCAACTTAAGCCGGCCAGGATAGACAAAAGTGTACCAAAACACTGTGACCCGAAGGCCTGTCTATCCAAATTGGATTGTTCAGGAGAGTTCTCGTTTCTCTGTCCTGCTTTTTAACTATACCCGGGCGGAAGATAGGAAATTGGCAGGGACTACGTGAACTTTAGCTTACACGAGCGTTGTTAACTGCGCTACCGCGGAGTCAGTTCTTAAATCGGTCTCAACATTTGGACTACCTTGCTCTAGTCATCGTCAGGAGACTGGAGTTAATAATTTGACATTAATCAATGTGATCACTTTCTTCTTTTGCAGCTTGTGTGTTTGAAAGCAGAGTTATTCCGGAAACAAGAGGCACTCGGCAAAGAACGACTTCAAGAGAACTCTACTACAGTCAAGGCTAAACCTGTTCCTAAGGTAGGCTGGACCTGGGATGAACTGAAATGAGACTCTGTCTGAAAAGGTGGTTATTTACCACGTTCACCTATGTTTGACACCCCCACGGAAGTGTCGTGGCCAAGCGGTACAGAGCACTGAATTCAAACTTTGTTGTTTCTGATCAGCAGAGTGTGGGTTTGAATCCCTAGCCGTGACACTTGTGTTCTTAAGCAAGACACTTCACCATTGCTTCGTCCTTCGAAAGGGGCGTAAAGCTGTTGGTCCCATGTGTTGTGTAACGCATATAAAAGAACCAATTGCACTTGTCACACTTTTTTATCGCAAATAATATGAGTAAAACCTGAGTGACAAAAATAATCTTCGTCTCAGTGAGACAAAAATTATTTCAGCATGTAAAAACCAGTTATAAATGATAAAAATGCAATTTTGCTGTAAAAAGTATTAAAATACTTTTTACGGCAAAAACTGAGACAAACATTATTTTTTTGTGGCATTGTTTTACTCATTTCTCTAAAACTGCAGAACCTCAGCAAGTTAGTAATTATTTTAAGGAAATCTTTCTACTATCATTATCTTCAAACAGTGTATGTAAGTTAATCTAAATCTGTGGACTTCGTGTTTTGTGTTACAAAAAGTACCCAGACCCTTTAAGCAATCAAACTCAAGTTAAAGGCAGTGGACACTATTGGTAATTACTCAAAATAACTATTAGCGTAAAACCTCTCTTGGTGACGAGTAATGGGGAGAGGTTAATGGTATAAAACATTGTGAGAAATGGCTCCCTCTGAAATGCCATAGTTTTCGAGAAAGAAGTAATTTTCCACGAATTTGATTTCGAGACCTCAAGTTTAGAACTTGAGGTCTCAAAATCAACTATCTAAACGCACACAACTTCGTGTGACAAGGGTGTTTTTTCTTTCATTATTATCTCACAACGTCGACGACTGATTGATATCAAATTTTCACAGGTTTGTTATTTTATGCATGTTGAGATACACCAACTGTGAAGGCTAGTTTTTGTGTCCACTGTCTTTAACATTTCAAGTTCCAATCAAAATTATTCAAAACTTTACCCTGTCAGTTTCCTTATGGTTATTGGTCTTTTTTAAATTTTTTTTAAATTTTTTTTTTTACAGAAAGCAAGTATCTGGACCAAGAAGAATGACGGAGTTCAGTCCCGAGCTGAGAAGGATAAAGTCCTTACAGCAGAAGAAGAAAATGCATTGGATAAATCAAGGTAAATAATGTAAGATGCATGTTTCATTCCCTAAAAAAGTTTTGAAGGTAGTGCATTTTGCTCCACCAGCCATGCTCCTAGTGGATGATCCTTACAGACTTTGAAGGGGGTAGCCCTGTTTCAGCCCTAGGAGTAGGTGGCTCCTAGTGGATGACACCATGCCTACATCCTTAGGGACTGTGAAGGGGTAACCCTGTTTCAACCCTAGGAGTAGGTGGCTCCTAGTGGATGATACACATGCCTACATCCTTAGGGACTGTGAAGGGGTAACCCTGTTTCAATCCCAGGAGTAGGTGGCTTCTAGTGGATGACAGCCATGCCTACATCCTTAGGGACTGTGAAGGGGGTAACCCTGTTTCAGCCCTAGGAGTAGGTGGCTCCTAGTGGATGACAGCCATGCCTACATCCTTAGGGACTGTGAAGGGGTAACCCTGTTTCAATCCCAGGAAGGGGGTAACCATGTTTCAGCCCTAGGAGTAGGTGGCTCCTAGTGGATGATACCTATGCCTACATCCTTAGGGACTGTGAAGGGGTAACCCTGTTTCAATCCCAGGAGTAGGTGGCTTCTAGTGGATAATACCCATGCCTACATCCTTAGGGACTGTGAAGGGGGTAACCCTGTTTCAGCCCTAGGAGTAGGTGGCTTCTAGTGGATGGTACCCATGCCTACATCCTTAGGGACTGTGAAGGGGGTACTCCAAACTATGATTGCTAATATCGACGATACGCACACCTTTCATGAATAAAGTAGGAGTCTATACTTGTGGATTGAGCGGTAATAATGAATAAAGAGATATTTGTTTTTTCCTTGTTCTTCACAGCCAGCTGAAAAGAGAGGGGTGGAATGTTTTATCAATGGAGGGGATACATATGTTGTTGTCCTTTGTTTCAGAATCTTACTATCGTCTTCTTGTGTGCAATTTGTCCGTGTGTGTACAAACGCGACTAACAATGCGTTATACTGCCAACAAACAAACAAACTAGAATTTTTTTTTCAATTGTTAGCCTACAACAGTTAGATTGGTTCGTCAACTGTGGAGAATTGTAATCGAAAAATGAGTTACTTTAAAATCCTCTAAAATCAAATTTTTTGACTGGTAAGATAATTTCAAGCCATGAGTGTGAACACTAAAAGCAGACCTTGCCTTGATCGAACATCGAACACATGTGGAAGTACATGCAAGTCCTAGTCGTGAGTTTGTTGCATTTTTCCGGCAATGCCGACCAGGTGTATTGCTGCTAAATGCAGTAAAACAACTTTAGATGGGGTCAGTTTGCAAAGTGGTCGGTCCATTGTCTTTTTTCAGCGCTGTGCAGCGAACACTTCGGAAAACAATACACCACACATTTGACATGAAAAGAAAAGGTATTCTGAAACATGAAACCATCCCAACAATTTTTCTTGCTAGTGGGACGTCGAAGATGACATTAAAAGCACCTTTTGGTCCCTCTGAATGTGCAATTTGGTTGTAGATCTATCCAGTACATGTACACCCAAAAGCTTGTTACGGATACCTGACCTGCACCCGGGTACCTGCCCTGTATAGTATCCTGACAACATCAATGTGGAACCACAGCAGAACCTGACTATTTTTCACGTGAGAAGTCCATTGTCTGCTAGGTTTTCTGTATTGTTTTAAATTTGATTTTTCAGGGTGAAGGACTAAACATCAGCCTTGGTATCCATCTTTTTCGGATTCAGCACCCCCAAATTAGTTAAATCAGGTATGTTACCAACTTTTACTCAAAAATGACGCTCACTTCCTTAACTAGAGCACTTTTTGGAAATCTGGTCTAGACTAATAGACCCTTTAAAGGATTAAAAACAGAACACTGTAACCCAGTCTTTACTTATTTTGGTTTACACCAGCAGGACTTGAACCTGTTACCTCTGAATTAACTTCCCGTCTTGGTTCAGGGCAAGCTTTTGTATAGCAACCTCCAGTTGAGCAAACTTCCGTACCATTGTGCCATGCACTCTCATTGAATGTTGGGCCATTCGGGACTGAAATTTTTGCCAAAGGACACTAAAAATGGAAACAAGGTCGTCGGAATGGGGTTTTTTTTACTTGGTGTTTATCTTGGTGTCAGGAGCATTAACAATTGTTTTATCCAGAGGATTTTTGTAAAATTAGTAAATTATACAAAACTAAGTATCATGATTTTTTTTCTTTTTTCAAATCAGTTGTATTTGGGAGTATCGACCCGAACCCTGCATCTCTTACTAACTATGCAAACACTTGCCCTGAAACATTTGATGTAGCAACTGTCTCAATTGTCATAGAACTTTCAATTTAAGAAAACACCTTGTGGCTAAGCATGTCATTGTACCAGACATTGTTCAAATCTAACTTTCAAATGGCTGATCACTAATACTGAAGTCATCTTGTCACATTCCGTCTTACCCAGGGGACGATGTTGCAGATCACTTCCTGGTGGACTATGAGAAGAAGGCCATCAGTGACATGAAGGAGAAGAGAAGACCCGAGGAGGAGGAAGAGGAGGCAGCAAGGGCGGGGCCAGAGTATGAGATGGGGGCTACGGATGTACCTGGCCCAGTCGACCCTCAAGACCAATGGTAAGGAAATTCATCTAGAGGGGGGGGGGGGAAGAGGAGGCAGCAAGGGCGGGGCCAGAGTATGAGATGGGGGCCACGGATGTACCTGGCCCTGTCGACCCTCTAGACCAATGGTAAGGAAGTCATCCAGGGAGGGGAAGGGGGAAAACAGGATGCAGCAAGGGCGGGGCCGGAGTATGAGATGGGGGCCTCAGATGTACCTGGCCCTGTCGACCCTCTAGACCAATGGTAAGGAAGTCATCCAGGGAGGGGAAGGGGGAAAACAGGAGGCAGCAAGGGCGTGGCGGGAGTATGAGATGGGGGCCTCAGATGTACCTGGCCCTGTCGACCCTCTAGACCAATGGTAAGGAAGTCATCCAGGGAGGGGAAGGGGGAAAACAGGATGCAGCAAGGGCGGGGCCGGAGTATGAGATGGGGGCCTCAGATGTACCTGGCCCTGTCGACCCTCTAGACCAATGGTAAGGAAGTCATCCAGGGAGGGGAAGGGGGAAAACAGGAGGCAGCAAGGGCGTGGCCGGAGTATGAGATGGGGGCCTCAGATGTACCTGGCCCTGTCGACCCTCTAGACCAATGGTAAGGAAATCATCCAGGGAGGGGAAGGGGGAAAACAGGAGGCAGCAAGGGCGGGGCTGGAGTACGAGATGGGGGCCTCAGATGTACCTGGCCCTGTCGACCCTCTAGACCAATGGTAAGGAAGTCATCCAGGGAGGGGGGAGGGGGAAAACAGGAGGCAGTAAGGGCGGGGCTGGAGTATTAGATGGGGGCCTCAGATGTACCTGGCCCTGTCAATCCTCTAGACCAATGGTGAGGAAATCATTCGAGGGGAAAATCGAGCTAAAAATCCCATCTCATTTGCTGCTTATTTTTGCTTTGTAGAAAATGTTTAGGTGCTTTGTCCACTTAAAGGCAGTATTAGTACTTTCGGCAATCCTCACTTGGTACATGTATATCTCTAAGTAAGTATTTATAACCATGTTTTTAAGACCAATGTCAAATCCGTCCACGTTTAGTGTTTAGTGTGGATGGTGACAGCACATTGTCTACATTGGGTAATTAAATTGTCAAAGACAAGTATTCTCAGTTGGTGTATCCCAACATATGAATCAAATACAAATCTGTGAAAACTTTTAAAACAATCGAAGTAGCGAGAGAGTAATTGAAGAAAAAACACCATCGTTGCCCAAATTTGTGTGCTTTTAGAAGCCTGAGAAAGGCTTCAGGCCTGAATGTCTTTAATTACTTGGGTGAAAAGTTGCCCCTTTCTCAAAAACTATGTTACTTCAAAGGGAGCTGTTTCTCGCAATGTTTTATACTATCAAATCAACAGCTCTCCATTGCTAGTTATTAAGTAAGTGTTTATGCTAACAATTGCTTTGAGTAATTACCATGGTGTTCAGTGGATTTTAAAGTCATACTTTCCTTGTTTTCTCTTCTTCTTTGACAGTTGAACATTCAAGGTTGGAAACATTTGTTTGAAAAACTTTGTGACACGTGGAAGCCAGCTGGTCATAAACACTGGTCATTATCAACCATTCGTAAATCCCCCAGACAGTTTTTCTACTCCTATTGGTGGAGAGTGCGTCACGTGGGGTGTTTAAACGGTTGATAAAGACACAGCTGAAGCTGTTTAAGACTGGCTGGCTTCCGCAAGTCGGGCGCGCGCGCGCAAGATTATCACGCGGAACTCAAATCATAGCTATACAGCGCGTAATATATGTAAGTGCGCGCATAATCCTTTATAAGCGCGCGCGCGTACACACAACCCACGCGCATCAAACAGATTCTTCACAAAGTTTTTGAAAAAAATATTTCAAACCTCAAATTTTCAATTGTCAAAGTGTCTATAATTGTATTTTGTTTAAAGTTTTTTAACAAAAGGGCATTTATGAATGGGAATAAAAGAATAGTGACTCGTTCTTAAACATCCGTTAAAAACCTTGCAGGGTCGTTGCCGTGCGATAAGGCTCGGGCCTTCACACGGCAACGACCCTGCCGGTTTTAAACGGCCGTTTAAGAACTCGTCGCTACACTTTTATTCCCTTATTTAAACACCCCGCACTTGACGCGCTCTCCACCAATAGGAGTAGAGAAACTGTCCGGAGTATTTATGAATCTACATTTAAAGTCTGTACTTTCCTTGTTTTTCTCTTCTTCTCAGAATGGATTTTGTGGACACCTTAGGACGATCCAGACGCTGTATGAAGAAAGATCTTCCTGAGCTCATCAACATTGATAAACGTCTTAATCCTCAGGCATTTAGGTAAGTCCAGATTATCACCGGATATAAATGATTGGTCTCCGCGCTCGCTATTTGATTCATAGTTTGTAAAAGCACACAATTTGTGCAACATTTTGGTTTAGGAGGCCGAAAAAAATACAACTCCAAAGAAGTCACTCATACAGAGTGAACTTGGTCAACTATTCTACATTCTGGTAATGAAATAAGTAGTAATAGTAATAGTGAAAACTTGTAAAGCGCACAAATCCATCCTCATGGCGCTAAAAAAGTTACCCTTAAAAAGTGACTAGCACTGTGACCCTGAAGGTAGCTGTGTAGAGAAGATGATGAAGAAATTTCAGTTTTAGATGTTGGAGGAAAACCCAAACAGTTTATGTGTACAGTTCAGATTTATCCAAGTTCATGGTCTGGGTCTTGGTGTCAGACATTGGGGTCATGGTCTTGGTTCTGGAGGGACAGTCTTCGTCTTGGCCTCACAGAGGAGGTCTTGGTCTTGGTCTCCCCCTAGGAGGTTAGGTCTTTGTCTTGTCTCAGTCTTGGAGGGAAGGTCTCGGTTTTAAAGAGATGGCCTTGGTTTAAATGTTAGGAGGGAGGTCTCTTGGTCTCGAACTTGAACATGAGTTCTTGGACTTGATCTCAATTTCTTGGTCTTGGTCACGATCTCATTGCGGAGGTCTTGGTCTTGATTTTAAGCTACAAGGGAAGGTCTTGTTTTTTGTCTCGATCTTGGAGGGGAAGTCTTTGACTTGGTCTTGAGGTCTTGGTCTTGATCTCAGACGGAAGATCTTGGCCTTGGTTTCGATCTTGGAGGTTAGGTTTTGGTCTTGGTCTCACAGAAAAGGTATCTGTCTTTGTATCAATCTTGGAGAGGAGTTCTTTGTCTCAATCTTCTTGTGGGATGAGTATTGCTAGTCTCAACATTTCATCTAGCCTGCTCTAGTCATCATCAGCACTCACACTACCCTTTAAAGGAACACGTTGCCTTGGATCGGTCGAGTTGGTCTTTGAAAAGCGTTTATAACCGTTTGTTATAAAATGCATATGGTTAGAAAGATGTTTTAAAAGTAGAATATAATGATCCACACAAGTATCACTCGAAATTGCGTGGTTTTCCTTTACCTCGTCGTCAAACACGGTCGGTCATTTATGGGAGTCAAATTTTTGACTCCCATAAATGGCCCGCAAAGTAAAAGGAAAACCACGCAATTTCGAGGCAAATTTGTGTGGATCGTTGTATTCTACTTTTAAAACATCTTTCTAACCATACGCATTTTATAACAAATGGTTATAAACGCTTTTCAAAGACCAACTCGACCGATCCAAGGCAACGTGTTCCTTTAACTTGACCTGTCTTTGTTTGCATAACTTAGGGAGAAGGAAGACAAAGAGAAATCTATGAAGCAAGAATCACTTCCAGATTTTCGCTCTTGTGATAATAATATCTGTTGGCATGTGGCCTTAAAGGATTTGGGTACTTTTTGTATCAAACACAAAACACAATGTTCACAGATTTACATCAAACTGACACTGTTTGAAGCTAATGACAGTAGCAAGCTTCCCTTTAATAAAATATTACTTACTGAGGTGCTATAGTTTTTGAGAAATAAGTAAAACAATGTCATGAAAAAACGTTTTTACATTCTAAAATAATTTTCGTCTCATGATCACTGAGACAAAAATTATTTTCATGACATTGTGTTACTCATTTCTCAAAACTGCAGCACCTCAGCAAGTAATATTTTCAGGGTAGCTTTCTACTATCATTATCTTCAAACTGTAAATTTGGTGTAAATCTGTAGACATTGTGTTTTTATCCTACAAAAAGTACATAGACCCTTTAAAGGATTGGGAAAGAGGAGACTGTTAAATCAGCCTTGATGGGAAGAATACTGCCCTCTGGTGGCGGATGGGGATGAGATAATAAGCTTCACTTTAATACCTGTTTTTGTTTTGCATATCTTAGGGAGAAGGACGACAAAGAGAAAGCTATGAAGCAAGAAACACTGCCAGATCTTCTCTTTGGTGACATGCATCGGAAGATGATGAGGAAGAAATGGGAGGCTGAGGAGGAAGAAATGAGGAGCCGAGGTCCTGGGCCTCTTCACTACCAGAACCTCAAGTTTGATGGTAAGGTGTAAGATAGGGTTCTTAAAGGCACTGGACACCTTTGGTAATTGTTAAAGACCAGTCTTCTCACTTGTTGTATCTCAACATATGCATAAAATAACAAAATTGGAGCTCAATAGGTCGTCGAAGTTGCCAGATAAGAATGAAAGAAAAAACGCCTTTGTCGCATAAGTTGTGTCCTTTCAGATGCTTGATTTCGAGACCTCAAATTCTAAATCTTAGGTCTCGAAATGAAATTTCTCGAAAACTACTCAACTTCAGAGGGAGCCGTTTCTCACAATGTTGTATACTATCAACCTTTACCCATTTCTCTTTACCAAGTGAGGTTTTATGCTAATAATTATTTTGAGTAATTATCCTTTAAATGCCCCAGGCGGCCCTCATGCCTTCCTTTTGTTACGCAACACCAGGCGGTTTCTCTGACTCCACTCACACCTGTGTACTCACTGCATGCACTCCCTCTCTCATTTATATTTTTAGGACTCACTCCTGGATGAGGCAGTAGGTTAAAGCCATTGGACCCTTTCGGTACAGATAAAAAAATTAAAGTTCACAGATTTTCAAATAACTGACAGGGTTTACAGAAGGTAGTGGTGAAAGACTACTCTTGAAATATTATTCCATGAAATGCTTTACTTTTTCACTTGAGAAAACAGTAAAACAGTATCAATTCTCGATAACGAGAATTACTGATTTATTTTAAACACATGTCGTGACACGGCGAAACAGGCGGATACAAGGGTGGGTTTTCTCGTTATTTTCTCCCGACTCCGATGACCTATTGAGCCTAAATTTTCACAGGGTTTGTTATTTGATATCGAAGTTGTGATACAGGAAGTGTGGGCCTTGGACAATACTGTTTACCAAAAGGGTCCAATGGCTTCAAAGGCAGTGTACACTATTGGTAATTACTCAAAATAATTATTGGCATCAAACCTTTCTTGGTGACGAGTAATAGGGAGAGGTTGATGGTATAAATCATTGTGAGAAACGTCTCCCTCTGAAGAGCCATAGTTTTCGAGAAAGAAGTAATTTTCCACGAATTTGATTTTGAGACCTTAGGTTTAGAACTTGAGGTCTCAACCATCATATGTTGAGGTTCACAATCTGTGAAGGCTAGTCTTTGACAATTACCAATAGTGTCCACTGCCTTTAACCATCACCAGAATGTGTGTATAATGAGTGCCACATAGCGACTCTTATCTGTTAGAGAGGACAATTCAATTCAGCACTTACATTACTTTATGGGGACTCTTGGTGCTGTGGTGTACGGGGCCTAATTTCATAGAGCTGCTAAGCACAAAAATTTGCTTAGCATGAAATTTCTTCCTTTATAAAAACAGGATTACCAACCAAATTTCCACATGATTTTCCGGATAAGCAAACAACAGCTGAATACCAGTAACAAGAAATATGCAACAATGGAAATTATTCCCATCTGAAAGCACACAAATTCGTCCAACAAGGGTGTTGTTTCTTTCATCATTTTCTCGCAACTTCGTTGACCGATTGAGCCCAAATTTTCACAAGCTTGTTATTTTATGCTTTTGTTGGGATACACCAAGTGAGAAGACTGTTCTTTGACAATTACCAAATGTGTACCTTCCCTTTAAAGGCAGTGGACACTGTTGGAATTGTTGATTGTATAAAACATTATGAGAAACGGCTCCCTCTGAAGTAACGTAGTTTTTGAGAATTTTGTTTTCCATGAGTTTGATTTCGAGACCTCATATTAGATTTTGAGGTCTCAAAATCAAGCATCTGAAAGCACCCAATATTGTGTGACAAGGGTGTTTTCTGTCATTATTATCTTGCAACTTCGATGACCAATTGAGCTCAAATTTTAACATGTTTGTTATTTCATGCATATGTTGAGATACACTCAGTGAGAAGACTGGTCTTTGACAAACACCAAAAGTGTCCAGAGTCTTTAATGCCAGTTTTGTTTCTGTTCAGAGGTGAGAGAGATGGGTGTCGGCTGCTTTGACTTCTCAAAAGATGAGGGAGAGAGACAGAGTCAGATGGAGATGTTGAGTCATCTTAGAGACGAGGTAAGAAGATAACATGAGTTTTGTGTTGATTAAGGGCAGTGGACACTATTGGTAATTGTCAAAGACTAGCCTTCACAGTTGCCTTTAAAGACCAGCATTCTCACTTGGTGTATCCCAACATTTGCATACAATAACAAACCTGTGAAAATTGGTCTTCGAAGTTACAAGAAAATAATGAAAGAAAAAACACTCTTGTTGCACAACTTTGTGTGCTTTCAGTTGCATAACCTCTTTCTCAAAAACTACGTTACTTCAGAGGAAAACTATGGGAAAACAGTTAAGGAGATGTTTTCTCTGCAACCTTACTAGTTTTTACGGTACTTGTAGTTTAGCACTTGGATAAGCATAGCCTGAACATCTGACGCCACACTTCGTGGCTCGCAAATAACACCAGAGACCGGCATCAAAAACTGGCGTGTGTTTTGACTTTTGTACTCATTAATTTCACATAGAGATACGCAGTCAAATTCCATTGCGGACTTGACAGTAGTGTACTGTTTGGGCATAATGGGTGCACGTTTATCCAATATCATTGTATCCAATGGAATCACTGGATCTAGCGGCATGGACCTGAAAGACAGACCCCCAGTCTAGGATAGGCATCACAACCAGCCCTCAACCCACAACCCGCATAATAATAATAAAAATTAATAATAATAACCCGTTTTTATATATCGCTTCTCACACCCGGAGGGCGTCCAAAAGCGCTTCACATTATTACCATGGTCACTGGGCCTTAAATCACTCCTTAAACCATCTCAGCTCCCTGGTGGGGAGTATGCAGCTGGTGCAACATCAATATGCGCTACTCGGTAAATCAATCACAAGAACCATCTCTGCCCCCACAGGTACCCATTTACCCTTGGGTGGAGAGAAGAAATTTTAGTTAAGTGTCTTGCTCAGGAACACAAGTGTCACGACCGGGATTCGACCCACACTCTGCTGAACAGAAGCATCAGAGCTCTTATCCGCTCGGCCATGACACCCATACATGTATATCACAACCCATAACCCACCTCGACAACCCAACAACCTACAGCAACAAAATACCAAAGTACAACTCACTACCAACACCTCAGAACCCACAACCCTTCTCTTGCAACTTCGATGAGTAATTAAGTCCAAACATTCACAGACTTGTTATGTTGGGATACACCAAGTGAGAAGACGGGTCTTTGACAATTACCAATAGTGTCCAGTACCATGGTTAGTTTTGCGATAGCACCATGTTTAAATAAGGGAATCAATGTGTGGTGAAGAGGTTTCCAACTAGTGGTTTAATCCCAACGAGGCTTGGTTCTTGATAATTTTACCGAGACGAAGTCGAGGTAAATTATAGAGAACCAGGCCTCGGCGGGTTTAAACCACTAGTTGAAAACTATTCAACACACTTTGATTCCCATTCATAAATACCTTTTCGGTCAAAAACATCATCACTTTTTTGTCAAAAAGTAAAATAAATGCAAAAATTTTAATTTTTAAAAGATTTCTTTCAACAAAACACGGTAAATTGACAGGGTCAGTTTACCATGCGTCCAGGATTGTATTGTCATTCTACAGAGAAGTTGCGGTACTTAAACCAAAAACAGTCCATTTGGGAACACGTTTTTGTAAACATACATCAATTTTTCGCTATCTTTGTGAGGACTTTCCTTTGTCCCTCTAACTAAACACTCTCCATAAGAGCATGAGAAAATGTGAAGATGTAAAAATACAAAGGAGTCCAGTGCGAGGACAGCATTGCTCGTTTTGAGTTCCTTTGTTCTACTGTCCCCTCTCTTCCGATGAAACCATGTCATCGAATTCAATGAATTCAAAATCTGGTGTTTCTGATCAGCAGAGTGTGGGTTCGAATCCCCAGCCGTGACACTTGTGTCCTTAAGCAAGACACTTAACCATTGCTTCGTCCTTCGGATGGGACGTAAAGCCGTTGGTCCCATGTGTTGTGTAACGCATGTAAAAGAACCTAGTGCACTTATCAAAAAGAGAAGGGGTTCGCCCCGATGTTCCTGGCTGTGGATGCTTAATGCGCCGTAGCACCTTGTAAACCCTTATAAGGTGCTAACTAATTGGGTCTCAACATTCATCACTGCAATAGCCTATCTTTCTGAAAGTTTGTATATACTCAGCGCCTTGAGTACCTCGTTAGGTAGATACGTGCGCTATATAAGACTTCGATATTATTATTATGTATTGTATGTTAATAAACCTAGTAAACATGGTAAAAGAAGAACATGCACTAAACCTTGTGGAGAGTTAGGATTTCAGAGTCTTGTTGTGATTAAAGGGGTTTTTTCATGATCAAAGCAGATCTGTGGCTGTACATAGTATCATGAACTCTCACCTGCATGTTTGTGTGTACTCGCCTTAGATATGATACCGAGGGAGGGCACATGTGTGACCTGTCACAACCAAAATGAGCTAAAAGTCGGAATTTAAAATAAATTAGCTATTCACATTTCTGAATTCTGCAGATCAAGAGCTTTCCAATGGTATACAACACTTGGGGTGACAATAATCCTCCAAGTCGACAGAGCTTGTGGAAACATGAGAGTTCTCACTTATCTAATGAGAAAGATTTGACTTTGACCGTCTGTAATGGGAAATGGCACAATGCGACTTATAGCTCATTTCGTTGTGACAGGTCACATATATGTACAGTAATTCATGAATCCGTTTAAAGCTACAGGCCTGTTGAGTATAACACAGCCCCTTGGAACCTAACCTTCCTAAAACCTTCTCTATCCTCTTTGCTGAAATAAACGATTCAGAAGGACTTTACACCGCAATAACAATATTGTACCAGGGCTGTGTTTTGAGAACGTTGCATGGAGGGACGTCTCGTCTTCTTGGTCACGTTGCATGCTGAACCAAATTGTTAGTCCAAATGTAGCACATATCAATGCGCAGTTCAATCTGGCACCGCGTGTGCGCACATGTTTTTGTTTTTAAAGGCAGTGGACACTATTGACAATTACTCAAAATAATTACTATCATAAAACCTTACTTGATTACGAGTAATGGGGAGAGGTTGATAGTATAAAACATTGTGAGAAACAGCTCCCTCTGAAGTGACGTAGTTTTTGAAAAAGAAGTAATTTTCCGCGAATTTGATTTCGGGACCTCAGATTTAGAATTTGCGGTCTCGAAATCAAGCATCTGAAAGCACACAACTTCGTGTGACCATGGTGCGACAAGGGTGTGTTTTTCTCTCATTAATATCTCGCAACTTTGACGATAGATTGAGCTGAAATTTTCACAGGTTTGTTATTTTATGCATTATAATGTTGAGATACACCAACTGTGAAGACTAGTCTTTGACAGTTATCAATAGTGTCCAGTGTCTTTAAAATGGCTGCAAATTACTAGTACATATAGGTTTGCGGTAACACCATGTGTGTATCTGCTTGCCGGTTAGAGTTTGTTCTTAGAGAACTGTCTTGCTTAATTCTACTTCCGTGGAGTAGATTGATCAGGAGACTTCTCAGTTCAATCTGGCACCGTGTGTGCGCACATGTTTTTGTTTTTAGCAAAGTGGCTTCATAAGTACTGGCACGACAAATCAGGTATCAGTTGCAATCGCCAAAACGCACCCCTGATGTCAACTGAAGATATTGAAGACTTTGTTTAACTTTTATAATCAGGTAGCTGTCATTTAAAACTAACAATTTGTTTACAATTCTTATTTATAAACAGAAGAGTCGCAATGGGACAGGGTGAAGAAGCAAGTACATGAAGAGCGCCCTCAAGAGTTTGCTCCTCCACAGCAGTACAACTGGATGATGCCATCGATGAGACAAACTCCAAAGAAGAAGAGCAAGTTTGCGTCCACAAAAAGTTGCGACGACACGCTTAACACGTCAAAACAGCCGCAGGAGTTCGCTCCTCCTAGTAATTCTGCAAAGTGGAACATGAGACAGGGTTTGTCTGCAAGTACTTCGTTAGAGGACAAGAAATCTCAGGATCAAGGCAGCAGGCTGGGGAATTGAACCAAGAACCGCAAAGAACTGGAGAAGATTTCTGCCATGGAGGTAGCCTGATCATCTGATGTCATTCTTCAAGGCTCGTGAATAACACCAGAGAGCGGCCAAAAACCGGCGTGTAGTTGACCTCTGACCTCTGTCGTTTCACATATAGATACACAGTCAAATTACATTGCGGACTTGAGAGCAGTGACTATTTGGACATTATGTCACTGCATGTGAATTGTATCCAATGGGAATCACTGGATCTAGCGGCAGCGACCTGTCTTTATCCTTGCGGATAAAGACAGGGGCCCAGTCTACCATGGAGGGATCGGAGCTAAGGTAGTTAGTGCGGACTCTATAGCACAAGCTTTGTTTTTCTTCCGTAGTAAGGCAAAGAAGTAGGACTCAATAGAGGCCACAATTTGACAATATTTGATAAAGGAAAACACTTGTCGAAAAGTAGCACTGAATTTTCAGGTATTATTAAAACCTCAGAAATTTACAAAGGGTTCCCCCATGGCAGATTCTTTTCCAAAGTGTAAGTCTATGTTTATTGAGGGCAAAAATTGACAAAATCTCAAGCATATTTATCATTTTTGGGCTAAAAATTGAAGGAAAACAAATCACAAGGGGTCATAAGTCCAGTTGTTTTATCAAATTTTAGCCCAACATTAAAAAAACGACAAGGGGTAAAGTCCTGTTGTTTTATCTTGATAACTTAGCCTTGTAAACTTTTTGCTCGAAAAAAATCATAGGCCTAAGGCCTTGTAATCTTTTCGCTCAAAAAAAAATAACAAAGCTATATATATATAGCCTTGCAAAAAAGAGCAGAGTATTTCTCGAAGGCTAATTACTATAATTCGACCAACTAAAAAAAATAAGTAAAAAAAACATAACGTGGAAGAAGAGTCTTTCTCGAAGGCTAAATTACTATAATTCGGCCAACTAAAAAAAATAAGTAAAAAAAACATAACGTGGAAGAATGTTGTGATTGTTGTTATTTGTCTATTATTGTTACGCAATAAACCAGTCGGGCGTGACCGGTGGCTGGGCAGCATCCTGCGGCCTGGCCATGCGGCAGTCCGTTGCCCACCAGTCTTCGTCGTTGTGGTATAATTCTTAGCTCTCGTGTCGACCAGTCCAACGGGACTCTAAAAAAATCATAAGGCTATAGCTTTGTTAACTTTTCGTTTGAAAAAAATCATAAGGCCTTGTGAACTTTTTGCTCGAAAAATATCATAAGGCTATATATAGCCTTTAAACTTTATGCAAACAAAAAAATCATAAGGCCTTGTGAACTTTTCGCTCTTTAAAAATCACAAGGCTAAAGCCTTGTAACCTTACCCTTGTGAACTTTTTGCTCCAAAAAATCCATAACTTTTCGCTTGTGAACCTTTCGCTCCAAACGAAATCACCGGGCTATTATTAACCTTGTTAACTTTAACCTTGTTAAATCATAAGGCCTTGTGAACTTTTCGCTCTAAAAAAATCATAAGGCCTTGTGAACTCTTCGCTTGAAAAAAAAATCACCAGGCCTTGTGAGCTTTTCGCTCGAAAAAAATCACCAGGCCTTGTGAACTTTTTGCTCGAAAAAAAAACATAAGGCCTTGTGAACTTTTCGCTCTAAAAAAAGTCACAAACTAACCCTTGTGAACTTTTTGCTCCAAAAAATCCATAACTTTTCGCTTGTGAACCTTTCGCTCTAAACAAAATCACCAGGCTATTATTAACATTGTGAACTTTTCGCTCAAAATAAAATCATAAGGTTATATATAGCCTTGTAAACTTTTCGCTGGACAAAAATCATAAATCTATAGCCTTGTGAACTTTTCGCTTGTGAACTTTTCGCTCTAAAAAAAATCACCAGGCCTTGTGAGCTTTTCGCTCGAAAAAAATCTTAAGGCCTTGTGAACTTTTTGCTCGAAAAAAAAATCATAAGGCCTTGTGAACTTTTTGCTCTAAAAAAATCACAAGGCTAAAGCCTTGTAAACTTACCCTTGTGAACTTTTTGCTCCAAAAAATCCATAACTTTTCGCTTGTGAACTTTTTGCTCGAAAAAAATCATAAGAATTGTGAGCGATTGTAGCCTTGTGAAATTTTCGCTTTAAAAAAATCATAAGGCCTTGTGAACTTTTCGCTTGAAAAAAAAATCACCAGGCCTTGTGAACTTTTCGCTTGAAAGAAATCATAAGGCCTTGTGAACTTTTCGCTCGAAAAAAAAAAATCATAAGGCCTTGTGAACTTTTTGCTCGAAAAAAATCATAAGGCTATTATAGCCCTTTAATATTTTTGCTCTTAAAAAATCATAAGCTATAGCCTTGTGAACTTTTCGCTCTAAAAAAATCATAAGGCCTTGTGAATTTTTTGCGCGAAAAAAATCATAAGGCCTAGTGAACTTTTTGCTCGAAAAAATCATGAGTCTTTAAACTTTTTGCTTTAAAGACAGTGGACACTATTGGTAATCACTCAAAATAATTATTAGCATAAAACCTTTCTTGGTGATAAGTAATGGGGAGAGGTTGATGGTAAAAAACATTGTGAGAAACGGCTCCTTATGAAGTGCCATAGTTTTCGAGAAAGAAGTTATTTTCCACGAATTTGATTTTGAGACCTCAAGTTTAAAACTGGAGGTCTCGAAATCAACCATCTAAATGCACACAACTTCGTGACAAGGGTGTTTTTGTTTGTTATTTTATGTATACGTTGAGACACACCAACTGTGAACGCTAGTCTTTGACAATTACCAATAGTGTCCAGTGCCTTTAAAAAAATCATAAGGCCTTTTCGCTCCAATGTGTACTTTTCGCTCGAAAAAAATCATTGTGAACTTTTTGCTCGAAACAAAATCATAAATCTATAGCCTTGTGAACTTTTCGCTTGTGAACTTTTCGCTCTAAAAAAAATCACCAGGCCTTGTGAGCTTTTCGCTCGAAAAAAATCACCAGGCCTTGTGAACTTTTTGCTCGAAAAAAAAATCATAAGGCCTTGTGAACTTTTCGCTCTAAAAAAATCACAAGGCTAAAGCCTTGTAAACTTACCCTTGTGAACTTTTTGCTCCAAAAAATCCATAACTTTTCGCTTGTGAACTTTTTGCTCGAAAAAAATCATAAGAATTGTGAGCGATTGTAGCCTTGTGAAATTTTCGCTTTAAAAAAATCATAAGGCCTTGTGAACTTTTCGCTTGAAAAAAAATCACAAGGCTTTGTGAACTTTTCGCTTGAAAGAAATCATAAGGCCTTGTGAACTTTTCGCTCGAAAAAAAAAAATCATAAGGCCTTGTGAACTTTTTGCTCGAAAAAAATCATAAGGCTATTATAGCCCTTTAATATTTTTGTTCTTAAAAAATCATAAGCTATAGCCTTGTGAACTTTTCGCTCTAAAAAAATCAAAAGGCCTTGTGAATTTTTTGCGCGAAAAAAATCATAAGGCCTAGTGAACTTTTTGCTCGAAAAAATCATGAGTCTTTAAACTTTTTGCTTTAAAGGCAGTGGACACTATTGGTAATCACTCAAAATAATTATTAGCATAAAACCTTTCTTGGTGATAAGTAATGGGGAGAGGTTGATGGTAAAAAACATTGTGAGAAACGGCTCCTTATGAAGTGCCATAGTTTTCGAGAAAGAAGTTATTTTCCACGAATTTGATTTTGAGACCTCAAGTTTAAAACTGGAGGTCTCGAAATCAACCATCTAAATGCACACAACTTCGTGACAAGGGTGTTTTTGTTTGTTATTTTATGTATACGTTGAGACACACCAACTGTGAACGCTAGTCTTTGACAATTACCAATAGTGTCCAGTGCCTTTAAATCATAAGGCCTTTTCGCTCCAATGTGTACTTTTCGCTCGAAAAAAATCATTGTGAACTTTTCGCTCGAAACAAAATCATAAGGCCTTGTGATCTTAGCACTCGACAAAATTCATAAGGCCTTGTGAACTTTTCGCTCGAAAAAAATCACAAGGCCTTGTGAACTTTTTGCTCGAAAAAAAATTCATAAGGCTATATCTATCGCCTTTTAACTTTTTGCTCAACAAATATCATTAGGCCTTGTGAACTTTTCGCTCTAAAAAAATCACATGTAAACTGACAACCGATAACCGACATCAAAACTCAACAACTTCCACCTTGTGAACTTTTTGCTCCAAAAAATCCTAAGGCCTTGTAAACTTAGCTCAAAAAAAATCATATAGCCTTTTAACTTTTTGCTCAAAAAAAATCACAAGGCTTGTGAATTTTCCGCTCAAAAAAAATCATAAGGTTATTTTAGCCTTTTAACTTTATGCTCGAAAAAAAAAATAGCCTTGTGAACTTTTCGCTCAAAGAAAATCGTAAGGCCTTGTGAACTTTTTGCTCAAAAAAATAGCCTGGTGAACTTTTCCCTTGAAAAAAATCATAAGGCTTAATGATAAAAATGCTGGACTTTACCCCTTATAGTTTTTAAAGTTTCACCCCAACTTTCAAGTAAAAATAAAAAATAACAACTTCCTAATTATTGCTTCAAATATTATTATTGGTTTCTGTTTCATAACAAAGGCTCAAGAAAAGCCTTACTGCATCATAAAGAGCACAACATTGCACCTGAAAAAAAATAGGCAAAAATTGAGAAAAGTGCTGGCCTCACCCCCTATGATTCTTTCAAATTTCAGCCAATAAAATAATGCAGTTCGTACTACATCACGCGCATGCACATCGGGCAAGGCATGCTGGGAATTGGTTTTGCCTCGTCCCCAGCGCCTTGCTTTAAGACTGACCGCTGGGTATGGGGCCGAGAGAAGGACAAAATGGTGCGACGAGATCGATCACCCCTGGGAACGAGGTTGATGAACCCCTTTACTCCCCGCGGCCATTTTCTTTCTGAGCGCGGGCATCGTGTGTTCCACGTGTGTGTGGAGAAAAACACATTTTCTGCAACTATTTACATCGAAAACCGACATCAAAACTCAACAACCTCCACGATGAGAACTGCACGGATGTTCATAGAATCTTCTTAATCAGGTAAATGATTCATGTGTTAATGCAAAAGAGGAAATTTGAGGGGTTTTCTAAGACAAGATTGTCTTCGCAATATGTAACAGTCAAATCATTGTCAGCTTATGATACCCAAGACAAATTCGAAGAAACATAGATTACTAAGATTTGTTAAAATGTTTATTAAACCACTGAATTCTCGCTCAATACAAGTGAGGAAAATATTGTTAGGGACGGATAGACCCACATCGATTTTGCTGATGAATTCTGACGCTTTACACTATACGTTTTTTGTTTCTTCAACTCCTTCAATGCAAGTTTTAAGACTAAAAGAGTAAAATCACTGGGTGCACATATTTTTCTTCAAATTGTTTTCTTGTGTGTTGGGAATTAGATTTGACGACATGAAGTACTGTACATGTCTAGCCCTGGTAGGACGTCAGTCAGTGCCACTGTAAAATCTTTCGCATTGGTACGGGACCTTTATACCCTGGACTCCGTCGCGTTGCCTGCATCGGAGGAGTCCAATCTGGGCTATGTACATGTCATGTGTATGTGGAGACAATTTAAAGGCCCCTGAACATGCTGTCCTGAAGTAATTTTCCCAATGCCTTATGCTTTCTATATCCCCTCATTTGTATGAACACTAATTTACATCCATACTCTAAATATAATTTTGTTCTTTTTCAGAGTTCGTGGAATCTGATGTTTCCCTTTCATCAAGTGTATGCTGCCTCTCCCTGCATCTTAGCAGTCTTTACAGCCACAACAGCAGTCAATGAGGTACAAAGCCTCAACCATTCTGTAAGGCAACCAAAATGTATCATTTTCTATTACTAGCTGTAGTGCCAGAATAATTTGCCAAACTTTCTCTCATACTTTTTTTTCTCCTAAGACCCAAATTATTTAGGACTTCTTTTTTTGTGGGGCCTCCAAAGAATCAGTTAAATTTCTATTACAAACTTTCATTTAGGTCAGCCCCCAAGGATTTTGAGAGAAAAAAATTAGTTTGATAATAAAGCATTCTATTAAATAGCAGTACAGTTTATCTGATACATGGTAGTTACTCCAAAAACTAATTACCATGAAAACGTTAGAGCACTGGTCATATTACAAAAATGTTGTTGGAAAAACACCCTTTAAACTAAAATGTAGTTTTAGGGAAAGTGGTAATTTTTTTTTCACACCCAAAAGTTTGAATCTGAGGAAGGCTTCAGGCATAAAGCTTTTCTCATGCATCTAAAAGCACACAATTTCATGCATGGAATATTGGGTTTTCTTTCATAATTTGTTTTCAACTCTGATGACCATTTTAGCCAAAACTTCCATTGGTTTGTTATTCATGCATTTATTGAGGCACACCAAGTGAGGAGACTGTTGTTTGATAATACCAAAATCATCCTAAACCTTAATTATTTTCTAAAAGTTATTTTTAATTAAAATTAAATCAACACCAAGAAGGCATCAGAGTTATAAGCTATTCATAGAACCAATAATTGTCGAAATATTAGGATTCATCAGAAAATAATAAGCAAACCAGACTAGATTGTTTATTTGAATTTTCAAGACTTTATTTGAACAAACTTTAAATGTCTTCCAAAGAAAGAAAACAATAACACTCAATTAGTGCATCCACACTGTTAGACATTACCCCCACCCACCCCAACCTCAAGAACTTGATTATGACTGTGTTGTATGTTATGTTTCCTTATTGTTTTAATTAAAACAAATTTTGTTTTTGTGGGTGCTTTGGCACTCCTATTGCTTCCTTACTATTCATTTTGATAGTTGCTTAAATTGATGGTTGGAAATTATGCCAGTTGATGTATTATTACTGTTTGAAAACCTCATTGAAATTATTTCAAAATGTTTTTTTTTTTTGTAATGCACTTGTCAAGTGCCACAATTCAAAAATTGTATTTGTAAAATCAAATACAGCTTTCAATTCATACTATTTTTTATTAAAATTATTGAAAATGTGTAGTTTCAAAATTCAACTTAAACCCCAAAATATCCGAGAAGAAATATCAGCTGGCAAATGACAACCATAGCTAAGAAATATAAATGATCAACCAAGGAAGAAATGTAATCTGTTTTATCCAAAAGGAGTCTACATGGCTAACAAAAAAAACTAGTTTCATGAATTAACTTTTTGGTTTCTGCAAACTTGCAAAATATTTTTTTTGTGCTTTTTCTTCACCTTACAAGAACTCAGAATATTTACAGAATCAAAGCGTTTTTTGTTTCTTTTCAAACAAATCTAATTTGACTCCTTTATGGTTTACAGGTTGCATTTCTTACTTATAAAGAAGGTACAACATTGGTATTCATATACTGCATATAGAGTGCACACATTTTGACACAAAAAACGTTATCTCAAACTTGCAGCGTTTTCATAACACATTTCTTTATTTATTGTTTAACTCAATACAGTTTTTACATCAAGTGGACATTTAGATGAATGTTTACTTGCATGCTTACCAAAATTGAAGGTAATGCATGTTCACTAAATTCCCGCAATAAATTTATAAGTTCCATTCACAATAGCATAACTACCAATGTTGTATCTTCTGTAAAGGTCGCATCTTATAGCTTGTTCTGTGACTTTATAATCTCAATCTTGGAAAGTTTTTGAAGTCCACAAAGGGACACAGAGAGTCGAAAATTACTAAGTGTATTTGTCAAAAAATTACTAAGTCCAAAAAAAGACTAAGTACAAACATTGAATATGAGTTTCTGTTCAAAGAATGTCTAAGTACAAACATTGGCTAGTTTTTTGGTCGAAAAAATGACTAAGTCCACAATAGGACACAGAAAGTCAATAATTACCAAGTGTTTTTGTAAAAAAAATGACTACGTCCAAAAAAGACTAAGTACAAACATTGAATATGAGTTTCTGTTCAAAGAATGTCTAAGTACAAACAATGGCTAGTTTTTTGGTCGAAAAAATTACTAAGTCCACAATAGGACACAGAAAGTCAATAATTACCAAGTGTATTTGTCAAAAAATTACTAAGTCCAAAAAAAGACTAAGTACAAACAATGGCTAGTGATTTGGTCAAAAAATGACTAAGTCCACAATGGGACTCCATTTTATTGTTATTTAAAGTCACAACAAGCTATAAGACGATACCTTTAATAAGGGGCTGTATTCCATTTTGATGTACCTAGCTATATAATCTAATGGTAATTTGAATTTGACGTCTTGTATAAGTGTCATGTGCAAATTTCTAGTTGATTACATTGTTGGTGTACATTACTTTGGGATACAGTCTCTTCTGCACCCCTATAGGGGGTGCACTTGGTTGATCAATATTTTAATAATAGGGGGGGTAGGGCCAAACTTTTTACGCAGTTAATTTCGAACCGTACAACGGCACGAGAAATTTTTTTGGCTGACTTAGTCTATATAAAAAAGGCAATTTTTAAGGGATTTTTTTGATTTTTTTAAGCACCACTGAACTGTGTAGAAGCAGCAGAGTTGCACAAACGTGTGTGCTGGTCGGTGTGGCCAACTACTATCTAGAAAGTGAAGCGACTTAATGATCTAAGTATTAATGGAAGGAAAGCATTTTATTAAGTTAAATCAAGTTAATGTTTCATTGATAGTCTGTTTTACCAATGTCCTGCCTTACATGATTGTTTTTTAAAAGTCTGAAGCCAAAAACAAACTTAAGATTTTTTTTTTTCAAAGTCCAAAACACAAGTCGGAAAGGATTCTGTTGCCCGTTAAAATGTTTGATGAATCTGTATCAAGTGTACCATCGGACGTCTCCCCCTGTTCGGGCAAACACGTCGCTAAGTTCTTGGAGTCAAGTTTCAAGTTTGAATTTTGGTTGAAGTGTAAAAGGACGCTCCCACTCCGTCACCGATTGAGTCCTGTACCATCAGAATAATGAAGACTTCAACCCAGATGATGATGCGCTGATCAGAGAAACAAGATTCCAACATGGCGGCTGAACTTGATTTTGTGACAAGCACAAAAAAACAGAACAGCATACTCAGGAATGTATTGGTTTCACTTGCATTAGAAGTACTACAATTTTTCATAAATTTGTTTCAAATCAATCATAAGTTTTGGATTTGTTAAAACATTGCAACATTTTAACAGTGTGTGTGATTACACGTTCAAATGAAGTCAAACTTCGAGGTTATACACAAACATCAGATTTGCATCTTCATTGCATTGAGTATCATTACAGGAGATATTGTAGATGACATTGGGTTTATGGACTGAGAAAAAAACAACTAACCTATCTCTAAACAAATTCTAAACTCTTAAGTACAACAAAGTTTCAAATCCTACGGAACTACAAATTGCTGATGAAGTCCCAATAAAGTATTAAACATCTAGGATCAACAACTACTCCTACTGATTAACTTCATGTAAATCTGCAAACCAACCACTGCATACTAATGATTTCGTACCAATCATAAACTACAATGTTTTTGCATAAAAATGAGTCTGACGTCGATGTCGGAAAATTAAGGTTTTATCAGTGACGATAAGATCGCTGATAACTTGGTGTATTTTCCATCTAGAAAGACACCTGTGATTCTGCAAACAGTGCATGACTAAAGTAACAAAGTGACGTCTTATTTAGAATACCTATTCCTGCTGTGTCTTTTTGGCATAATATTCATAACAAAATCAATCTAACAAGCAAATTGAGAAATAACTAATTTAGTCATTTGTTTAATAATTCTACACTAATACTGGACTAGTGTTTATGCTTCGTATAACTACCTAGCCATGTGACAAACTACTATGTTTGTTCCGAGGTTTAACTGAATAAGTCTACACTAATACGCTAATAAACACCTAGTTTGATCCATTGTACACTTCGCTGTTGTACATGTTGAGACGTTCTCATGTTAACCATAAAAGAATTAAAATTATTGATGGACATCGCACAAAATTTGTCTCGTTTCAAAGAGATCTTAAAAATAAAATAAAATACAATTGTTGTACTGACAAAAAACTAGTAGGTTGCATTTGTTCCCAACAGTTCTACGGGTTACATATCTTAAACTTGCCAACTCTTTTTAGAACCTGTCAAAATATTAAGGACCAAGTGTCTTTGTCACTTTAACATCCTAAATAACTAGAGAAACAAGATTCAAACATTGCGGCTGAACAAATTTTATGAGTGTTTGTAAACCGCCTGAGTGTCGTCACCATATTCAGCTGGAAAAGGGTTAACCAGTTGTAAAAACTGTTTACAATTATCAATAATTAATACCCTGAAGGATTAAAAACACCTAGTGCAGCTAAATTACTATGTTTATGAAAAATGTATACAAATCATGCACACCACAGTGGCAGTATTTGTTAAAAAAGCAATGTCTATTGGTCAACATCATTTTGTAAATCATTTCCTCAACTGATTGTTGTTAACATACCTACTGTAGAATCTGTCATAAAGCTGACCACTCAAAACCTACAATGGACAACCTAGTTAATTGGTCACTGAAATAGACCAATAGTTAACGTCATAGACTGAATATTGTCAACCAGTTCAACAGGGGTTTTAACTAAATCTAAAATCTAAACACTATTCTAACTGACGAAGGAGTGTACATACAATCTACTGTGGCTGAGAATTGAACCGGTTACAATTACCTAATGCATAACGGCATCTATCTAAGCGATGATGTTTCTTCTATAAAGGACCCTGTTAACTTCCTACACAATCCCAATGTCATCTTTGATATCTCCTTTTGATACAGTCAAAACTTCTTAACACAAGTGAAACCAATGTAAAAGCCTGAGTACCTGATTGAAATGTGAATAGCCATGTTCAGAATCTCGTTTCTCCGACCCTCGCACCAACATCTGGGTAGAAGTCTCCGTCATCCATCAAGTTCAGAGGCTCCCTCAGATCAGAAGAGGATGTCCAGTGTAGAGAAGTTGCTCAAAAAGTAGACCCGTTTACACAGGAACAGTATAGAGAGACGGGTACCAACTTAGGATAACAAAATGATCAGGTAAAAAATGTGCAAAAAAGTGCAATGGTCCTCAGTCCTTGACACTTTTGATACAGGCCCCCAAAGACTTCAACAGGCAACCAAATCCTTTCTTTCTTAGGTTTCGTTTTTTTGTCGGAGATCGAGAAAGTTGAAATAGTTTGTCAATCATGTAAGGTTGGACACCGGTAAGACAGACTACCAGCGCCACATTAACAAGATTTCACTTAATAAAATGCTTACCCAACCATTAACTCTTGGATCATTAGGTCGTCACACTTTCCAGATAGTAGTTAGCCACACCGACCGGCACACACGTTTGCACAACTCTGCTGCTTCTACAGTTCAGTGGTGCTTTCTACAGCATTTAATGAATGGTAACCAATTAATTTACTACATAATTTTTCAAATTATAAAAACAGCCAAGTACAACATTTACAATCCTTGAGTTGAAATAAAGTTATCTCTGAGATTAGATTTTTTTTTGTATCAGCTGATGCAAAAAAAAACTCAATAAAATTTAGAACTGTTAACTATTACTGTCGCAGCAATGCAAAGAAGAAAAAAATACATTTTCAAATGAAGTTTGTGACTGTTTCGTAAAAAATATTGTACTTTTTAATTTTGAATTTGGACAGGTGTAAATCACACTCGTCCAAACATGTCATGCCTAAAATGAATAAATTTGGTTAAATTGATGACGTACTCGTATTTCATTTTGAGTTTGGACAGGTGTGCATCACACTTATCCAAACATGTCGTGCAGAAAAGGAATAAATTTAGTTAAAATGATGGCGTACTTGTATGTCATGAAGATTGGTCCCAAGAATACAACTTTAGGATGTGTTCCGCTTGCATTAATTGTATTGAGTGCAAGTTGTACTTGGCTTCACAATCATCAAAGTATCAATATAGGACCAGAGACACTCCCACAATTTGAGTCGCTGGCAAATTTTACAGAAAACAAAAATTTCTGTAAAATTTGCTAAGATATTCCAACTCTGGGAAAAATCTAGAACAGAAGAGTTTTTAAAGTGAGCAAAATTTTAAAAGTAGTAGCGGGAAAAAAATTTGCCAAGAGAGTAAAAAAAAAAAATAAGAATTTAGAATTTTGTATTTTGGGAAGTAAAGTTGTGCATTCTATATGAAAAATGTACGCATTTTGTATATAAAGTAATGTGAACTCATTTCGTGGGAATGTCTCAATAAAGATAATTTATGTAAAATACACAAATATTTTGCAGTTGTGACCACAAATCTTTTCGCATTGTCGTATTTCTTGTCCCAAAATTAAGTTTAAAGCCAAAATTAAGAATAGCTTTGACAGTAATTTATTTTGCGTGTGTGGCCAACACAAAGAATGATAAGCGAAATGTTTCACGTAATGATTTGTCTTCTTCTTTTTGTGAAGTTGGATCACAGATGCAGTCATATGCACAATCATGAATAAATCCAGGCCTGATACTTCACGGAGGCAACGAAGGCGATAGCCTCGATGCCCCTGGTCATTGCCTTGGTGCCCTTGAAATGATCCAGTACAGATTTACAATTTCCTCATAGGGTGCATTTTACCAGGAGAAAATGCTCTGGTGCCCTTGCCTTTTCAAAAAAGAAGCATACAGGCCTGTTGGTCTATAGAAACAATTCACAACACATGATTCAAGATTTATCATTGTGTTATTGCAACAAATACCCCAGGTGGGAAGGGGGGGCACAGGTAATATGGCAAGTGGCCATTTCTGACATACAGCCGCAAAGGTTTACAGTAATCTTACCCCACAGAAGAAGGGTCAGTGGTCACACGGCAGGTGGATTAATAGAAAGTACCAATCATTTCCCCCAGGTAGGAAGAGAAAAGGGTCATGTATGTACATATGAACCTCAACATTTAGTTTGCTATGACCCAATCCCTAGCAGAAAGGGATGAAAGTCACGTGTGGTGGTAGTGGTACAACAGTAAGCCACTAATATAAAACGTTACTAAGTTTGCTGCGACACAATCCCTAGCAGAAAGGGATGCAAGTCACGTGTGATGGTAGTGGTACAACAGTAAGCCACTGATGTAAAACGTTACTAAGTTTGCTGCGACACAATCCCTAGCAGAAAGGGATGAAAGTCATGTGTGGTGGTAGTGGTACAACAGTAATCCACTAAACTAGTACTTTACTAAATTTGCTGTGACCCAATCCCTAGCAGAAAGGGATGAAAGTCATGTGTGATGGTAGTGGTACAACAGTAAGCCACTAATGTAAAACGTTACTAAGTTTGCTGCAACCCAATCCCTAGCAGAAAGGGATGAAAGTCATGTGTGATGGTAGTGGTACAACAGTAAGCCACTAATGTAAAACTTTTTCAAGTTTGCTGTGACCCAATCCCTAGCAGAAAGGGATGAAAGTCATGTGTGATGGTAGTGGTACAACAGTAAGCCACTAATGTAAAACGTTACTAAGTTTGCTGTGACCCAATCCCTAGCAGAAAGGGATGAAAGTCATGTGTGATGGTAGTGGTACAACAGTAAGCCACTAATGTAAAACTTGTTTAAGTTTGCTGTGACCCAATCCCTAGCAGAAAGGGATGAAAGTCATGTGTGATGGTAGTGGTACAACAGTAAGCCACTAATGTAAAACTTTTTTAAGTTTGCTGTGACCCAATCCCTTGCAGAAAGGGATGAAAGTCATGTGTGATGGTAGTGGTACAACAGTAAGCCACTAATGTAAAACGTTACTAAGTTTGCTGTGACCCAATCCCTAGCAGAAAGGGATGAAAGTCATGTGTGATGGTAGTGGTACAACAGTAAGCCACTAATGTAAAACTTGTTTAAGTTTGCTATGACCCAATCCCTAATAGAAAGGGATGAAAGTCATGTATGATGGTAATGGTACAACAGTAAGCCACTAATGTAAAACGTTACTAAGTTTGCTGCGACCCAATCCCTAGCAGAAAGGGATGAAAGTCATGTGTGATGGTAGTGGTACAACAGTAAGCCACTAATGTAAAACGTTACTAAGTTTGCTGTGATCCAATCCCTAGCAGAAAGGGATGAAAGTCATGTTTGATGGTAGTGGTACAACAGTAAGCCAATAATGCAAAACGTTACTAAGTTTGCTGTGACCCAATCCCTAGCAGAAAGGGATGAAAGTCATGTGTGATGGTAGTGGTACAACAGTAAGCCACTAATATAAAACGTTACTAAGTTTGCTGTGACCCAATCCCTAGCAGAAAGGGATGAAAGTCATGTATGATGGTAGTGGTACAACAGTAAGCCACTAATATAAAACGTTACTAAGTTTGCTGTGACCCAATCCCTAGCAGAAAGGGATGAAAGTCATGTGTGATGGTAGTGGTACAACAGTAAGCCACTAATATAAAACGTTACTAAGTTTGCTGTGACCCAATCCCTAGCAGAAAGGGATGAAAGTCATGTGTGATGGTAGTGGTACAACAGTAAGCCACTAATATAAAACGTTACTAAGTTTGCTGTGACCCAATCCCTAGCAGAAAGGGATGAAAGTCATGTGTGATGGTAGTGGTACAACAGTAAGCCACTAATATAAAACGTTACTAAGTTTGCTGTGACCCAATCCCTAGCAGAAAGGGATGAAAGTCATGTGTGATGGTAGTGGTACAACAGTAAGCCACTGATGTAAAACGTTACTAAGTTTGCTGTGACCCAATCCCTTGCAGAAAGGGATGAAAGTCATGTTTGATGGTAGTGGTACAACAGTAAGCCACTAATGTAAAACTTGTTTAAGTTTGCTGTGACCCAATCCCTAGCAGAAAGGGATGAAAGTCATGTTTGATGGTAGTGGTACAACAGTAAGCCAATAATGCAAAACGTTACTAAGTTTGCTGTGACCCAATCCCTTGCAGAAAGGGATGAAAGTCATGTGTGATGGTAGTGGTACAACAGTAAAGCCACTGCTAGAGAACATGTTGATAGGTTCCTAGTTTGCTATGACGCAAACCCCTAGCAGAAAAGGACAGCTCAGTCATTTAAACAGGGCAAGTGCACCAAGGTGGTTTTTCTTGGTAAAGGGCACCTCTAGGGAATAATTGCAAGAACATTTCAAGGGGCACCCAGGCAATGACCAGTGGCAACGTTGCCTCCGTAATGCATCAGGCGTGTCGTAGTAACAGTATCGAGGATGACATTTGTGCAATGACCAACTCTCAGGAGAAAGGGAGTTTTAGTCTTGTCATGACCCATAAGTTACTAAGTATGCCATAATCCTAACCAGAGCTAGAAGGCTTTTATCATAAACGGTGTGCACTCAAGTTTCTTGTTCATTCTTTCAATCGATTAACCCACCCCAGGGGTTAGGGGAGGATCGATCAAAACAACAATTGATGATGGTAAACAATTCAATTTCAGATACTCATTTTTTGAAACAAGCTATAAAGCACGAGTTATCGCAAACTAATGTAAGCAACACTGACAGTTTAAAAACACCTTTACCACAGTTCGGCCATTTTGTCTGGTTCCCGTGTACCGATCAAAACCCGCTCGAAACACTCAAAGTTTAACAAAAAGGAACCAGACTTAATTTTGTTGTCAAGCCTCATTTTGTTTCTTGAGACAATCCTGATGGCACTGTCAGTGATAAAGGATCCTTATCTTATTTAAGTACCCATACTGGGATGGATGCTCGGCCTCCTCATCAGTAACACATCTCTCTGGCATCAGGTGGTGGTCGTCGTTGTCGTCGGTGGTGATTTCATCTCCTTGTTCCCGTGCGCTCTTGCCTCGAGTTCCTCTCAGTGTAGACCGATCCGAAGATGTTGATTCTCTTCAGGAGTACTCAATCTCTTGATGCCTGTAAATAAAAAATTAAAAAATTTAAAAATTACTTTTACATAAAAAATGAACCTTTGACCCTAACCATCTTGGGGTCGATTTCACAAATGGTTAGAAAGATGAAATTAAACAGTGAAAGTTTCAGCAAAGGAGGGTAATTGGTTCTACTTGCTGAGAAAACAGAAAGAAGAAAACCCTGTCACAGTAGCGATGAATTCAGCCGAGGTAAAGAATTCGATACATCAACAAATTATGTTTGCTTATTTTCCCAAACATTTAAAAAAAAAAAATTGCCAAGGGTTTCCATACGGACACGAACCCTTTGTCACTGATTTTTGCTCCTCTGTTTTCACAGGTAAAATATAAAACCTCAAAATATTTGGAGGGGTTTACGTTATTTTTCAAAATTTAAATGTCAACTTTCAATTTGAAGTAGCGCAATTTTCAATCAAACACAGTTAAAAAATCGGCCAGGGGTTTCCTTACGGGTGGCGAACCCTTTGTCACTGAATTTTTGCTCTTCTGTTTTCAGAGTTCAAAATATAAAACCAAATAGTTGGGGGCTTGTTTTTCAAAACTTAAAAATCACCTTATATGAAGTGGCACATTTTTCAATGAATAAACCAGTCAAAAAATCGGCCTCCTCATCAGTAAGACATCTCTGTGGCATCAGGTCGTCATCGTTGTCGTCGTCGCCGGTGGTGATTTCATCTCCTTGTTCCAGTGAGCTCTTGTCTTGAGATCTCTAAGATGAAATCAAACAGTGAAAGTTTCAGCAAAATAGGTTTATTGGTTCTACTTGCTTAGAAAACAGAAAGAAGCAAAACCCTGTCACAGTAGCGATGAATCCATCCAAGGTAAAGACTTCGATACATCAACAAACTATGTTTGCTTTTTCCCCAAACATTTAAAAATAATTGGCCAGGGGTTTCCTTACAGACTGTCACTGATTTTTGCTCTCTGCTTTCACAGGTAAAATATAAAACCTCAGAAATAAAACGAACCTATTTGTATATCGAAATATTTGGAGGGGTTTCCTGTTATTTTTCGAAATTTACCAAATGTCAACTTTCAATTTGAAGTGGTGCAATTTTCAATCAACACAGTTAAAAAATCGGCCAGGGGTTTCCTTACGGGTGGCGAACCCTTTGTCACTGAATTTTTGCTCTTCTGTTTTCAGAGTTCAAAATATAAAACCAAATAGTAGGGGGCTTGTTTTTCAAAACTTATAAATCACCTTATATGAAGTGGCGCATTTTTCAATGAATAAACCAGTCAAAAAATCGGCCTCCTCGTCTGTAAGACATCTTTGTGGCATCAGGTTGTCATCGTTGTCCTCGTCGCCGGTGGTGATTTCATCTCCTTGTTCCAGTGAGCTCTTGTCTTGAGATCTATAAGTGTAGACTGATCCGAAGATGTTGATTATCTTCAGGAGTACTCAATCCCTTGATGCCTGTAAATATACAAAAAATATATAAAAAAAACTACTTTTACATAAAAAAATGAACCTTTGACCCTAACCATCCTGGGGTCGATTTCACAAATGGTTAGAAAGATGAAATCAAACAGTGAAAAGTTCAGCAAAATAGGTTAATTGGTTCTACTTGCTTAGAAAACAAAAAGAAGCAAAACCCTGTCACAGTAGCGATGAATCCATCCAAGGTAAAGATTTCGATACATCAACAAACTATGTTTGCTTTTTCCCCAAACATTTAAAAAATAATTGGCCAGGGGTTTCCTTACAGACTGTCACTGATTTTTGCTCTCTGTTTTCACAGGTAAAATATAAAACCTCTGAAATAAAACGAACCTATTTGTATATCAAAATATTTGGAGGGGTTTCCTGTTATTTTTCAAAATTTACCAAATGTCAACTTTCAATTTGAAGTGTTGCAATTTTCAATCAAACACAGTTAAAAATTCGGCCAGGGGTTTCCTTACGGGTGGCGAACCCTTTGTCACTGAATTTTTGCTCTTCTGTTTTCAGAGTTCAAAATATAAAACCAAATAGTAGGGGGCTTGTTTTTCAAAACTTATAAATCACCTTATATGAAGTGGCGCATTTTTCAATGAATAAACCAGTCAAAAAATCGGCCTCCTCATCAGTAAGACATCTCTGTGGCATCAGGTCGTCATCGTTGTCCTCGTCGCCGGTGGTGATTTCATCTCCTTGTTCCAGTGAGCTCTTGTCTTGAGATCTATAAGTGTAGACTGATCCGAAGATGTTGATTATCTTCAGGAGTACTCAATTTCTTGATGGCTGTAAATATAAAAAAATATATAAAAAAATTACTTTTACATAAAAAAATTAACCTTTGACCCTAACCATCCTGGGGTCGATTTCACAAATGGTTAGAAAGATGAAATAAAACAGTGAAAGTTTCAGCAAAATAGGTTTATTGGTTCTACTTGCTTAGAAAACAGAAAGAAGCAAACCCTGTCACAGTAGCGATGAATCCATCCAAGGTAAAGATTTTGATACATCAACAAACTATGTTTGCTTTTTTCCCAAACATTTAAAAATAATTGGCCAGGGATGTCCTTACAGACTGTCACTGATTTTTGCTCTGTTTTCACAGGTAAAATATAAAACCTCTGAAATAAAACGAACCTATTTGTATATCAAAATATTTGGAGGGATCTCCTGTTATTTTTCAAAATTTACCAAATGTCAACTTTCAATTTGAATTGGCGCAATTTTCAATCAAACACAGTTAAAAAATCGGCCAGGGGTTTCCTTACGGGTGGCGAACCCTTTGTCACTGAATTTTTGCTCTTCTGTTTTCAGAGTTCAAAATATAAAAATATTCAAATATTTGGGGGCTTGTTTTTCAAAACTTTTAAATCACCTTTTATGTAATGGTGCATTTTTCAATGAATAAACACAGCCAAAAAATTGCCTCCTCATCAGTAAGACCTCTCTCTGGCAACGGGTCGTCGTCGTCGCCGGTGGTGATTTCATCTCCTTGTTCCAGTGAGCTCTTGCCTTGAGTTCCTCTCAGTGTAGACTGATCCGAAGATGTTGATTCTCTTCAGGAGTACTCAATCTCTTGATGCCTGTAAATATAAAAAAATATATAAAAAAATTACTTAACCATCCTGGGGTCGATTTCACAAAGAGTTAGGACTGGTCCTAACTTAAGGCTAGTCGTAAGTTAGACGAGTAACTTGTCCTAACAAGATAAGACTACTCTTAACTCTTTGTAAAGTTCACCGCAGATCCTTCGCAAGATCCAATTGCATGTTTTGTTGGTTTCTGTTTTGCTGATGGATGCACTTGTAACCATATTGTGCTTTAATAATAAGAATATTAAAAATTATAATAATAAACGTATTTATAACGCGCCTTTTCCAAAGGATACAAAGCGCAAAATATTTTTACTGCAAGGTGAGTGGGATGAAGATTTTGAAATTATGAGACCTAATCCTTAGAACACCATGTAATGGCATGGTGCTACGGCGCATACAGCAGCCAAAGCCAGGAACACCAGGGCGAACCCCTTCTCTTTTTCGATAAGTAAATGCACTGCGTTCTTTTAAATGGGACCTGCGGCTTTACATCCAATCCGAAGGGCGAAGCAATGGTTAAGTGTCTCGCTTAAGGACAAAAGTGTCATGGCTGGGGATTCGAACCCACACTCTGCTGATTAGAAACACCAGAGTTTGAACTTGATGCTCTTAACCGCTCGGCCATGACACTTCCAACAAGGGTTTACACACATGTCATAATATGAACAGTGAATTTCTGCTTGTACTAATCCGCATGTAGCACTGAAATCCGTCATTCAGTGACGCTCGTGGCTCTTCAACAATGTTACCCCTGATCAATGGACCATTTATTTCATTCATCAAACCAACTCAGAAATTGCCTGTGCAGCCAAATATGTAGTGATAAATAAATCACAAGAACCATCTCTGCCCTCACAGGTACCTACTTACCCCTGTGCAATCTATGGAAACTGTATGATAAACCTAAAAGGATCTACAAGCCTAAAGCCCGGTTCATACTGCCTGCAAATGCGAACAAATTTTGTTGTCACAAACTTGCAATGAATCACTCGCAACAGTTGAACTGTGTTCAACCTCTTTGAAACATTCGTTAACTAAACAGGGCTGGGTCGCCAAAATTCACTTTGCATTTGCAGCAAGTATGAACCAGGTTTAAAGTCACCTGGAAGTGGTATTTTTTCAAAATAAAGCTTTTGTCACTAATATGTGTTTTGATGAGTGGAATGTGAATAAACAGTTAACTAAGGTTTTAAAAAAATCAGTTCTTATGTTATTTACAAATTTAAGAGTAGACCCGACCCGAGAGGGCGCTGTTCGCGACGTCAATCGAGGCAGACTTTGCCTGTAATGCGTAGAGTAAACACAATTGCAAAGTACATGTACGGACCAAGTCGTGAGTTTGTACGTTTCAAAACAAAACAAAATTGGTTTTTTCCGGCAATGCCGACCAGGTGTATTGTAGTCTAGGTTCCTAGACCATTGGTGTTGCGTGGTCACACACAACCAACGTTCCGATTATGCACGGCAAAAACTGTACACGCTTGTAATGAACGAACGCTAGCGGGCGCTCTGTTTCTCTGATTTCCTGTGCTCACCAAGGTCTAGGACATTTGCAACGACGGGTCTTAACTTTTTTATTGTTTTTCGGCAAATCTCCCCCGACTTTCCGGTGGAGCCAATCAGAGGCTGCGTTGCGGTTGGCTCATGAATAATTCATCAGTGTTGTGCATGCAGTGTAAATGCATGCAGTAATGCGTTGCATGACTGTTGCTATACTACTCTGCATGTGTGTGTGGGTATATGTTTTTATCGGAGTATAATAATGTCCAGATCAGTAGGATTTGAAACTTTGCCACATGGTGGAAATACCACAAACCTTTCTATGTATAATATCCAGATCCAGACTACTGCATTGCCATGATGCAGCTTGAAATGCGATCGTGGCAGGGCCCACACTGATGAAGCCTGTATTGGCTAAACAATTTGCTTATAGTTAGCACAAAATAGTATTGCTTAGCAGAAACTGGTTACCAGCCAATTTTTAATTAAATTTGAAATGTTGTAGACTTATGCCTAGTGCCCACCTAAATTTTTGGATAGTAAAGAAATTTTGTACAGTATTTTCTGCCAAACAGATATTAACTGGTGGGCCCTGTAGTGTTATTCACAGTGAAAGTTTTTTAATCTTGTGGGAAGGAAATCTTGAGGGATTCAAAAGCGTCTTTGTGAGAATGTATTTTGAAACGTAACCGTAGCTGCAGATCTTGGAATGTAAGCGTAGCATGACTCGGGATTGAAAGCGTACTTTTTGATATTGTAGCGTAACCTAAACGTATCTTGGAGTGTATAAGCGTAGCTGAGTAGCCGCGTAGCTTAAAACGTAACAGTATGTTTTGGAGCGTAAGCATATCTTGGAACGTAATTCGTAGCTGCGTATCTTGGAACGTAAGCGTAACTTGACATGGGATTGAAAGCGTACCTTTTGATATTATAGCGTAACTTGAAGGAACATAAGCAGATCTGTAAGCGCAGCTGAGTAGCTGTGTAGCTTGGAACGTTGACATCTTTTGGAACGTAAGCATATCTTGGACTGAAACGTAGCATCTTGGAACATAAACATAGCTGCGTATCTTTGAACGTAAGCATAGCTTGACTCGGGCTTGAAAGCGTACCTTTTGATATTATAGTGTAACTTGAAGGAAGCGTATCTTGGAACGTAAACGTAGCTGCGTATCTTTGAACGTAAGCATACACTGTAGCTTGACTTGGGCTTGAAAGCGTACCTTTTGATATTATAGTGTAACTTGAAGGAACGTAGACCTAAGCGTATCTTGGAACGTAAACGTAGCTGCGTATCTTGGAATGTAAGCGTAGCTTGATTCGGGCTTGAAAACATACCTTTTGATATTATAGTGTAACTTGAAGGAATGTAGACCTAAGCGTATCTTTGAACGTAAACATAGCCGAGTAGCTGCGCAGCTTGGAACGTAACCATATAATATTTTTTGGAATGTAGTGTTAACAATATGTTTTGGAACAACTCATGAGAAATTGCAAATTTTGATTGCTTGTCGGGTGGCGACTACTGCTATTCAACTCCCAGTTATTTGAGGCGAATAGTCAGGTCATAAATTCCACTAGTTGCCCAGTTTAATCATTACCTCAAAAATAACTCTTCATTCACAGAATTAAAAAATAATACTTTGTTTGGCAAAATTATGCTTTGAGGGAATTTTGTTTTAGCATTATTTTTATTTCAACCTTTTATAAAACATTCTCATAATATTTTTAAGCTACTCACACAATAACACTGTCAATATAACCATGATATAACCATGGAGGTAGATGCGATATTCCTACGTTTTGACATCATCAAAATTACCTGAAACTCATAACAAAAAGAAATTAGGGGGCCATGAATCAAAATGGAGCATATTGGAACGTTGCGATCATAAGAAACAACGGAGTCGACACCCGCAAGCTGGGAGTTCATAGCGCCCGGGATTTAACACCTCCAACCCCGGCCCACGAGACACGGCATGGGCGGTACGTGATATTCCACAAGGCTTATTTCACGTTCCGATTGCTCCACGCCGTGGGGCCATACAAGCGTCCGTTACACGGACTCTCTGAATGCTAATCTTACGTTCGATTTTTGACCATTATTTACGATTTCAAATCGTCACGTATCCGTAATCTGAATAGGTAGTCTATACTTAAAATTTCACTGTTTTCATTTTAATAGGCCTATAATGACCACGGATTTACTCTTTAAGCAAAGATTATTAAAAATAGCGCGCCGATCACTAGTTTGAATAGTCATCTTCAACCCGTCACGTGATATGAATAATCGAGTCATTTGCATAGTCTGGCCACGCCTTCAATTTGCAAATGTCCTAGACCTTGGTGAGCACAGGACATGGGGAGATCCGGAAATCAGAGAAACAGAGCGCCCGCTAGCGTTCGTTCATTACAAGCGTGTACAGTTTTTGCCGTGCATAATCGGAACGTTGGTTGTGTGTGACCACGCAACACCAATGGTCTAGGAACCTAGACTAGGTGTATTGCTGATGAATGCAGAAAAACACTTTTTGAAATGTACCAACTTTTGACTTGGACGTACATGTACTTTGCACGTGTGTTTACTATACGCATTGCAGGCAAAGTCTGCCTCGATTGACGTCACAAAAGGGGTAGGCGGAGTCAGCCCCCCAAACAACTTTATATATTTTTTAAACATATAAATCGTGATAAACAATTACTAAAAAAAATTGTTTTATTGTTCGTAAGCATATACTCTTATGTTTGAAAGAAAACAAATTCTATTTCCAGGTGACTTTAAGTAGTGATTAACTTACTTGCATGATGGGCAGAAATAGATGACGGTTTGTCCTTCATCAGCTGATCGTGTTTGCCTGGTGTGGCAATGAAGTCCATCGTGACGGCACTTGGCACATGCCCTGTCAATCTGAAACCAGACCAGATACAAAAATGAAATTAAGAAGTGATGAAAAATAACCAAGCATTGATAATACGCCTAAAAGGTAGGGCCATAAGTTTTTTTGTTTTGTTTTTCAATGATTAATGGACAAAACATAGAAAGATGAAGTAAAACTGTGAAAGTTTCAGCAAAACAGATCTACTGGTTCTGCTTGCTGAGAAAACAGAAAGAAGCAAAACCCTGGCACAGTAGCGATCAATCAATAAGAGGTAAAGATTTCGATACATCAACATATAAGGTTTGCTTTTTTTCCAAACTTTTCAAAAAAATTGGCTAGGGGTGTCCTTCCGGGTGGCGAACCCGATTTTCGCTCCTGTTTTCACAGGTAAAATATAAAACCTCTGAAACAAAACAAACCTATTTGTATATCAAAATATTTGCGGCTTCCGTTAGTTTTCAAATTTTACCTAATTTCAATCAAACACCGATAAAAAATTTACCAGAGGTTTCCTTACGGGTGGCGAACCCTTTGTTACTGAATTTCTGCTCTTCTGGTTTCAGAGTTAAAAATATAAAACCAAATATTGTGGGGCTTATTTTTCAAGACTTGCCAAATAAATCACCTAATATGAAGTGGCAAATTTTTCAATTAATAAACAGCAGTTAAAAAATTGGCTAGAGGTTTCCCTATGGGTGGCGAACCCATATCACTTAAGTTTGCTCTTCTAAAGAGTTAAATAAAAAACCTCCGATATAAAACTGCTTCTAACCAAATATTTTTTTTTGGGGGGGGGGTAATTTTCCAAAATTACCATATTATAAAAAAAATTACCGTTTAAAATAGGTGGTACTTTTTTCAATTAAACACAGTTAAAAAAATTACCAGCGGTTTCCCTACGGGTGGCGAACCCATATCACTGATTGTTGCTCTTCTTAAAGGTTAAATATAAACCTTCTGAAATAAAACAAATATTTCTAACCAAATATTTGGGGAGGGGAGAGGGTAATTTTCAAAAATTACCAAATTATAAAAAAAAAAGAAGTGGTACCAAACACAGTTAAACAATTGGCCAGAAGTTTCCCTACGGGTGGCGAACCCATATCACTGAATGTTGCTCTTCTTAAGCATTAAATATAAATAAAAAAAATATTTCTGACCAAATATTTGGGGAGGGGGAGGGTAATTTTCAAAAATTACCAAATTACCAAGCCTTTTAAAACAAAGTGGTACATTTTTCAACTAAAACAGTTAAAACATTGGCCAGAGGTTTCCTTATGGTTGGCGAACCTTTATCACTGAATTTTGCTGTTTTCAGAGGGATAAAACCTCTGAAATAAAATAAACAAGTACCAACAAAGAACTTTGGGGTTGCTTTTTTTTCAAAATTTACAAAATGATAAACCACCTTTTATTCAAAACGAAATTGTGCCTTTTTCTTTCAAACCATTTCATAATTGACCAGAGGTCCCCCTACAGGTGGCAAACCCATTACACTGATTCGTTTTTGTGTCTTTCCTGAAGAAAAACAAAATGGTGTACCTAAATATTTTGGGAGTTATATTCTTCAAAAGAAACCATATGCAATAAATCACCTAATAAATTTCATCTATTGTGCATCTTTTTTTTCATAAACCAATTTTTTAAATTCAGAGTAATATAAATGTTGAAACCTCTGCAAGAAAAAATAAAAACAAAATGCTTTGATGGTTCTAGCAGGGGCAACTAAACAACAATAATGTACAAACATTTCTGTATGTAAACATCAAGATATAAACCTAAACAATTTGGACAATTCCTAAGACAAGTAAGATAAAACTCCAGTGTTTCACTCACCAGTGGTCCTAGGTCTTTCTGGTCGACGACCTACTGATGACCTTCAACATTCTTGTGAGAGTTGAGACGCAGGTCTGAATGATAGACCAAACCATGTATGTAATGCAGCTGTAATGAGAAGGAAGACAATAAGTGACTTTTCATTCATTCAAAAAATGCTGTCTGTGCTATTAATTGGTAGTGATATACAAAGGAAAAAAAAACAACTTTACACATATGTTACATTTTGTTGAAAATCTGTGAAAGGAATGTAATTTTTATATCCTAAAAAAAAAAAAAAGGAAAAGATTTCGTATGGCGCCACCACTTTTTCATTCGAAATAAAATAATATAGTATCTAATTTACCTGATTGATATATCCCTTTTTGTAAAAATGAGTGAAAAAGTGGTGGCGCCATACGGAAAGTTATCAAAAAAAAATAGTCAATATTTTTTGTCAACTACAAATTATCAGTCACAGGTCATTTAGGAAAAGTTTCCGTATGGCGCCACCACTTTTTCACTCGATATGAAATAATGGAAAAGTTTCCGTATGGCGCCACCACTTTTTCATTCGATATAAAATAATATAAAAAATAGGAACTTATTTACCTGATTGATATATCCCTTTTTGTAAAAATGAGTGAAAAAGTGGTGGCGCCATACGGAAAGTTATCCGAAATAATATAGTATCTAATTTACCTCAATGAGATATCCCTTTTTGTAAAAATGAGTGAAAAAGTGGTGGCGCCATACGGAAAGTTATCCGTCATTTACATCAAAGTCTGAGTGTTGCGATCATGCATCAGCCTTCTCCCCACCGCCTCCTTGACCCCGCCTACCCCTTTTATAAATAACGCACAAGTCAAGAGGGTTATCACACACAACTTTACAAGCTCCGGTTTCCACAATAAATATATATATTCCAAACTTACTTTTTGCATTTACTTTGTGAGTACATGT
This sequence comes from Asterias rubens, assembly GCF_902459465.1. NCBI lineage: Eukaryota > Metazoa > Echinodermata > Asteroidea > Forcipulatida > Asteriidae > Asterias > Asterias rubens. Next base: position 23,940,649 of record NC_047062.1, on the reverse strand, counting down.
CTTGCACTTCATAACTACCGTTTCTTTTTCAGGAAACGGTAAAATGGAGCCAAATGCGGGCAAAATTCTCTCGAAGAAGCAAGTCACTCCTCTCCGTCCATGTTTTTGAGAAATTTTGATACCGCATGCGTTTCTGAATGGGACACACGTGATTTATCAAGCTCGACTTCATCTATACGTTCAGCGTTGAATTTGGTTTAGGGTATCTGACTAAGGCCGTGTCCGAAACGGCGACTTCGGCTACAGCTACGGCTAGATCGCGCGCGTCTGCTATTCTTCAACACTGGTAGACGCGCTGATCTAGACGTAGCTGTAGCTGAAGTCGTCGTTTCGGACACGGCCTAAGTATTTAAATAGGAATCGCGCCCTCTGTCGGCAGATTGCAGAGTCTCCCGCGTAAAGTTAATGAGCCTGCATTAGATGGTTAATTGATGCACTTGCTAGATGATTTTGATTAAATGATTTTGATTCTGGTTAAAAATACCACTCTATGAAAATACCAAGCGCAACAGGATAAAAAAATGAAATTAAACAAACAATATCCCCAAATACGAACCACACCACGAGAAATCCCTTCCAAATACTACAAATAATCATTATAGAACCGTTACAAAAGTTGTCACTCACAAAGATGCAAAAAAAAAAAATAATAATAATATTATTATATGATTTTGTTTAACCATGATAATGCTGGAAAATTGCCCCTCGCTATGTTTATGTTGAAATATGTTTATGTTGAAGTTGTCTTACCATGTGTGTCCTCAAATGCATTTTGTTATTTTTAACCACTCGGGTAATTTTACATAACAATAAAAAACAGTTATTTTAGTAAGTTGCTGCTGGGGGATTAGCGAATTGTTTTTGGTTTGAAGTTTCTAATTCTAGATTCGCTTGCAATTCTTTTACCTGGCATTCGGCGAGAGCAGACAAGTGAAGGAGACCGTTGCAAATACGCCTAAAATAAAGCAATAACGTTTTGTCACAAACTTCCATCCTGCCTGCGCCTCTTGAATTTCACCGACTCATGATTGTGTGTAGCAAATTTTCCCCAAATTTGAAAGGCAGTCGACACTATTGGTACATACTCAAAATAATTATTAACATAAAACCTTACTTGGTAACGAGTAATGGGGAGCTGTTGATAGTTTAAAACATTGTGAGAAACGGCTCCCCTCTGACGACGTAGTTTTCAAGAAAGAAGTAATTTTCCACGAAGTAGATTTCGAGACCTCGGATTTAAAGAACTTGAGTTCTTGAAATCAAGCATCTGAAAGCACACAACTTCGTGTGACAGGGGTGTTTTTTCTGTCATTATTATCTCGCAACTTCGATGACCGATTGAGTTCAAATTTTCACAGGTTTGTTATTATTATGCATAATGTTGAGATACACCCAAGTGAGCAGACTGGTCTGTGACAATCACCAATAGTGTCCACTGCCTTTAACAGCCAAAGCAACAAACGTATTACCTTTCTCCAGACATAAACATTTTCTCAAGAAAAATCCGCACTTACCATGTGTTTTTTGCAGTTTAACAAGTAGGTTTTATGATTATAATTATTTTGAGTATAATTACCAAACTGCTATAAGAAGAAATACCAGTCACAAATAATTGTAATTTGCCTGATCAAGAAAGGTTTTATGACGAAAATTATTTGGAGTAATTACCAATAGTGTCCACTGCCTTAAAGGCAGTGGACACTATTGGTAATTACTCAAAATAGTTATAAGCATAAAACCTTTCTTGAATACAAGTAATGGGGAGAGGTTGATAGTATAAAACATCGTGACAAACAGCACCCTCTGAAGTGACGTAGTTTTCGAGAAAGAAGTAATTTTCGACGAATTTGATTTCGAGACCTCAGATTTAGAATTTGAGGTCTCGAAATCAAGCATCTGAAAGCACACAACTTCGTGTGATAAGGGCATTTTTTCGTTCATTATTATCTCGCAACTCGGCTGACCAATTGAGTTAAAAATAATACAGGTTTGTTATTTTATGCATAATGTGCAGATACACCAGGTGAGAAGACTGGTCTTTGACATGTTACCAAACTAGTGTCCAGTGTCTTTAAATAACAGGTTGATGACTTTAATACTTCTTTTGTGCCTTGTTGTGTTCCAAAGGTCATGGCTGACTCAACAATGCATCCCGTTGTAATTACCTGGCTTGTAATAAATCCAAAGATTCCTTTAATTTGAGCTTAATTGCAAGCATATGAAAACCGGTGAACAAGGGCAGTGCATGTGAATTAGTCTCGATTCGAGGCGTTCATTTTGTTGGCGTAGTCGCCGATATCGCAACACGATTTACTGGATAAGAGATATCTCTCACACACACACATCTGGTTTCTTTCACTCCAGAGTTGTGTGTGCACCCACTTAATAAGCTCACACAGCATACAGTGAAAAATGCGACAGTCAAAAACAGACGAAAATATATTTAGAAGTCTCAAAGTTTGTACAGTATAAAGAACATTATTCATTGACACTTGAACTTTAATCCTCTGCTCAATTTTATAAAGGGAGTCCTTGGCCCCCGTAGGGTTCCTCCAAGCATCAATCTGGAAAAGTATATCCCTACACCTCTCAGCAAATAGGACCATTTTTAGGGCCAAATGTCATCCAAAATACATCAAGTTGGAAGTCAACAGGTCACAATGGGAGACTTTGGGACGCTAGGTGGCAGCAGACTTTTCAGGTAAATTCCAGGGTTACGTAGTTCTGAGCATGTGCACATTACCGAAAACAGTGGATTTTACCTGGTAAGTCTGCTGCCACCTAGCGTCCCAAAAGTCCCCTGTTGGGATTTGTCTCTGGAACCCTATTGGGGGCTCTCAAATAATGTTTAATGTAGAATAGTTTAAAGGGTGTATACAATTATAATGGGCTCGACGCTCTGTTTTCTTCTCCTAAATAGTGGGGTGCACCCTTATAGACTCGCCCAGTCCCTCGGAGTCAGCCTCCCAAATAAGTCGACGGTGCGCCTTCTGCCGGTGACTGGTACAAAAAATAGCGACTGATATCAAGACAATTCAATCATCATCGTTGATAAAACGCATCATATTCTCAAATCGGGTGAACAGATCACTCTGCTGGTGCAATATGAGATTTATGGAAACCTTAAAAAACAAACAAACAAACAAACAAACAAACAAACAAACAAACAAACAAACAAACAAACAAACAAACAAACAAACAAACAAACAAACAAACAAACAAGCAAGCAAGCAAGCAAGCAAGCAAGCAAGCAAGCAAGCAAGCAAGCAAGCAAGCAAGCAAGCAAGCAAGCAAGCAAGCAAGCAAGCAAGCAAGCAAGCAAGCAAGCAAGCAAGCAAGCAAGCAAGCAAGCAAGCAAGCAAGCAAGCAAGCAAGCAAACAAGCAAACAAGCAAACAAGCAAACAAACAAACAAACAAACAAACAAACAAATAATAAAAGACTTTATTATGCATCTGAAAGCACACAAAGTCATGCAACAAGGACAGTTTTGTCTTATATTCTCTTGCAAATTCGATGACAAATTGAGCCTAAATTTTCACATGTTTGTTAATATGCATTAAGGCCTATGTTGGAATACACCAATTGGGAATAGGGGTCTTTACCAAACGGGTCCAGTGCCTTTTAAACCAACACCCGGTTAAAAGAAAAAGAAAATAAAAGAAGGAAAAAAAACCGATAACTCTCAAGCAACAATATAGAAGAACGATTTGTAGCTTTTTACGATGGAAATAAACACAACAATATGCTCAGAATCAGAGATCGGCACTGTGGTATTTTGCAGGTTGTCTTTTATCTCATTTTTATGCATCTCTGAAGTACAACTAAGGCTGTTTAATATCGCCATCAAAAGAAGACGATTTTAAAGAAACCATACAACCTTAATTTTTCAACCTCGGCCTCGTGTTTTTTAATTTTGAAGATAAGTATTTACAAAATTTCAGGTATTTAGGCGTTTTTGCCTCCTACAAAGAAGTAAGTATAATGAACGAAGAAAACACAAACTATGTAGACAAGTCTTAAATTCTAAACGAGCTTTCTTCACCAAAGCTGTATTTTCTGAAATCATTTTCAGGTGTCATGTTTATTTAAGGTGTTTTGCTTTTAACCTACAAGGAAGGAAGTGATCAAAAATAAAAAGGAAAACTAAGAAACATCTGGGGAGAAAACAAGCTTTCGTTATCAACGCTGTACTTTCTGAAGTCATGCATGTTTGAGGTTGTATGAAGCTGGTTGTCATTTGCAAGTTTAGTTTAAAGTTGACGAGTGAGTCGTAAAGATCTCTGGTTTTTCATATCAATGTGAAGACAGTAGCTTGCTGTTATTTTATCGCTCATTCTACACATATCAACAGCTACAATGTTTCTGCTCATTCTTGTTATGACTTTGATCTGTGAGTCACGTGGGATGTCGTATTTCAGCAGTCACCCACAACGCCTGTATTGGCTTTAAATAACAATAGCTGTCATAAAAACTCCTGGATCTACGGCCGACAGGACTGACATTATGATTCCATACCGACCACCAACGATACTGTCCGAATGTGGACGGCAACACGTTCGGATCATTTCGGATAACTTCGAGAAGAAGGAATTCCTCCTTTTTGGTTACGTGATTTTGGGTGATACCGGACCCTAAATTCGACAGAGCCTAGTCGGAGATTTTTGGGTCTGGGAACCAGACTACTTGATTTCGAGACCTAAAATTCAAAATCTAATTTTGAGGTCTCTTAAAGGAAAAGTACACGTTTGGTAATTACTCAAAACAAATATTAACTTAAAAACTGACTCGGTAACGAGCATTGGAGAGCTGTTGACAGTGTAAAACATTGTGGGAAACGACTTCGTCTGAAATAACGTAGTTTTTGAGAAAGAGGTAATTTCTCACTAAAATAATAAAAGACTTCTAGCTAGTAGTCTTTTATTCCAATCTGAAAGCACCAAAAATCGTCCAACAAGGGTGTTTTTTCTTTCATCATTTTCTAGCAACTTCGATGACCGATTGAGCCCAAATTTTCACAGGCTTGTTATTGTATGCTTATGATGGGATAAACCAATTGAGAACACGGGTCTTTGACAATTACCAAACGTGTACAGTGCCATTTAATCAAATTCGTGGAAAATTATTTTTTTCTTGAAAACTACGTTACTTCTGAGGGAGCTGTTTCTCAAATTGTGTTATACTATCAACCTCTCCCCATAACTCATTACCAAGAAAGTTTTTATGCTAATAATTATTTTGAGTAATTACCAACAGTGTTCATTGCCTTTAATTTCAGCACTATTAATTACCAACAGTGTTCATTGCCATTAGATTCAGCACTTATAACGAGTTCTTAATTTTGTCTGCCACCCACAGGTCACAAACAGGTACAATTATTACATTTCATTCATGCCTTTATTTGTTCATCTACTTTCCCGATGACTTTTGACGAGTTGTGCTCATCTTGATTAAACAGAGTATGCTTGAAATGTTTCAGGTCATAAACACATGAATCTCAACACCCCGGTGCAAGGCGTGTCATTCCACAAGCGGCCATAACGCATCTCCACACAAGACCCTTTTACCGCTTCAATTATTTTGACCATGAAGTCTTGGCTCATACGCCAGTTGGGAGTGGTCTGCCAAGGCGTGACAAACTCTGACAGTATACAGTTCAGCTTCATCAAAGGTCTTATCATCCGTCACAAGAAGGTAGCAATGATCACCAAAATTTGTCTATGGACTGATGCAGGACATGCATGGACATACAATCAGGAAATGCGTCTGAAGGAGAGCTCAAACAGTGAAGTTTGCCGCCATTTTGAGCGCCGAGTGATAGCGTCTGAACACGGCAGGACGTGTCGAACTCAGCAAGTGGTAAGCTGTTGTACGCCGTACCCCCACCTGTCTATAATGGGTGCGTTCGTTTAGCTTCCCCGGGTTGACCCCGGTGTGTGGCGTTTTATTTTGGTCCAGGACGAACGTGTGCAGATAACTACCCACGGTTGTCCTGAAAAAAAAAAAAACGCCACACACCGGGGTCTACCCAGGGGTAAGCTAAACGAACGCACATATATACTATAAGTTAATTGAATTGTAATGTATTTGATTTTTTTCCGAAACGGGGAGGGTAAAATTGTAATAATGGAAAAATTTTACGTCGTCGCCACCAACTTCCGGCACTTTTTTTTTTTCAGTGGTTTTGGAGTTAATTAACGGCGGATAAATTGGTGGCGACGACCGGAAGATTACCCGTAATAATAAATAACAATTAGTGAAGAAGTCATAAGGAAAGGAATGTGAAAGGAACACGTTGCCTTGGATCGGTCGAGTTGGTCTTTGAAAAGCGTTTGTAACAGTTTGTTATAAAATGCATATATGGTTTAGAAAGATGTTTTAAAAGTAGAATACAGTGATCCACACACATTTGCCTCAAAATTGCCTGGTTTTCCTTATACTTTAAGAACTGACACGGTCGGCCATTAAATGGGAGTCAATTATTTGTTTACTCCCAAAAACGGCCGGCCGTGTTTGTCGACAAGGTAAAAGGAAAACCACGCAATTTCGAGTAATACTTGTGTGGATCATTATATTCTATTTTTAAAATATCTTTCTAATCATATGCATTTTCTTTAAAAACGGATACAAATGCTTTTCAAAGACCTACTCGGCCGATCCAAGGCAACGTGTTCCTCTAAATTATAACAAAAACATACATTGGTAAAGCCTTGTTCACACAGTTAGATTTTTTAAACGGTAAATAAAAAGACATACTTTGCGACGCAATGAACTAATAATAATAATAATAATAACAACATAACATTTATAAGGCGCGCAGTATCTGGAATAGATCGATTCAAAGGCGCCGGAAGCTAGTCAGCTGACAAATTAAACAGATGAGACTTGAGATTGTGTTTGAGAGTAGAAAGATCAGGTGAGGCCCTCAGCTCGTCTGGCAAGGAATTCCAGAGACGCGGTGCGCAGCTGGAAAAGGCACGGTCTCCGTAACTTGCCAGACGAGTTTTGGGAACAATAGAGTATGTGTGATGATGATGATGATCTATTGTTACGTTGTTGTAAAAGATGTGTAATGTAGCAATTATAGCTTCATCAGGAGTGTCCATCAAAAACTTAAATCTATCTTCCCCACCAAGAATTTAAAAGTCTTATTATTTATTAATAACATAAACCAACATAATATTCATAAGGTCGTTGTTTAATGGGCAATTTAAAGCAGAAAATGGATTTCTGTTTCAACATCAGTGTGACAATGCGGGCAAAATGTTTGGCTTGACTCTAATAAACTTGTGTGAAGAGCATCTGAATTGGGCCAAAGAATGGCGATATTAACACAACGTAAATGTAACTCAAACTCAAACTGGGTTTGAAGATACGGTATGTCCTGAGCTTATTCTTTTGGCCAGAATTAGTTCTATAGCCATTATGCAATCTATTGTACCAGTTAGATTTAAACACTGAACGTTCTACATTCCTTTGGCTATATAGATGGTACTGTACCTTTTAAACATGAGAAATACCGATGTTTTGTGGCTAAGCCCTTGCGTTTGATCACAAAGGACCTTTCTCTGTGGTTGTACAGCATTGTTACACCCAATCCAAGCATATGTACAAAGGAAAACGACAAAATTCGTCCCGGAATAAATCGGGTGTACGTATAGTCTTGGTTCAAGACTCTCCTGGTTTTGTAACAAGAGAGCGCGCTATCACCCCCAACGCGCTATCAACCACGAACCGCTATCACAGGAGAGTCTTGGCACATTCGTTAAATCTCCCCCAAAATCGGGGGGAAACATAATGCGCGTGCGTAGGTTTCCCGCAGAGTCCGCCCCCTTTTTTTTTGGGGGGGGGGGGAGATTTAACGAATGTGCCAAGACTCTCCTGTGATAGTGGTTCTCGGGTGATAGCGGTTCGTGGTTGACAGCGCGTTGGGGGTGATAGCGCGCCCTGTTGTGACAAATCCTGGAGAGTCTTGAACCAAGACTAGTGTACGTATTGCTAACCAATGACGCGGTAAACTTGTGAAGATTGGGCATTAGTCTGGAGTCGAAAATGACCTTAATAAATCTGTGATCTTTTCCTTGACAGCTCTGTGCCAACAAATCCCTTTTGGAAGGCTGTTGAGCACAGTTCTGAGCTTCTCCACTTACTTGTTTTTTTTCCCGCTACCAACTAATTGTCCAAGCCGCCCTAAAAGTTTTAAAATTCGGATGCAGGGATATGCCAGGTAGAGTCGGGTACAATGACTCCGTGTCTCTAGCATGTATAATTTCAGAGTTATTGAAGAGTTCGGCTCAGATTTATTTTAAAACCATTCAACAAAACAATTCGTCGGCTTTTTGTGTATAGCCCATATGCATACAACTTTGGTATGGTATAGGTCTACTTCCTGGCCGCTGGCTTAGCTTAGAAAAATTTCATATCATTAAAATTAGTACAAGTAGAAATACCTTGGTAATTATACCTAAGAAAGTGTCCACTGCCTTTAAATGGGCGTGATACGCGGGCTGGCACCTGTGCTAATTCGGGTATTGAATGTGACACAACCTGAATGAGACGTTATTTTCATTTTCGGTATCAAGAATTCTGGAAGCCGCCATAAAACTTTGAAATTCGTGTTCAGGGACATTCCAGGATGATTCAGGTACAAATTCCGTCTTTCTGGCAATTTTAGTTCCAGAATGAATCAAGAGTATAGCTGAGGGTTTTTATAAGTTCGGGCTTTTTTTTCAATGAATATTTTTTTCTCTCCAATGTTCACCATGTGCCGTGTGTATCATGCATTAAATGCCCTGAATTTTGGGGGTGTGTCGGTTCCACTACAGTAACTCTAGCCTCGCTTTGAAAATCACCATAGCATTAGGTTTAGTACGAGAGGAAAGCCCTTGAAATTGTCCATCCAATGGTGCTAAACTTGTTTAGATTGAGCAATGATTTTGGGTCAAATTTACCCGTTGTACTTTTGATTTTCTCTGTGCACAAAAATCCCGTAGGGAGGCTTGTTGAGTTCGTTTCGGAGCATAGCCGCCTACTTTCAATTTTCGGTGTCAAGAAGTCTGGAAGCCGCTCTAAAACTTTGAAATTTGAATTCAGGGACATGCCAGGATGACGCAGGTACAAACTGCGTCTCTCTATCGTTTTTAGTTCCAGAATGATTCAAAAGCATAGCTGACAGTTTTTATGAGTCCGGGCTTTTTTTTCAAGGCATATAATTATTTGTTTTCTCCAATAATCACCACATGCCGTGTGTTTCATGCATTAAATGTCCCAAATTTATGGGGTGTGTCGGGTCTACTCCCTGGCCTCTAGCGTCGCTTTGAAAATCCCCATAGCCCTAATTTTTGTACGAGAGGAAAGCCCTTGAAATTGTCCATCCATTGGTGCTAAACTTGTTGAGATTGGGCAATGATTTTGGGTGAAATTGACCCGTTGTACTTTTGATATTCTCTGTGCACAAAAATTCCGTAGGGAGGCTTGTTGAGTTCGTTTCGGAGCACAGCCGCCTACTTTTAATTTTCGGTATCAAGAAGTCTGGAAGCCGCTCTAAAACTTTGAAATTTGAATTCAGGGACATGCCAGGATGACGCAAGTACAAACTGCGTCTCTCTTGATGCGAGCGAGCAATTTCAGAATAAGCGTTGCCATGGCCAAACTAGTAATACCAGAAAACCCAAGGCCTTTTTTCTCTTCGCTATTAAATTAAAAAAAAATTAAAAATTAAACCCCTTAAAACATAATTGAATGGACTAAACACACAAAGAGTGCCCATCGGTGTGTTCTTACGGTTTAAAGGCGAAAGTACCCTTTGATTTTGGAACTTTTCGATTGTAAATAAAGTTATGTGTAGATATGCCTAATAAAAACTAACATCTGACAAATTTCAGTTTAAAAAGGTGGTCGCGTTTTTGAAATTCCGGAGCGAATTCTGTCCACAAAAAAATAATAATCCCAAGTGCGCTCTAATGAAGTGGATTTACACCACCCTACTGATTCATGATCAACATGTCTAACCGCACATTTTCATGTGAAAATATTGAGGGGAGCAAATAGTGTAAGGTAAAAAATGTTTTAAAGCATTTTTGGCACTGTTGAGCTTAGACTAGTAGTGGTGACATGTCAATTAGAATCACTCGAGCAATCACACATAAATAAACAATGTTTCCAAGTGTTGATTAAAACTCATCTTGATAAAACAATTTCACAACTAATTGTGGAGAGAAGTGTGTACATCAAAGTAAAAACCACGTCTAAAGTGGTCTTGCGAGAGCGATCACGAAATCATTTTTGGCACTGTGGATCTTTGACTAGTAATGGTGACATGTCAACTAGAATCACTCATGTAATCTCACATAAATAAACAACGTTTCCGAGTGTTGATTAAAACTCATCTTGATAAAAAAATAATTACAACTAATTTGGGAGAGAAGTTTGTGCATCAAAGTGAATACCACGTCTAGAATTGAAGCGCGTCTTGCGAGAGTGATACCTTTACCTGCAACATGGAACCTTAAGACAAGTGAACCATTGTGTCACTATGAAGGGCCCCCTTTTCATCTTTAGACAAGAAAGATACTATTCTGTACACAAACAAGAAACGAGTTGCCAATGTTGTAACCGACTCTTAATACGAAAACAATGTTTTTTCACTAAGTGCAGTAGCCCCCTCCTCTAAAACTGACTCCACCTTCGTATTGTGATTACCAATAGTGTCCAGTGCCTTTGAACGTTTTCTCCCCATTTAGTTGGGTGCGCCCCCTTGGTATGTGGAATAGACCGATTGCGCTACCAATGTTTACATGTGATCACGTGACCTATAGTGGTATAGAAAAACACAGCTACACAGTATTAAGACATCTCATACTCGTAGCGATGGACCAGAATCGGCTGTATTTTCGATAAATAACATTTTAAACTAAAAACGGAGCCCTTTTTATAAAGTTGAATATTGTGAAATTGATTTAAATTACATTTGCTGTTTGATGTCCCCAGTATTCTACTACAAAGGAGGTTTCTTTTGAATATATGGTTAGATTACGTAAAATTACTGAGGTTTGAGCGAGCTCGCGCGCCGTGAATTTTGCGTTGTGCACGGTGTGAAGTGTGGGCTGCTATTAGGGAGATCGCGAAGTTGTCCGACTCATAGCTGACAGACCCCTTCTAATCAAATATGTTGAGGGTGAAAATAAAGGGATTTGCAGCTTCTTGTTTTTATTGAAAATATTGGCAGCAAAACCATTGCAATGAGGGCAGTGTAAAACCACACTTTCCGTGCTCAAACACATGACATCGTGTGAACATTCTCGTGGAATTTCCTACTTGGTGGAACTATGTTTACCCATAACTGCCATTAATCAGCCAGGTAAGGTTTCATGTTACAAACTCCGGAATATTCTTCAGTGATTACGAGAATTTAGTCATTTTTGAGCCAAAAATTGCAACAGTAATCATGTCTTTTTAACGCACGTTCATATGCAGTACGCCGTGTTTGTTTACATTCAATACCCACTATAGGTCATCATAACCGGTATTACCGGTATGTTTCTGGTGTTTGTGTAAAACAGCGTTTACATTAATTAACTAGGTCAGACTTGTTCTCTCTCAAAATAGTTGTTAGTACAACAAATTACTTAGTAATGAACAATGGAGAGCTGATGATAGTATAAAACATTGTGAGAAACGGCTCCCTCTGAAGTAACGCGTTTTTTTTTTTTGTTTTTTTTTAGAAAGAAGTAATTTCTCAGTAAAATATTTGACTTTATTTCGAGACCTCACACGTAAAAACCACATCGAGAATTGTAGAGCGTCTTGCAAGAGCGATAGATTGAATTTAATTTTCCCAATCTGAGTTTTATTCCCGTCTTCATTAACAAAAACATTCAAAAGTGAAACACAACAAATGTTGGAACATGCATCCAGTTAAAACAACATCTTAGTGTTTTCCATAACATATCGGATTTACTTTTTGCTTGTCTAGTGTATTGATCCGTGAAACTTTGCACAGTTCAGCTACATTTTCCCTGAAAGTATCCCATTCCGTTTGCATTATATATTTGCGCAGGGAAACCTATAACACAACCTTCAAGGAAAAACGTATTTTAGGACTCAAAATGGCGGCCATATTGAATTTTGCCAATCATTTTAAACATCTGGGATGTGATTTTTCACCCGTTATCTCTTTAACCAAGCAAGATTCTTAATTTTATTTCTAACCTTTGCCTGAAAACTTGCCCCATTTTTCTCCCCCTTATGTTTATGAAAAAGGGCCATATTGAATTTTGAAATGATTTTAAATGTAAAAAGTACCAACCTAATATTTTTAGCAAAATTTGGGCTGAATCGGCTTATATTTTGAAGTTATTTCAATGGGCGATTTTTTTATTGTTTCATGGAGGAAACGGCGGCCATTTTTCCCCATATTCATTAAAGTTTACTCTAAACTGTGTTTCTGAGCAAATTTGCCTTAAAGGCAGTGGACACTATTGGTAATAACTCAAAATAATTATTAGCACAAAACCTTACTTGGTAAACCTGGTCGACTGTTTGCCCTAAAATTAGCAGTAAGACCTATAATTGGCAATAATCTGAAGTTTTACCATTACCAACCCCCCAGAGAGATCGTTTCGTCTGAATTACTTTAAAAGTAAAATCACAGCCTTGATATCATTACGGACTTTATTGAACGCTATTGTGATATGAAAAGCAGCACCTATTATTGTATCGATCAAATTAAGCGCGCATGACGCCATACAATAATTAACCTTCATAACCTTCTATACAAAACCAAGCCTTACTAAACGAACACATTCGATTCCTGGCAAAACGTATATAGGTCAACAATTATGTGTTTCTATGTTTTCTCATAAATGTGACCCAACATATTGATGCGGCGGTATTTCATTCAAAACTACAGAATTTGACGGATTTTGTTCTTCAATTCCCCACCTCCATGGATCTCCTACATAAAAAGCAATATACCTTAAAAAAAAACTTTACAAATAAATATGCAATCGTATTTGTGTGTTTTTTTAATGTTTGTTGGGGTGTTTGTTTGTTTGTTTGTTTTTCGTTTTTGTGCTAACAACTATTTTGAGTAATTACTAATAGCGTCCAGTGCCTTTAAACGTTTTCTCCCCATTTACTTGGGCGCTTCACCTCAATATGTGGGATAGACCGATTGCGCTATCAATGTTCACATGTGTTCAAGTGACCTATATAGTGGGTATTGAAAATCACAGCTACAAAATAAAGACATGAGAAAACTTGTACTAAAAACGAAGCCCTTTTTCTAAAGTTGAATGTTGTTATATTGATTTAAATCCCATTTTGCTGTTTGATATTTTAAGTATTTTACTACAAAAAAAAAAGGTTTATTTTGAGAGTATTGTTAGACTACGTAATGAGGTTTGAGCGAGCTCACGCGCCGTGGAATTTACGCTGTGTGCACGGAGTGAAGTCGGGCTGGGCCAAGGGAGACCGCACTCTAGCTGACAGCTATACCCCTTCTAATCAAATAATTTGAGGGTGAAAATATATCGAATTTGCAGCTTCTTCAGGAGTTTTATTTTTTAATATGGCAACAAAATCATCGCAATGAGGGCTATGTAAAACCACACTTTCCGTGCACAAACACATGACATCTTGTGAACATTCTCGTGGAATTTCCTAGTTGGTGGACTGTTGGTTTTACCCAATACTGGCATTGTTCAGCCACGGGTAAGGTCTCATCTTACAAACTCAGGAATACTCTCAAGTGATTTCGAGAATTGAGGGTTTTTTTAACAAAAAATTGAGAGTAAGTAGTAAACAGAAACACAAAGCAACCGCAGCTTAATCACCTTATAACAGTAACCATGTCTTCTTAACGCACGTTTATATGCAGTACGCCGTGTTTGTTTACATTTTACCCACTATGGTCACGTGAGGCACGGGGCGCAATCGGTCTATTGATTATGACCATGAAAACACCAGTTTTTAAGCACCAACCCCCATAGCACAAAAACACAAAGCAACCGCAGCTTAATCACCTTATAACAGTAACCATGTCTTCCTAACGCACGTTTATATGCAGTACGCCGTGTTTGTGTACATTTTACCCACTATTGGTCACCTGAGGCACGGGGCGCAATCGGTCTATTGATTATGACCATGAAAACACCAGTTTTTAAGCACCAACACATTAGCGCAGTGCGTTAAGGGTGCTGGGACTGTCTCAGTAACTCGGATCATCCGGTCCGGGTTCGAATACCGTCTGTCTCTAATATAGATTCAAGGCTTTTTGCTGCCCCTGATGGGACAGTGTGATTGGGATCTGCCTTGTTTTCTCCCCTAAAGGGACAGGGCCCGCGCAGTGGCTAGGGTTCGAGGCAGGGGGGGATGTGCTCTGGGTCGGATGCAAGTCCTGAAGGGTCCTATATGGCAATGGGGAGGGGCCAGTGTGTGCCATTAACTGAACCGGCGCCTGAATGCCTGACACTTCCGGAGCGTAACCTTTTATGACTTTCCACCAGATTAAATTTACATTGTTTTAATAAATGGCTTTATTTGTTTATTCGTTTCGCTTCTCTTATATATCGCGGTACCCGCTGCCAAAACATAGGATTCGAACTGCCTCAAGCTCCCGGGCAACCTCGGTAGTCTAGTTGGTAAGACCTTGCTCAAGAATTGCAAGGGTCCTGGGTTCGAATACCACCCGAGTAACATGCATGTGTTTTTTTTTTTCACAGGACTCGGGAAAGTACTTAGTATACAGTGCTAACACACATCGGTGTATGGGTAAAAAACAAAATAAATTTTCTCTTTATTTTTATTTTTATTTATTTATTTATAGTCTAAGCTCCACAGTGCCAAAAATGCTTTAAAACATTTTTGGGTCAAACTGGAAAATGGCCGCCGTTTTTTCCCCTGGAACCGTATAACAAAACTCCCATTGACATAACTAGAAGATTAAGAGACCGATTCAGCCCAAATCTGGCTGAAAGTTAAAGGTTTGTACATTTCACATTTTAATATTTAAAAATTCAATATGGCCGCCATTTTGCTTAAACAAATTTGGAAAAAGACAATTTTCTGGGAAAATTCTAAGGTAAATTTGGTCAGGATCAAAATTAAATTAAGTTTTGGCTGAACAGAATAATGTGGTGAAAAATACACTTCCGAATATTTGTTCATAACAATGTGTGGTAAGACATGAATCAAGATGGGGTAGAAAATTTTGACCAAGCGAAAGTGCATGTTTGGGTCAAAAAACAAAATGGCCGCCATTTTCCCCTGAATTTATTTAAAAACTCCAATATTGTCATTAACTACAAATTTATGGGTCCGATTCAGCCAAAATTTAGCTGAAAGTATTAGGTTTGAACATTTAATCTTTTAAATACTTCAAAATTCAATTGCGTAAATCCGAACATAATGAGTAATGACGTCATACAAACAGTCACTTGATGCGAGCATGTGCGAGCGAGCAATTTAAGAAGAAGCGTTGCCATGGCAGGAAACCCCAAGGACTTTTTTCTCTTCGCTAATTAACAAAAATTAAAAATTAAACCCCTTAAAGGCAGTGGACACTATTGGTAATTACTCAAAATATTTATTAACATAAAACCTTTCTTGGTGACGAGTAATGGTGAGAGGTTGATAATATAAAACATTGTGAGAAACGGCTCCCTCTGAAGTGCCATAGTTTTCGAGAAAGAAGTAATTTTCCACGAATTTGATTTCGAGACCTCAGGTTTAGAACTTGAGGTCTCGAAATCAACCATCTAAACGCACACAACTTCGTGTGACAAGGGTGTTTTTTCTTTCATTATTATCTTGCAAGTTCGATACATAAACTGTGAAGGCTAGTCTTTCACAATTACCAATAGTGTCCACTGCCTTTAAAACATAATCGGATGGACTAAACACACAAAGAGTGCCAATCGGTAGGTTTTACGGTTTAAAGGCAGAGAGTACCCTTTGGTTTTGGAAGGGCTCGATTGTAAATAAAGTTATGTGTAGATATGCCTAATAAAAACTAACATCTGACAAATTTCAGTTTAAAATGTGGTTTTTTAAATTCCGGTTCGAATAATGTCCACACAAAAATAATAATCCCAAGTGCGTTCTAATAATGTGGATTAACACCACCCTGAATAATGATCAACATGTCTAACCGCACATTTTGAGGGGAGCAAATAGTGTAAGGTAAAAATGTTTTATAACATTTTTGGCACTGTTGAGCTTGGACTAGTAGTGGTGACATGTCAATTAGGATCACTCAAGTAATCCCACATAAATAAACATCGTTTCCAAGTGTTGATTAAAACTCATCTTGATAAAACAATTTCACAACTAATTAGTGGGGAGAGAAGTGTGTACATCAAAGTAAAAACCACGTCTAAAGCGCGTCTTGCGAGAGCGATCACGAAATCAAGCATCTGAAAGTACATAACTTCGTGTATTTTTTTTTAAATTTTTTTTATTTAGTTTTTATTTAATAACCTTTGTGGGCCGATTTATTTGTTCTCCATAGAATATCGGGTATACTTAACTGCATGTAATAATAAATCTATCATGATGCGTAAAACCTTTACATTACAACAATTACCGATGAAATAACCTCCTCGAAATCAGACGGGTGTTTGTACACACCTTAGCATGTGCAACATGGGAGGGATCTTAGAACAACAATTTCGTCATCTTCAAAACCTTTTATTTTATAGAAGGGAAAACTATAATTCAATTTGAATAAAATAATTTACTTTACCCTCGATTTCTGCAAGCTACCTGCGCACCTAACTGCGTACCCGAAATACCACATTGCCAAATTTCGGTAAATGTCAATAATTTTACAACAAAATAATATTGTGACCAACGGCCCAGAGAAAGACACCTTGATAAGAAATTGCTGAAAATATATCAGCCCCGGGGAGCCATGAAACATAAAGTGGGTCTCTACAAAAGCTAAAAACAGGTGAACAACGCTGATAACAACATGATGTTACTATGGAAACGTTGTCTCTTTTGCTTGTCAAGACGCCCGCCTTCATAATAACACAGAAAAAGCATAATGCATAAACGCTCTTTTTTCCTTTGGTGCTTCACTACAGCAAAACGAAATAATTTTGGAACTTGGGGCACTCGGCAGTAATTGAAGTATATAATTTCCTTCTTTGTATTCAAGTTTAATTGAAT
The DNA here is from genome assembly GCF_902459465.1 of Asterias rubens. Classification (NCBI taxonomy): domain Eukaryota; kingdom Metazoa; phylum Echinodermata; class Asteroidea; order Forcipulatida; family Asteriidae; genus Asterias; species Asterias rubens. Next base: position 23,923,478 of record NC_047062.1, on the reverse strand, counting down.
TCTGACATGAAACTTCACCGATCATCACTTAATAAGATTACCTCTCACTCAGTCTTGTAAAACGGTCGTTTTGCTCTCCGTTGCACACAGATTATGCCTATAGATCATGAATAAGTCAACAAACGAATTGTGATAATATTGACAGGCGAATATTTATGCGCTTACTGCCAAACATTTTCTCCCAACCAAAGGGATTTATAACAACATTTATGAATAGACCTTCTACCGCAACTTCACAACACCAGCAGTGTGGAAAGCCAAAAATGCACAATAACAGATTGCCACTGAATTTGTAACCATGCTATACAAAAATAGTGAGAATTTGTTGAAAACAAGGCAACTCATGTGAGCTATCTTAAATAGGTTTGCACAAAATTATGTACAATTTCGTCAGAATATTCTGACAAGTAGCCTTCAGCAGCGTAATACATTCACAGGCCCCACCCATAGGCTAAGCCCCGCCCACCCACATTATTTATGTGGGTTATCAACTCTTGAGGGCGGTACATACGGCTCTTGAAAATCGGTGGTGTTGTTTGAAATTCGTGATGGTGGTTTCGTTGTTTGTTGAATAAAACTCATCGTTGTAGAACTGTGTGAACCACCTGGGTAGGGGTAGGCAGAAGATCGAGAAAATGAGTCGATTGGCGAAAGGACCAAGCACAGTGTGCCGAACTAAAACTCTTCCAGGCAGAAATTTTGATAAACCGAAAACTTTGAGGTAAATTGCTCCATGACAAAACTCATTAGTCATTCTCCTAATCTAATCCTATCTAAGAATAAGAATAAGAAAGATTGTTCTGTCCTGCTTTTGAAATTAACCATAAACCTAACCCTGAGTCTTCCATATGAAAGCTTAATTCCTTAAACTAAAACTTAGTCAAGCACATTGAAACAAAATATAAACAAATGTTTTGTTGCAAATTAATTATAAATTACCAAAACTGTAGACGCATGGTGGGCTGGCAGTGGTAGACGTCTCACACGTCAGCCTGTACTCAAACCTTACCTACAAGTACAACTGCACTGCAGTCTTACTCTAGCCTAGTTCTAGAAACTACAAGGCTCCCCCGTGAGCTTAGTTTCTACAACTTAAAAGTAACTCTAGCACACCAACAACAATGCAATGTTCATACAGAGGAGAGCTAAGCTAAGTGGGGAATACACCAGTCCTAGAACTATGGGTCGATATCATCTCTATAGCGGAACGAACCTCATGAATTGTTCTAGGAGTAGGTGTGGACTGAATGTTGGTCTGGCATTATATCATATGAGTATTTTGAGCAGAAGTTACATAATTTTTAGTGTTGAGTGAGCACTATTTCTGGGGGCGGGCGGAACAACAATTGTTGATCCGCCCCAACTTGATCATCCTCATACTTACACTTATGTACACTTACAATTTGATGGGAAATGGTAGGCTATCTATGCCTTTAAATACCCCATATCTAGCCATTCATGGCTTTCTGTGCAGCTTTGGTGCATTGGATCAGGCCTGGAATTTCATCTTTGAGAGGGCAAGGCCATTTTCAGTTTGAAAGGGGCACTTCCATTGGAAAATCTTAAAGTCTATGGGAATTTTTGAAAGGGCACCAAGGCCAAGACAAGGGCAACGGAGGCCGTGGCCTCCGTGAAATTCCAGGCCTGTTGGATGCAGACTTGCAGACCTTAGTAATAAAAACACCCAAGTCCTTCTCCTGGTCAATCTTCTGTAGGTTTATTTGTCTTCCATGTTGTACACTCCATAATAATTGCTGGTATCACAATGCATAGTTTTGCATTATCTGCATTGAAGCGTAACAGTCATTTCTCTGACCACTTTTGAAGTGCTGAAATCTTCTTGGACTCTTTTGGAGTATGGACAAATCTTGTGTGGTGTTAACAGTGAAGATTTATGGTCATCTGCAAACATCTGTATACTAGATTTGACATGATTGGGTACAAATGTAGGTCGTTGATGTTTATAGGATTTATATCAGAGGCCCCAAGACTGATCCCTGAGGGACATCGTTCACTATCTGCCTTAGCGGAGGATGAATTTCTGACCGAAACTGTCTGTGTTCTTCCTATAAAGAACCCCTTTATCCAGGCTAGAACTTTCTCTTCACTACGCACTGCCTTGATCAAGGCTGTGTAGACAATTACTCTAGCTAAAACCATAGAGCAAGGATAACCCTCAGCCGCCCGAATGCGATACAACCAGTCCCCCGACTGAAAGAATAGCACACCGCACTCTCACGCACACACACAGCGCCTGTACATGCCGTTAGGCTCACGGGCTAGGATTGTGGGCGATAGCGGTGTGTGGGACTGTGGAAACGAGCGTTTGTGTGCTTCCTTGGGTGAGAGCGAGCTGTGCTGTTTAAAGACAGTCGGGGGGGACCAGAACAGGAGTTGCATTGCATTCGGTCATTGCATTCGGGCATTGCATTCGTGCGGCTGTGGTTATGCACTTTTTTTGTCTTTAAGTAAGCAAACTATTACACAGCCTTGATCAAGGCTACCGTACGCTTTTAGCTTATTGAGGAGTCTCAGGTGTGGGACCAGTCCCAAACAAAGTTAAAGTTGGGGCGTTCCAACTACATAGTTGAGACAGTCATGACAGTAAGGCAGGGTACCAGCGCGCTGCCATTGAGCCAGTAACGAAGCCTTGTGCGTGTATCTTGTGCTATTTTTGAATCTGCTTGTTGTTACATTTTCATATTTGGTGTGTTTTTAAAAACTTGTGTGAGCAATGCATTTTCTTCTTTTGAAGATCAATAGGGCCTAAGGTTTTCTTATGTCTTATGTCTTAAGCATGATACAGCTCTATGGGGAACCAACTTAAACATTCAATCAAGTTGGGACCAGTCCCAACTATAGTTGGGACGTACAATGTATATCATTGTTATTTTCAGTTGCACAAATCGTAAGGGTTTTCCTGCAGCTATTTGTGAAATGCTTTCAAGATTGAAGCCTTTCATTAAAGGCACTGGACACTATTGGTAATTGTCAAAAAACCAGTCTTCTCACTTGGTACATCTCAACATATGCATAAAATTAACAAAAACTTGTGAAAATTCGAGCTCAATTGGTCGTCAAAGTTGCGAGATAACTATGAAAGAAAAAACACCCTTGTCACTCAAATTCTAAATCTGAGGTCTTGAAATAAACTTCTTGGAAAATTACTTCTTTCTCAAAAACTACATTTCTTCAGAGGGAGTCGTTTCTCACAACGTTTTATACTATCAACCTCTCCCCATTACTTTTGAGTAATACCAATAGTGTCCAGTCCACTACCTTTAAAGCCATTATACACTTTCGGCACAGAAAAAGAAGGAAAAAAAGTTCACAGATTTACAAATAACTTACAGGGTTTACAAAAGGTAATGGTGAAAGACTTCTCTTGAAATATTATTCCATGAAATACTTCACTTTTCGAGAAAACATTAAAACAATTATCAATTCTCAGTGTTATGAATTACGGATTTATTTTAAACACATGTCATGACACGGCGAAACGTGTGGAAACAAGGGTGGGTTTTCCCCGTTATTTTCTCCCGACTCCGATGACCGATTGAGCCTAAATTTTCACAGGTTTGTTATTTTATATAGAAGTTGTGATACACGAAGTATGGGCCTTTGGACAATACTGTTTACAGAAAGTGTCCAATGGCTTTAATTAGTTTATCATGACCATGCCAGCCACTGAACAAGAACTAAATTGCTCATTTCTTTTAATCATCTTATAATTCTTTTATTTTTTTCCCTACAGTTACACACAGCTGAAAGAAGAAAACTCCTCACTTCAAAAACGAAATTCGGAGCTGGAGCATAAATTCTCCAAGTTGAACAATGCGTTGAATGTATCACAGGTAATTCAGATAACCAGCCTCTTTCCCACATAGCGTTTATGATTTACCTTAATTTTCTGCAAGCAAATTAACGTGACATCATTAATAATCATGTAGACCTACCTTGAAGTTCTTACCCTCTGATCAGTCAAAGATGTGATGATGACGGAGAAGGAATTTGCCCCAATGTTTCTGCCGTGTTGTTTGACTGCAGATTGGACAACACCACCATTAACAGTTTTAGTTCTGCATACTTGTCTTAAAAATAATGAGCATTTGTCTTAATGAGCGTTTTTAGAACTCACAGAAGCCTGTCGAATGTGATAGCGCACTTTACAAACTGTGTTTTATTATCATTTAAAGTTCAAAATCTGACAGCTAGTTTTTTTTTGTCATCTATTTCAACAGAGGAATGCTAAGGAGTTTGACAAGGAGAATACCTCCCTTAGAGAAGAGCTTAAAGATGAACAAGTGAAGCACACAGGTGAGTGTGTACTTTGAACACAGTAATGGAACTGTACACAGCCGATGACTTCACCAAACTCTTCCTAACTTAGGAAAACAATCTTAAGACTTTAGGACGAGTTGAGTTCCTTATCCATAGATGTTTATAATGTATTGAATCCAGCCTAAGTTTAGGACGAGTTTAGGACGAGTTACTCGTCCTAACTCGAGAAAGGATCTACTCTAGCGTTTCGTGAAATCGGCTGCTCGACTCTTAAAGACAGTGGACACTATTGGTAATTGTCAAAGACCAGTCTTCTCACTTGGTGTATCTCAATGCATAAAATAACATGTCTGTGAAAATTTGAACACAATTGGTGGTCGAAGTTACGAGATAATAATGGAAATAATCGAAATCAAATTCATAGAAAATTACTTCTTTCTCGAAAACTACGTTACTTCAGAGGAAGCCGTTTCTCACAATGTTTTATACTACCAACCTCTCCCCATTACTCGTCACCAACAAGTAAGGTTATATGCTAATAATTATTTTGAGTAATTACCAATAGTGTCCACTGCCTTTAAGTGGAACTGTACAATAGAACTGCAGCCTACTTGCAGAACTGTAAAACAGCTGTAAAGAGAACTGGTAAACAAACTTACTACAAAATAACTGTACAAAATAAACTGTACAACAGAACTGTATAATAGAACTGTAAACAGATATGTAAACAGATCTGTTTAATGGAACTGTAACAGTATAAAACAAAACTGTACAACAGATCTGCAAACTTTTCAACTGACGTGTACGATAGAAACAGAAAGGTACAACAGAAGGTACAACAGAAATGTACAACATAAATGTACAACAGAAAGGTACAACAGAAATGTACAACAGAAATGTACAACAGAAATGTACAACAGAAATGTACAACAGAAAGGTACAACAGAAATGTACAACAGAAAGGTACAACAGAAATGTACAACAGAAATGTACAACAGAAATGAACAACAGAAATGTACAACAGAAATGTACAACAGAAATGTACAACAGAAATGTACAACAGAAAGGTACAACAGAAATGTACAACAGAAATGTACAACAGAAATGTACAACAGAAAGGTACAACAGAAATGTACAACAGAAAGGTACAACAGAAATGTACAACAGAAAGGTACAACAGAAATGTACAACAGAAAGGTACAACAGAAATGTACAACAGAAATGTACAACAGAAAGGTACAACAGAAATGTACAACAGAAATGTACAACAGAAATGTACAACAGAAATGTACAACAGAAAGGTACAACAGAAATGTACAACAGAAATGTACAACAGAAAGGTACAACAGAAAGGTACAACAGAAAGGTACAACAGAAATGTACAACAGAAATGTACAACAGAAATGTACAACAGAAAGGTACAACAGAAAGGTACAACAGAAAGGTACAACAGAAATGTACAACAGAAATGTACAACAGAAATGTACAACAGAAATGTACAACAGAAATGTACAACAGAAATGTACAACAGAAATGTACAACAGAAAGGTACAACAGAAAGGTACAACAGAAAGGTACAACAGAAAGGTACAATAGAAATGTACAACAGAAATGTCGACATAATTGTACAGCAGAACTTTAAACCAAACAGTAAAACATAACTGTGGAACAGAACCCAACAGAAATGCTTAAAGACCTGCTTGAACGAAAATGTCAGGTCGTGAACTTTGCTGAATTCCACTTTAAATGTTTTCGAGTCATATGATTATAAATAGGTTTCAATTGTGTAAAAAAACAATCATTTTGTATGCCCTTATCCAGAGCTTTTCTGCGAGATTTGCGAAAAGCCCCGTTACGTAATCACTCTCAAAATGTCATAACTAGATAAAGCAGCTTTGTTGCAGCTTGGATGTATAACAAAGCAAACTCCCACAAATGACGTCAGCGGCATTGTCCTTTGAAGCCCGCTCTCAACGGCAGAAGTGTTTTTAGTTTTCAAAAAAACCTCTAGGTAGGCGCCTGATTTTTTAATCGATAATTACGAAAAGTTCAGAAGTGTACACATATCAAAATTACATTAAAATGGTTAACAAGTGCATTATAAACAAGTAAAAATACCATTTCTGTTGAAAACATTCCGCTCAGGTAGGTGTTTAATAGAACTGTGCAAAAGAACTGTAAACCAAACAGTATAACAGAACTGAATCACTGAACTGAATCACTGAACCGTACAAGAGAATTTCACTACACAGAACTGTGGAAGAGAAATGTGGAACCGAAGTGTACAGCAGATATGTGGAACAGAAGTAAACAGAACTGTACAAAAGAACTGTACACTGAACTGTAAAACAGAACTGTACCTGTCTGTACTACAACAGAACCGAACAACAGAACTGTTGAACAGAACTACGTGTACATAACAAACTGTACAACAGAGCAGTGGAACAGAACTTTGGAACAAAATTGCACTGTTCCACAGTTGTACAGTTAGGTCTATATTCCAAAGTTTGTAACTTACTGCCCCATGAAACTTGTGTCAATATTTCATTCTATTGTTACAGACTATGTAGACAGTGTGACCAGAGAGTGGACCTCCCAGAAACAGATGCTAAATGACAAGCTGTAAGTTTATAATTATAAGTTCAATCAATTTGCCACCAGCAGCTCTTGAACAGTTTTCATGACTACACTCATAGTTGCGGCTACTCGGTCCGAATGTGGCTCGAGATGTTGTGACCACAGGTTTTTGCAATGTTAGAAATTGTTGGCGCCATCCTTCCAGGCCGATCTTGGGCAGCTTGAACAGATTGATCGTGTTGTAGGCAGATGGCGTTGAGGTCGTCTATAACCTGTGATATGTAGGTGCAGCGGAGGCTTCCACCCTGTTGAAAGGGTTCAGATGGTCAGTTTTGTGGATTTAAGAAGGCAATGACAGGTACCTCGGGTCTTTGAAAAGCATGGCCAACTTAAACTCATGACAGCAATTATCGCATAAAAATGGTACTGGACAAATTTGCATGGTTCTTCTTTTCTTTTTTGTTCAATTTTGTTGTCGATTGCGAGGCGCTGTTTTCTTTCTAGAGCACCATATAAATGCTCTGTATCATAAAATAAGTCCAGCCTTATTTTATGTTCATCAAATTTATTGCTAATTGCTATTCTTTTTGTTTTCATAGATCACGATGTGAAGTTAAGCTTGAAGATCTAGGGGTAGACCCAGGTAAGCAAAGTTGATTGATTAAATACATACAATCTGTGTGCATGTTGTGGTCAATGCCCAAAATTAAGGGATAATTTTAGGAGGGGGGTACAAGGGGGTCTATCTTTTTTTCTTTTTTTTCTCTCTGGGGGAGAATTTTACTTCAGGTAAACTAAAAAACAAGCTTTTTAGCGCACTCACTTTAAAAGATAGTCTAACGTGGATGTAAAAACAAATATATTGTCTTGTAAATGTTAATCTCCAAAGTCCTGATTTCAAATGGGGGGGGGGGATGCGCCATTGGTTGTGGTTGGCGTGTAAACCAACTTGGAATTACGCTTTATATGGATTAGTGAAAGGCTGGCGTCAAGTGATATTGCATGATAACTGGTCCTACTGACAAGCCACTGACAAAGTTTAGAAATGCCACCCATACCAAAGTTGAACGGCCATGCTTAATATGATGACCTACTTTGAGCAGACAACTGCCTTGGTTCAGGGCTAGAATTTGGGGAAAATATCCACCACACTACAGGACTTGTAGCTCAGAATCTTTACTGGACCGGGATTTAATTTTATTTACAACCAGAATCAAAACGAAAAGAGACTAGAATCCAAATGAGAACATGCTCATACGAACTGGTTTATTTGAAAAGTGAAGACTTGTCTCTTCTGTTTTTGGGAGTGATACTCTTCAGGATTGAAAGCTATTTGTGAGACTCAAACGTGACATTTGATGTTAAATAGAAAAATAAGAAGAAAAAAAACAAAGACCACCAGACTTTTCCTGTCTTGAGTTTACTGGCCCGACACTGAAATCAGCCTAGAGCCAATGGTCCAGTGTAAAATTCGAGCCCAGTGGTTTTAATGCGTTGTGTACCATATATAATAGAATAATGTTTTATTGTCACTTGTAAAAAGCAAATATATGTACAGTGAAATTCGTTTTGGTTTGGCGTGTCTAAAAAGATGTTATATAAAAGTTACCCTAAAAATTTACCATTATATATATGCACTTAACAAATTATTGTGGAAGTGTTGTGGCCGAGCGGTTAAGAGCACCGAATTCAAACTTTGGTGTTTCTGATCAGCAGAGTGTGGGTTCGAATCCCCAGCCGTGACACTTGTGTCTTTAAGCAAGACACTTAACCATTGCTTCGTCCTTCGGATGGGACGTAAAGCCGTTGGTCCCATGTGTTGTATAATGCATGTAAAAGAACCTAGTGCACTTTTTCTCAAAAATAGAAGGGATTCGCCCCGGTTTTCCTGGCTGTGGCTGCTGAATGCTCCCGTTGCACCTTGCAAACCCTTATAAAGTGCTACATAATTGGGTCTCAGAATTCATCACTCCAATAACGTATCTTTCTGAAAGTTTGTATAAACTCAGTGCCTTAAGTGCCTTGTTGGTAGGTACGTGCACTACACAAGATTTCAATATTATTAATTATTATATTAAAAAGTATTAGAATAGTCTTCATTATGAACTCATTGTATATTTATTATTCAGTGGCATTGAATGACTTCCCCATTACTGATTATGATGATGCAACACGGCGAGAGACATTGGTGAGTAGCTAGGTTTTGTTTTTATCCATTTAATAACTGCATGAGGCTTATGCTACCTAAGGATCTGAACAAGTTTGAGGAATGTTCTAAAAAATTTGAGTACAAAACTCTCTCTAAAGAAAAAACTGTTTGCTACGCGAAAACCTAAAAGTTTCACACAAAGTCCCCAAGCTTCTAGGAATTTAAGTAGCACTGTGGGTGGTGTCACACTAAGGACTCGATCTAAACAACTAGATAACGGAGAATGTATAAATAGCGATGAAGATAAACTTTTAGTTACCCAGTGTGGTGTAATGGTTTTCTGAGAATTGAGTTCCTTCGCAAATGATGCGGCTAGCCGGCCAGAGATGGCTTTTATACTCGCTCCGGCATGCGCGCAGACGGCCATTTTCTAAGTTGACAAAACTGGCATCCCACAGCGTGTGTTTGTGCGGCCATTTCGTAAGTTGAACAAAACAGCATCGCGTAGCGTTCAATAAACACGAACTCCAAGGTGTGTTTCATATTCAACGCGCGTACAGAATGACGCGCGCGTGTCTCCTTGCGGTCCCGTCGCGTTTGTGCAAGAAGCATCACCCATGCGCCCTCTAGTTCTTATATATAACTCCATGGGTTGTACCCTCTGTCACCTCGCTAAACGTGGTTGGATTCAACAGTTGTTTGCTATTTATCAACAAGTAGACAGACACTGTATTCAGCTGAAACTTTACACCATGTGACTGTTATTGTACATCGTTGATATGGGTGGCATGGTTGGCTTGTTTGTAAAGCGCTCGCCTCTCACCAAGGTGACCCTGGTTTGATTCCCGGCCAGGGCCATATATGTGAGTTGAGTTGTGCGTTGGTTCTCTATTGTGCCACGAGCGTTGTTCCAGACCATCTGGTTGTCCTCCCTCAGGAAAAAACAAGCACTTTCGATCTTGGCTGTGCTCTGTGGTAATAATGGGTTGATGTGGCTAGCAGCCGAAGGCACCCTTGCATGCCTGCTTCTCGAACTCATTGTAGCCACATCCTTCGCAATTTAGCTCTTAGCTGCAAGTAATGATGATTAGCCCCCCAAATTATTATTATTATTGATCAGCCTTGTATGCTTCGTATTTGAAAGGGCAATGGCACTAAGGCATGTTCTCTTTGGTAAAGGGCACCCTGTAGGAAAAATGTAAAATTCTACTGGAGCATTTCAAGGGCACAAAGGCAAAGACTAGGGGCATGCAGGCATTGCCTTCGTTGCCTCCATGAAGTAACAGGCCTGTTTGATAATTCTGCAAATAAATCAGCATTTCTTTGACAAAAACATATCTATAACCTTACCTTGAACGCACTAGACCACCAACCTGGCCTGGCAACACGACCCTAATTCAAATCTTGCATTTCTCATATCATTACGGGATTGGTATTCCAATTGTAATCATGTTGTTTTATTGTCTGTCTTTGTCTTTAGGCCAGAGTAGAGATTCTGCAGGAGAGGTTAACAGAGAATATTACAACAAATCAGGAGTTCCTAAATAGAATCAAAGTGAGTTTTCATTTATACTACGTATGACATATCCAGGCCTGGAACTACACAAGTTGCCCTGGTCATGGCCTTGGTGCCCCTTTACAAGTGTCCCATAGACTTTAAGATTTTCCAATGGAAGTGCCCTTTGCAAAATTAAAATGGCCTTGCCCTCTCAAAGATCGAATTTCAGGCTTGCACATTCAATTAGTGCCAAGAACAGGATAAATAGGAAACAAGAAGTGGCCCCTATGATTGTACCACAGTGTGTGAATTGAATAGTGGAATATGAAAAGTACGCACACACAACTTAAAGTGCTGGAGATGATTGCTTGCGGATTTCCAACACCCAAGAGTTGGTCACTCACTGTCGGCCGCCCAGTGAATGTTGAAGTTGAATTGACTAAAATAACAAGAATCATGCACGTTTCCAAGGAATTTGTCACTTTTAAAAACCAGGCATGCATGGAACTTTCAGCAAGGCCCAATTTCATGGCTCTGTTTACTGTAAACAAGGAACTGGTGATTGCTGAAGCAGGGAATTCTGCACTTACGTCAAGCCTATCTCATGGGTTAGCAGGGAACTTTTGCTTGTGTGCTTGTGACCATGTTACATTTACAAGGCATTCTTCGCTTACACAGCTAGCAGAGAAATTCGGCACTTGCAAAGTAAGCGCAGAATGGTGATCGTAAGTGTAGAATTTGGCAGTTTTAGCAGGGCCCATCTGATTACTTCATATTGGGTTTCTCAACTGCCATTAAAAATGTACCCATAACAGTTCACCAGGCCTGGTACTTCACATACATGTATGCCCCCTGGGCCCAATTTCATAGCGCTGCTTAGCGGCCGATTTTTTGCTTACTGTGCGATTTCTATTTCGTAGCGCTGCTTACCGTAAGCACATGAAAAGGCATGCTAACCTTCCAGTGCTTACCGCACGAAAATAAAGGACGTCATAATGCAAATCCACGGTAAACACGCAATATGGCCGCAAGCAAATTTTTCTGCTACAGTAAGCACGCAAATTTGCTTACCGTTAAGCAGCGCTATGAAATTGGGCCCAGGTCATTACCTTGGTGCCCTTGAAATGCTCCAGTAGAAATTTACAATTTCCTCAAAGGGTGCCCTTTACCAAGGAGAAAATACCTTGGTGCTCTTTCAAAATCGAAGCATACAGACCCGAGTTCACTGTCATGCCGTGTGCTTGGCACTTTCCTCAATTTTTCTGACAAAGCTGCAATAGACCGTTTCCATTAGTTCTTGTGAGCAAGAACACGTGAGCCTCTCCAATGCCTTTCTGCACAACTCTGCCCCGCGCCAAGCATACGCGCACCCATGTCCGACTTTATTTGTTGAACCTTCGTTGTGTTGTGATTGGTCAATACGCAATGGGGGCGGAGCTTAATGGATCGGTCTATTGCAAGCCTGGAAACAGGATCAGAAAGTGCAAGGTATCCATTTCTTATCATGTTTAATCTTTTTTCCTCAGGATATCTCATCACAAAGCATACAGGCGCTGGAACAGTTGGATGCAGAATGAGTCCCTGCGTGTGTATTAGAATGGAGGAATGAAACTCATCAGAAGCTCATATCACTGCTTTGCCAGGACCTCACCCCTTCTTCAATATGTGCTTGGATGAAAGACCTGACATAGCTTGCCAAGCATCACTGGGCCCAATGTCATGGAGCTGCTTACAAAAACACAAAAATACCGAAGCACATCACAATTAGGCTTACCAGAATAGGGTTAATATAAATTTGGTTTGCGGTAACACCATGTGTGTATCTACTTGCCAGGTAAAGTTTATTCTTGGAGAACTGTCTTTCTTTATTCTACTACCACGGAGTAGATTGTCCAGGTGTTCGAGATACTTCTCATTTCTATTACCCGGGCGGATGGTATAGAAAATAGGCTGGGACTGTACTACCGCTGAGTCAGTGCTTAAATTGGTCTCAACGTAGGGTTACCATCCAAAATTCCATGTCACGTGAACAAATTGTGACTAGTATCTTGCTCATCTAATGTTTTTTTTTTTGCTCTATGAAATTGACTCCAGGTTACACGCAAGTTTTTTTTTCTACCAGAATTTGTACATAAGGAGGTCCAGACTTGTTGTGGATTGAAATTAGCGCATCCAATTTGCACTTTACTTTTATTTATTTAAATGAATGACAAAGTGAGGGATCAGCAATTGAAGTAATTATCAAGATTACCTATCAAGATTACCTTATACCTTTAAAGTCGTTGGACACGTTTGATAATTGTCAAAGACCAGTATTCTCACTTGGTGTATCCCAAAATAACAAATCTGTGAAAATTCAGACCCAATTGTGGTCATCGAAGTTTCAAGAAGATAGTGAAAGAAAAAAAACTTTGTTTGCTTTCAGATGCCTGAGAAAGGCTTCAGGCCTGAAGTCTTTCTCATATTGAAATCACCCCTTTTGCAGAATCTATGTTACTTCAGTGGGAGCTGTTTCTCACAACGTTTTATACACTATCAACAGCTCTGCCTCTCCATTGCTTGTTACCAAGTTAGGTTTTTATGCTCACATGTATTGTGAGTGATTACCAAACGTCCTCAAGTCAACGACTCACAGGAATTTTGTGTGAGTTAAAATCAATGTCAATTACAATTAATATCATCGTAATTCAGATGCTTGAATTCGGGACCTCTAAATCTAATTCTGAGGTCTCGTAATCAAATTCAAATATTTTAGTGGAAAATTACGTTACTTCAGAGGGAGCCGTTTCTCACAATGTTTTAACAGCTGTCCAGTGCCTTTAACTCAAATATATTTATTTGTGACTTTTGTTTTATTTTAAATTGTAAGGCACTAGCGCTGCCCTAGGCCAGCATACAGCTTAAAGGCATCAATATTAAAAAAAATATATACAATAATATTAATCACTTGAATAATGCTTGTGAACTTGTTTACTTTCTCCAAAACTGTCTCCAGGGATCAGACTGTATGAGTGCATACAATCCTGAAATTTGATAACAGTTCCTCCCAGTGTTCTAGGATGTTATATCAGAGAAGTTTATAGTGGCTTCTTATAAATAACACTTATATCCAGGCTCCTATTGGAAGCAGTGACAGCACCATTAGTCAATAAGTTTTTTAGGCAGTGGCCCTTCCGGATGTGAGAGACATGCGTCCCACCACCACCCATCAACAGCTTTAAAGGCAGTGGACACTATTGGTAATTACTCAAAAGAATTATTATCATAAAGCCTTACTTGGTGACGAGTAATGGGGAGAGGTTGACAGTATAAAACATTGTGAGAAACGGCGCCCTCTGAGGTAATGTAGTTTTCGAGAAAGAAGTAATTTTCCACGAATTTGATTTCGAGACCTCAGATTTAGAACTTCTCAAAATCAACCATCTAAACGCACACAACTTCGTGTGACAAGGGAGTTTTTTCTTTCATTATTATCTCGCAACTTCAACGACCGATTGAGCTCAAATTTTCACAGGTTTGTTATTTTATGCATATAATGTTGAGATACATCAACTGTGAAGGCTTGTCTTCGACAATTACCAATAGTGTCTAGTGTCTTTAAGATGATGAGGTTGTTGTTACTCGCACCTTGTAAAATACTGCACTTTCACGACCGCACAACACGAGCACCCCTATACCACACCTTGGACAAGCAGTTAGCTTTCTAGGTGGTTATTCATCAAGCATCAAGCACTCGGTGATGCTCAAGGCGCTTCAATATTCAGTATTTTCATGCAAGGTATGTGGGATTACAGGTTTGGATTATGAGACCAACTCCTTTTACACAGCACCATGTAATGGTTTACAAGGAGCTGTGGTCTAATATGCAGCGATGAACACAGTGGACCAAAGAATTTGTTACAACACTGAATGAAAATGAAGAGAACATGGTCCCATGTGTTGTGTAACGCATGTAAAAGAACCCAGTGCACTTATCAAAAAGAGAAGGGGTTCGCCCCGGTGTTCCTGGCTGTGGCTGCTGTATGCGCCGCATCACCTTGTAAAACCCTTATAAGGTGCTACATAATTGGGTCTCTGAATGCATCACTGCAATAACCTATCTTTCTGAAAGTTTGTATATACTCAGCGCCTTGAGTACCTTGTTTGGTAGATACATGCGCTACATAAGACTGATATTATTATTATTATTTTATCTACACAGTTTCACATTTAAGCTGTTTTTGGAACAAGCACTAGTTGAAAACTTATCTCATAATCTCTTATGGGTATAACCTACTCAATGGAATTGAAAGATATTTTGTATTTATCAGTTCATTCAAAAACACAAGGCTACTGGACTTGTACGATCCTAAGTTTACTGGCCCAACACTGAAATCACTTGCCATGGGCTTGCGGTTCCAGTGCTAATTTTGAGCCCTGCAAACACACTACTACCGATTGGTCAATTTGTAAATGAAATGGGAATGATTTGGTGTCAGCTTCGGTCGTCGTTCATTAAAGTTTGGCATTCCTGCTGAAGAACGCCTTTGAATACGTCAAAATGATGATTAAGACCCTTTTGTTCGTGGATCATATACTTGGAACCCAACGCTCCATCTGGGTGTCCGGTACCGTAGAATACACGCCGGATCCTACTATGCACCAAGGCCATAGCGCACCTGAAAAATATTTGAGAGGAAAAAAACTAGTTGTAAGAGAAATTTGTGCATTTCAAACAACGGAGTACACAAAGAAATTTAAATGGTTATAGGTATCAAATAATGTAGTTTTTAAAATGTGCTCTAATTTGAACGTAGGTTTTCAAAACGGCATGTAAAATAAAACTGTGATTAGACTCTAAAAAAAGGATACACAGTGTTCCTGTATGTAGTCAGGATTTTTTTCCCAATTTCAAGTCTTCCCCCTCTGCTTCTTAATTTCCATGGAAGAGGTGCAGTTGCAACCAAGGTGAGAGACCTTATGGATTGTCCACTTCATATGTTTGCAAGTTTTGATGGAGGCATTATGTTAATATTAAGCGGGGCAAAATCTAGGTCAAAGGGGACACCCAATTTCACAACCAATTTGCAGGACATCAGGAATAGAATTACATGGAGGCCACATATGCCACTGCCTCCATTGCCCTGGTCTTGGCCTCGGTGCCCCTTCAAAAGTTTCCCATAGACTTTGAGACTTTCCCATGAAATTGCCCTTTGCAAAATGAAAATGGCCTCGCCCTCTCAAAGTTGAAGTTCCAGGCCCTGGGACATTTGTTGTTTAATGGCATACTTGCAATGGCACCCTTGCATACGGGCCTTCCTAATTTGCTGACAATGAGCAGAGGAGCAATTATGGTTATTCACTTACATAACACAGGGTTCCTGAGTGACGTAGAGATCATACCCTGTGCATAGATAAGGCCCCTGTGGCTTCGCCGACCCTCCATCCTGATTGCCAGTCTCCAATGCCTTGGATGTTGTAACGCCGAGTGTGACATTACTATCCTCTGATGTAACAATGTCACTATCCTCTGATGTAACAATGTCACACGCACTTGACTGTTGACGCTTATCAGAGCATTGAAAGTCAGACTGTTTGCACTCCAGACATCTATCACAATCAGTCTTTGTAGCTTTGAGAGATTCTGATTCTTTATCTGAAGTGTTTGTTGGCGATGGACTTGTTGCGGCTACCCCCTCAGTCCTGAGAAGGTGAGTACATAAATCATTGCTGTCCTTACACAACTCGGAAGATGTCTGTAAGATGCTGTGTTGATCCTCATTATTTGTCTTGGGTTGTGTCCATGCATGCTCAAGATCACTCCCTAAAGTTGATTAATGACATAGCATGAATATTCTGATATAAAGATACAACCAATGATGTCTTAAACAAAGATTTTAACCAAGATATTAACAAAATAGGGATACCGCCAAAATAGGGCTAGATGGCTCAGTCATTCAATTGGTAGAGCACCGGCACGTTAATCTGGAGGTTGTAGGTTTAAATCCTTCTCTAGCAAATCTGTCTTTAATTAACCCCAAATCATTTAAAATTCCATTTCCCCCATGTCCATTATTGGTTCAACATATGACCGGTAATATGCTTTTATTTACGCTTTACACCAAAGCTAGGAGCTTTGTCATGTACAAACAATTGTGCACGTCACATGTATTTTTGTAAAGTTGTTTATTGCATAAGCACGTTCGTTTGAGGCGGCATGTCAACATTCAATCAGTGAGTTTCTTTTTTTCTTAAGGTGAAATTATAGCCATGCAATTTATCAATCTGCTGACCTTTGAACTGCCATGCTCCTCCACCTTGACCTTTGGCTACGAAGTCAATACACACCATGACAGCATGCTGCAGAGGGTTGGTTCCAAGATTACGAAGATCATGACATGATGCCAACACCTTCTCATTTGCAGGATCGATTATTACTGCGCCAATTGGTACCTGGGGGTACATGTTAATAATAATGGAAGTAATAATTACTATAATACAAGCATTTATAAAGTGCGTTTTTCCAATGGTTACAATGCAATGAGGCAGTAAGTGCACAGAGGAAACAATCTGACCAGTAAGATACAATTTGAGTTTATGTTTGAATTGATGAATAGAGCTGCAAGTGTGAATGTTGAAAGGTAGAATCTGGGTCCAGCTATGAATCATTCAGTAACTCGCCGAGTGGAGTCCACTTCGGGTGGGCATGCTCAGATCAAGTGACTGAGTCTGTTATGTCTCCTGACGATGACTAGAGCAAACTTAAGTTGCAATTCCTTCATAGATGTGCCTTTTACCAGCTGGGTCGTAGATGTGCCTTTTACCAGCTGGGTCGTAGATGTGCCTTTTACCAGCTGGGTCGTAGATGTGCCTTTTACCAGGTGGAGGTGTGACTCCCTTTCAATATAACGTCCAATCATAGAAATAGAACCCGGAAAACGCTGAGCTCGGCCGCCCTCTGTGTCGTCTGTGGATGCGGCGTATCGTTACCACGTGATAGGCGTGTATGGCAAAATGATCATCATGTGACACACGTGTTTGGCAAAATGGCAAGATGTCAGCGCACATAGACCGTTTCTAGTGTGTTCATTGGTCAATGATGACGTCAATGTAAAAATGGCGTACGTGCGTCCATAAAAATAGTCTCATAACGAAACCACACGCACAATGAGACACTCACCGTTCTGTGGGTTCTATTTTTATGCTTCCAATAGATTAGCTTACCATTCCTTTATGATGTCCAGCTCTCGCTGCCTGTACAGCAAGCATCATGTAGCTGGCGATTCTCTCTCGGTCTCTGTCAGTAAAGAGTTGACCACTAGCAACCTGGTTCAGTCTGGAGTTAAAGTAACAAGACGATTTGTTTTTTTAAAATATACCTTTAGTTTTTGGGAAAAGTTTTAAAGACACTCGACACTATTGGTAATTTTCAAAGACCAGTCTTCTCACTTAGTGTATCTCATCATACATGTACGCATAAAATAGCAAACCTGTGAAAATTTGAGCTCAATTGGTCGTCGAAGTTGCGAGATAATAATAAAAGAAAAAATACCCTTGTCACACGAAGGTGTGCTTCCAGATGCTTGATTTCGAGACCTTAAATTCTCAATCTGAGGCCTTGAAATCAAATTCGTGGAAAATTACAATGTTTTATACTATCGACCTCTTCTCATTACTCGTTACCAAGTAAGGTTTTATGCTAATAATTATTTTGAGTAATTACCAATAGTGTCCACTGCCTTCAACAGGAAAATCATCTAAACAAACAAACGAGACAAAAATACCCAACATTCCTTCCCTGAACACTTTTTAAAAAAACTGATATCGCTTCCTTACTGTATATTTTGATGAAATATCACCGGCCAGTGCTCCATGGCTTTCTCAAACTGTTGTCTAGTGATGGGAGCCATCTTGGATACCATAGCAACAAAGGGCGCCCCCAACATCCCATGGCAGAGGTTGGGTTTGTCCTTGAAGATTTCCAACAACGATGGAGAGGAGGACACTGAATTTACCTCCTCATCAACTAGGCACAATATAATATCAAGGCCACATCCTGAAAAACACAATACAATCAATGAAACTTTTAAGGGAAGGTAAACATTTGGTAATCTCTGTCAAAGGCACTGGTCACTATTGGCAACTACTCAAAATAATTGTTAACGTTAAACTAACTTGGTAATGAGCAATGGAGAGCTGTTGATAGTATAAAACATTGTGAGAAACGGCTCCCTCTGAAGTATGGTTGTCTTTGGGAAAAGTTTAATTTCTCACTCAAATATTAAAAGACTTCAGACCTGAAGACCTTTTATTATGCATCTAAATGCACACAAATTTATGCAACAAGGGTGTTTTTTCTTTCATTATTCTCTTGCAACTTTGATGACCAAATGAGTCCAAGTTTTCACAGGTTTGTTATTTTATGCATATGTTGGGATACACCGCGTGAGAAAACTGGTCTTTGAGAATTACCAATAGTGTCCAGTGTCTTCGGTTAGAAGCCTACAGTAGCTTTTGATAGTATAAAGCATTTTGATGTTCATTTCACTAAGAAGTAATGGGGTTATGTAAAATATGCTTAAAGGCAGTGGACACTATTAATATTGGTAATTGTCGAAGACAAGCCTTCACAGTTAATGTATCTCAACATATGCATAAAATAACAAACCTGTGAAAATTTGAGCTCAATCCGTCATCGAACTTAATAGTGAAAGAAAAAAACACCCGTCACACGAAGTTGTGTGCGTTTAGATGGTTGATTTCTAGACCTCAAGTTCTAAATCTGAGGTCTTGAAATCAAATTTGTGGAAAATTATTTCTTTCTCGAAAACTACGTCACTTCAGAGGGAGCCACAATGTTTTATACTATCAACAGCTCCCCATTACTCGTTACCAAGTAAGGTTTTATGCTAATAATTATTTTGAGTAATTACCAATAGTGTCCACTGCCTTTAAATTTGCTGATTCAAAATATTATGTCCTATTAAAAATGATCTTTCTCAGGTGCTCATTGTGCCATCTTTGTTCCCCCCCCCCAAAAAAATGCCAGTTTTACATACTTTTTTTCTGAGATTAAGCTGTTGTTACCTCTTTCTTTGTCGTCGAAGTTTTTGGTGTTTCTCCGAACCCGTTTGACATGTGACAAGGTTGTCAATGGAAGAGCATTCTGAAGTTCTCTTTGTAAAAAACATGAATAAAAGAAACAAGAAAATATTAACTTCAATAAAAAAAAATGTTTTTTCCTAAAATAACTTAAAATTTGAGATGCCAACCTGTACTTACTTGATGACTTTAGAGGTAGTCTTGGCATGTAGTATTGGTGCTGCATAAACCTGCACTGGAAACACAAAATAAAAACAAACAATACATACATTGATGTTACTTTTGATTTCAGAACAATATAAAGAACAATATAAACATTTGTGTAAAATTAGTTGTAATTGAATTATAATTGTTATATTTGTTTCTTTTTATTGATTTATTTATGGGTGTCTGCAGGATTTCAGGCCTGTATATGATCCCAGCATAAATGAGCAAACCAAAATAAATGTCAAATAGGGCCTAATGTACCGGGCCAAATTTCATAGAGCTGCTAAGCACCACAAATTTGCTTAGCATGAAATTTCTTCCTTGATAAAAAAACAGGATTACCAACCAAATGTCCACGTGATTTTCAGGACAAGCAAACAACGGCTGAATACAAGTAACAAGCAATATACAACAAATGAAAATTTGGTGAGTCAACCTGCTTTTATCAAGGAAGAAGTTTCATGCTAAGCAAATTATTTTTGCTTAGCAGCTCTATGAAACTGGGCCCTGATGACAAAATTGATTTACCAAGCAAACAAACATGAAGTCTGAACCGCAAATAACTATATCTGGTTTGCTCACCTCTATAGGCCCTAATTAGTTCCCAGAAATAAATACTCCATCCAACAAAACCAATGAGTCAGTTTTGTTCCCTATCTGGTTTGTCACCAGATGACATACAATGTAGAATGCATACATAATGGGTCTCACTGCCCTCATGGGCTCATACATTCTTATTGTTGTTCACTTTAGAGGAGTTGAATAGGGGGGGGGCTGCTCCATTCTTTACAAAAAAGCACAGTTGCTATTTTATCAAAAGAACATTCAAGCAGCCATGCATATGGAGTACCAGAAAGTATGCAGTGTCTTTATACTGTCGCTGTGACATTTACATGTTTGGCAAAGTTATTTAAATGGGAATGAGGAGTATTGTGTATAGTTAGTAAGAAGTGGTTAGAGTGTAAGGCAGAGTTTGGTTTGCACCATTGATCTTCCACACACTCATTCTGAACATCAGTGTCATGGATGAGGTTGACTGCATCTGCTCTGATTAGCTGATTCATTCATTCATTCATTCATAATTGGTTTATTATTTTAAAAACAAATTCCCATGGCGACCGGAGGTCGAATTACAGGAAAATATACAGATGATTCTATATAGGGCTAGTAAGACCCCGAGGCCCTCCTAGCAAGACTCACTCACACTGGATTCTTAATTTGTCAAGGGACATGACAACTTTATAATTGCTGCTGTGGACGAAGTGCTCATGCAAGAAAATAAGGTATTTGTTCTATTCAGTAACTGTTTCATAAAAAAGTCATTTGTTTTCACATTACTTCAATTGTTAACTTACTGGTTGTACACATGTGTTGGTTAATAAAATTCTGCTTCAGTTTAATGTTTGTGCTTTAAAAAAAAACTTCTAGTTCTGGGTTATATCCAGCGCCACAATTAATTCACAATCAACATTATGTCATAGGGTCATATGTTTGTCGTAATGACCCTTATATGTTTTTCGACCCCCAACTTTTATTCCTGTTTATCGCGAGCAGGCTCCACCTGTGACAGAAGCTCTGCCGTTTACTCACGGTCTGTATTTTCGTCAGGTTAAATCATGCTGAGAACAAAGTTTCCTGTCAAAGGTTATGCTCAAACATTTACAAAATGATTAACTTTTGGTATAAATCACTAGTAGTGCATTATTATGCCAACAATCAAATGAGTCAAAGAAACATCATTCAACCTCGAAAGTTCAAAACAAAATTACCATCTGCTCCAGTCACTAGATAGATCGCGTAATGTGGTAGCTATTTAGGATTCTATGGCGTGCCAAAATGGGGAAAAATTAATATTTTAAGAGGAAAAAAAAATCTATTTGATCAGAATTTAAATAATATGTTTACATTAAAGAGAAAATATAAAAGATTGGTTGCTTATCTCCTGAAACCACCCATTGCCGGTCTGAAATGGAGGAAAACAGATCGTTATGAAGTGTTTGTGCTTCAAGGGGGATGGGGTGTTTTACTATCATGCATTGTGATATCTCAGGATTCTAATTTAGTATAATAATAATAATAATAATAATAATAATAATAATAATAATAATAATAATAATAATAATAATAATAATAATAATAACAATAAGACTTGAAATGCGAATATATCCACCCTGCTGGGTGTTCAAGGCGCAGTAGTAGCCACATATAGTAGCCACATGTCTTAGAACAAAAATGTAATTAAAATTGTTTAATATTAATTGAATGAGATTTATTATTTATTTTTATGCCATATTAGTTTCTGAATACTCAATAAGTTACCAACCAATGAAAGTGTTGAAAACATATGACATCACTCCAATGTCGTGCATGCATTAGCACTTTAAATGGCAGACTATCTTTCGCAAAGTAAGATTTCAACACACGATGAAGTGCAAGTGTCATTGTAAAAAAGTTGGATAGATGATTTTTAAAAAAAAAATCATTTGGCCTGTTATCCTACTGAAAACCCATGACACCAGGATATATATGTTTTCTTCATACCCAATTTGACTTCTTTGAGGTCCCTTGATAAAACTGGTACCGGAGAGCACATCAGTGGATCATCAAAGCTTGAACTACCACTCGTAGCTGTAGGATCTGTAGCAGATACGAATTTCACATATTGGATTTCAGTTCTGATTATTAATATATGTGCTACACTGCTTTAATTAAAATCACACCCTATAGTATTAAAAACATTACAAGGCCTTATCAATATTTGTCTTGTTTCACAACAAAAATATATGACTAATATATCTGACTGAGAGATTAAACGATAATTGTCAATGTCAGGTTAAAAAGATTTGGAGGCCAAAATCAAACAAACAATTAATAACAATTACTTGTAATAAAAAAAAATCGAAAGTATGTGACACATGAGTTAACACAGTTTATAATTTTCTTCCTCCATGGACCATGGATTTTGACCCTTTGATTTATTATTTGTTTAATGTTTACAATAATGATTTCATTATTAACAGCATGGAAATCAATGTGCGATTTCACAACATACAATTGTCCATGAACTGTAAAAGTTATACAATCGATAAATTTCAAAATCAATCAAGCAACTTTTCGGGTCAGCTGTCTCTGTCCTTACTCTATGGTCTAACTAATGGTGGTGCACCAGACCATGAAATAGCAAACAACATCACCAATGATTCAATGAAGAAGCCCCCAATAATACTTACAACTTTGATGGTCATCAACTTTGAGCTTTTTAAAAACCTCCATAACAAAGGCAGGAAAGTTTACAATCCTTTTGCTTTGATCATTTCGTGATTTTTTTTCAACTTTTCCTGAGAAACCACGGCAGAGAAACGGACACCACGGGGGAACTACCTTGACCACTCAAGCGGAAAACGCAAACAAAGGGGGCATAGTCTGGTGCTCTATATTGGGGTAATTTGTAAAATGTGCGTTACGTCTGGTTTTCAGACATAATCTGGTTCCCAGTTTCTTCCTATTAAAACTAATGTTTTCTTGTTCCTTGGTCTGGTAGCTATTGCGGAGCTAGCTATGACGGGTTCATTATTGCATTATCGTGGTGGTGGGAACGGTCACCAGATTTGAGGTCTTCATTTGTGGTGCGAAAAGTCCAGTCAAATTAAGGGTAATGTTCACATTATTTCTTTTTAATGATACAACACACTTAAGGTTTCATTTGTAGTTGTTATTGAGGTCTGAACACTGATGACACACGTGTTTGTGTGCCAAAAAGTGACCACAAAAACTGTTCACCCTTTTTTCTAGTTTTCTGTGTAGAGAAGAGGGTAGAACAGCGCAACGTACACACTAAAATTAAAAACACTGTCCCGCGCGCTGCAGCCTGCTTGGAAGTTGGAATCCTCAAAATATGATTAAAAGTTTTTAATTAATAATTTTGTTATTTAATTATTATATTAAAGAAACACTAACAGTAACACTAACAGCAGTTAAATAAAAACATTTCAAACAAGTAAAATTGTAACTTGAAAGTAAACTTTTAATTTATTTTAGGCCTAATGTCAATGAATAAACTTAACTAAACTAAAGTTTTTTAATTATTCACTACTTAGTGAAAACTACCCTGACAATGAAATTGTATGATTAAGGTGGGCGTAATCTTTCAAGTTTTGGGTTTTTTTTTTTTACGACACAAACATTGTTTCTTTGCCCGATTTTAAATTTGCGCAGGGCAGCTTAGGCGCAAACCTTGAACTCTGCACGATGTTTGTCATTCAACCATCAATTCACTTACTTATCAATTATACTCTAAAGGAACTTAACATCTGAGGTTATAAAGGCCAGGGTGGTGTTTCTGCTGGATCTTAACTTCTGTCTTGGAAGTGATACTTTTGTTTAAAAGCTTTGGAAGAAGAAATGGGTCTGCTCACAAACTTTAAGTTCAAAGCCTGGGACAACTAAGCTAACAGTGTCCTTTGTGTCAAATAAACTGCGGTACAACTTATTATTAAACTTTCTGTTAAAATATATAAAAATATTGAAAATATATCCTCTTTTTTCTTCAGTCTGGCGATGACACCAACTTGCCAACAATCTTAAACTACCTCTGTTTGTCTAAGAAAGTAGTTTGTGTAAACTTTGTGCCTCGGCTGCGCAATTTTATCTCGTGTGGGCAGACTTCAGTCTGGCTTGCACAAATTTAAGCGTTTAAGGGATTCTCCCATTAATCTTTATAATTGTTTATTGATGATTATGTAAAGGGCGCCTTCAATATTGACTTTTAAATAAAACTTATTGCCAATGCAGGCATACTTTCAAACTAAAATGGAGTGCAGTTTTAGTGTCTTCAATTTTTTTGGGTATTCGGTTATTAAATGCCTAAAAGCTTAAATTGCTACAAATTTCAAGACAGCACAGTTGTCCCAAAACAAGAAGCTTATCAAAAGCCAAAATGAGAGATAGACCTACATAAAGTTTTTTTTTTTTAAATTCCAAAACAAAACTAATGGTTTGTGCCAAAATTCAAGGATTTAGGAAATTCAACAATACAAGTTTCTTCCAATCAAAGTTAAAAGAGCAGGGATGAAATCAATTAATGGTTTCACACTTTAAAGCCAGTGGACACTATTGGTAATTGTCAAAGACTAGTCTTCTCACTTGGTGTATCTCAGCATCTAATGCATAAAATAACAAACCTGTGAAATTTGAGCTCAATTCGTGGTCGAAGTTGCAAGATAATAATGAAAGAAAAAAAACACCCTTTTCACATGAAGTTGTGTGCTTTCAGATGTTTGGTTTTGAGACCTCAAAATCTAATTCTGAGGTCTCAAAATAAAGTTTGTGGAAAATTACTTCTTTCTCTAAAACTATGTCACTACAGAGGGAGCTGTTTCTCACAAAGTTTGTACTATCAACCTCTCATTACCCGTTACCAAGTTAAGGTTTTATAAGTAAGGTTTATGCTAATTATTATTTTGAGTAATTACCAATAGTGTCCACTGCCTTTTAATAGCACAATCATAATAAAAAGGTTGTTGGGAGGAGGGAGCATCTCTAAGACGCTAAATATTGCAATTTGGTTTGAAACAGATACATGTGGCCTTTAAGAATTAATTCAACAACAATCTCAAACAAAATGACAAGTCTTTATTATTATTACATAGACATGGAGAGCCATCTCCAATTTAATTTGTTTTCTTCTTTTTTTTCTGCACTGTATAGCCTACCATGTCCCAACTTGAAATTTAGGTTAATCCAAAATCCTTATTTAAAAAAAATGTGTTCGTATCATTTTTATTTTCTTGAATCAATGGAATGTTTCAAACTTTGGTTAATTTTTACATTTTTAGGGCAAAAAAGGTCATTCATGACTTAACAAATTTGTTTTATTTCACCGGTTTTCTTATGCACAGCTAGTAGGGGCTGTTAAAAGTAACCCCTGCAAGTATGAACTTTTAATCATTATTTAAATCTAATCAGGTACTGTCAAAAATGCTGGCCTTCGATACTCCAAATATTCTACCTTGATTTAGGTGAAAGGCGCCAGCGGTCAATATTGTGTTTGATGACATGTCAGGTTCGGCCTTGTACGCATGTAGTTCATTTTATAAATAAACTAACTTTATGTAGCCATCACTAATAAAAACATCTGGGTCTGAGTTTTAGGCTTTCGAATGAACTTCTAATCTGTCGAGTGCGAGGCAGATTTGTTCTTGATCAAGGTTACAATGCTCCATAGGTTATCGAATGGTGTTTGTCAACAAAATGCCGATTTATAATAAGCAAAATTTTCAAGAAAGACCGAAAAAGTCACATGTGAAAGTTTCATTTGAATACAATTTTTTCAACCATTTACAATGTACTTGTTGAAAAAAAAAAAATTATTGAAATTTGTTGCATGTTTACTACATCATTTTATTACCTCCTTTTCATTATGCTTTAAAACAACAAGCTTTAAAATAAAAATTACACAGTTTCTCTTCATGGACATTGCGAGAGTATCACCCTATTGGATCTTTAAAGGAGTACCTCTTTGATAAAAACTTAGATTTCAAGAGGCACTTTCAAAGGCCCATGGAGGTAATGACCAGGTCTTTGTGGTCTCAAAGTACCAGGCCTGAGTGTAACATTGTTCTTGCAGTTTTCATTTTTTTATTTTTTATTTTTATTTTTATGTTTCATTAATTTCCCCCCTTTATTTTACAGTACAAAATGTCACTTTAATGCTGATGATCATAACCAATTCAGTATCATGCCCTTTAAAATGAAAACGCAAGCAATTATTCCTAATGTTTGTTCACCGTTTTGTACCCATGATGGCTTTTTACATACAGCTTTCCTTTGGTTTGACTTTGTCCTTCTTTTGTTACTGACACCCAATGCTTTGTATTGATAATGTGTGGAGCACAGTGAAAATAATCTGACACATCACGTACACACGTATATTTATTCCCACAGTGTGTCCACACTTTGCTGGTGGACTGATAATACAGTAAATACTTTTAAAACGATAGGCCTACGGCAGCATTTGTGCATATCTTGTGTACACTGTATGCTGTACTATGAACTCTATCTGTTACAAAATCTACAACTTGTACAAGAGGTCATGACAAAAAGGCAAACAAACATGATTTGGTAATGATCAAAAGTCAAGGTTTATTTTTAATGTCGGTTAAATTGCGCTAATGGGTCATTCATTAAAAGTTTGGGCTCCTGTATTACAAGGTGTGGTACACAGTTCAGATGAAAACCTGCATGGTTTGTGTGTATAGTGTTTCTGGTGTTTATTTCACCAAATGTAGTAAAGTATTTCTAACCACAAGATATTTGGGCTGGTAAGCAGTTTCTTACAGATATTTCTTTTCCTTTTTATTTCCTTCTCTATTTCATTTGTAATTTAATATCAGGCATGCAACTTTTCACCTGATTAGTTTTAAACTTTGCAGGGTCGCAGCTCTTTTCTTTGCCACTCTTTTAAACTTTGTTAAAAAACACACATGTAAACTTTGAAGCTTGTTCCAGTTGACGGCACCAAAGCACTGGGTTTGTGTGTATGTGTCCGGGGGTGGATTTCACAAAGTTGGGACCAGTCCTTCAAGATATTAGAAACTTAAGGCTAGTCCTAAGCTCGGGGTTAGACTAGTCTTAACTCTTTGTGAAATCCACCCCTGATTTAATGTTTAGGTAGATTAATGTTTATTGCAGTTCTAATTTAACAGCCATAAATGTTGTGATTTTAAATTTAAAGAAGCGTTTGGAAGTGTGTGGGAAGTCGTTGATTGAAGAATTTGTACTAGGGCAATTTAACACTAGTTGACGAAAAAGATAGTTTGACCAGAAAGACAACTTTTTGGCATTTGTGCGAGTGAGACAAAAGTAACTATGTTATGACTCAATCTTTTCCTGTACATTCCAAAGCTGTCCACTTCAAACTGCATTAACCATTTCCCTTACCTTCCAATCCTGTAGTCACGGAAGTTGTATTCACAGACAATACATATGTACATTGTTAGTTTTTTCTTTACACCTCTGCCTCTTTCAGGAAAATCCCCCCTACTGTGTCTCTACAAGCACCAAGTGTAGTTCATGAAGGTGTGTCATACATGTAGGTGTAGTGTAACAAAAGTCATTTCGTTATAAATATAAATGTGCATGGAAGTCATGTTCTATATTTTTCATGGTTTTTTGTGAAGGTCGTTGGATTCAGATGTGATCGAACTGTTGAGTGGAAGATGTTGCGTCACTAGTATTGTATGAAACGCCCTGCGTGTATTGGAGCAGTAATGGAGGAGTGTAGCCAGATGGGGCGGAACCTGCGGGGCAGGTGGGAGGCGTTTATTTGCCTCCCTCAAGGAGAGATGACAGAGGCACTTCAGAGGGTAAAAAATTTGTCCAGTCATAACACCTCATAATGTAGTATGTCCTCAAATTAACCCACGGCACTGCCAGCAATTGCCGTGGTGCCCTATGCTTTTGCTATGGTGCCCTAAATGCAAGGTTTCAGTGCAAATTTACATTTTCCTCATAGACCATGTAGAGGTGCCCCTCCATAGGAAAATTGCTTTGCCCCTTCAATAAGTTTAAGGCCTGCATAGTTTTGATTTTCGATGCTGAGCGCAGGTCCAGGATGCATTTGTCCAACCAGCAATTCAGGAAGAGTAAGACTATGGCCCTTTTCAAAACCAAGGCTTTGGATTCGGCTCAGGCTAGCCATGCTAGCGGTTGTTTTGACAACTGAGCATGCTTTGCGTATACGCTCTGGGGCTTCAGACGAGAGAACAGAGCCTGAAGCCGAATCCAAAGCCGTGGTTTCCAAAAGGGCCATACTCAAAGTGCATTTACATGTATGCGCAGGGCCCAATTTCATAGAGCTGCTTCTTAAAGTGCAGAAAGTAGCCAAGCACAAACAGAATAATGCGTACCAGAGTAAGGTTACTGGCAAAACTACCATGTCACAAGTACAATATGTGACTTGTACCCTGCTCATGTCTGCTTCGCAGAAAATTGTCTGCCTATCATATTTCTTTGCAAAATTCTCTGCTTTAAAAGCATGATGAAATTTGGCCCAGGTCACACGATGCATTGGTCCAATCAGCAATTCTGGCAGAAAAAGACTATCCTCATCTATAGAAGTTTCTGTAGATTAGCAGATTACAGCTTTCCGATATTGGCACGCATGGAAAACTTAATCATGCGATGCACTAGTCTGTGCCTTTGTTAATCTTGTTGGTTTGAGTCATTAGAGAGGGGTTGAGCATTCAGAGATTTAAGCATACCATGGCAGATTAGAAATGAATTGCCAGTTTTGGTATGAAAGGATTCACAAGTTATTTTCACATAAGGCCTAACTAGAAAAGTTACATGTTTGAAAACAAAAATTTGATTTCTGATGGGAGGAATAGACTTGTGTTTAATTAAGTGTTTGTGTTCATACCAGGGTTCTCGCTGGTAGTCATGGTAAGATTGTGTGCACTTTCTGTGCGATATGCGCGCAGATCATGTTATGGTTTCCGACTGACGTCAGAGGTCACATCGTCTATTGTATCTGATCTTCTGTATCTCGTTGTTCTCCTCCTGGCCTTACTGACGCAATCCTTACTGACGCAAACTACAGTTTCCACTAAATTGTATGGTCAACGAGCCTTCATCTTCATTTGCACCTTTAAAGGCAGTGGACACTATTGGTAATTGTCAAAGACTAGCCTTCACAGTTGGTGTATCTCAACATATGCATAAAATAACTAACCTGTGAAAATTTGAACTCAATCGGTCATCGAAGTTGCGAGATAATAATGAAAGAAGAAAACGCCCTTGTCACACGAAGTTGTGTGCGTTTAGATGGTTGATTTCGAGACCTCAAGTTCTAAATTACTTCTTTCTCGAAAACTATGTATGGCACTCAGCGGGAGCTGTTTCTCACAATGTTTTATACCATCAACCTCTCCCCGTTACTCGTCACCAAGACAGGTTTTATGCTAATAATTATTTTTAGTAATTACCAATAGTGTCCACTGCCTTTAAAGAAACACAAACTAATGAAACCAAAAAGCTTGCAAAGCAATGTTCAAGAAATTGACACTACATGTACAGCACATAGTTTAATAAGTGTCCTTCTGGCCACCTGGCATGTGACCCTGAAGTGAAGGGCAATAATGAGCAGTAGCCAGACATGCCAGAAGACACTCCCAGGATCTAATTGACTTTTAATAAAGAGGAGTTGATGGTTCCTCAAAAGCAATATTACATTTGATTCTTTTCATGACATGCATGCAAGATTCACCAAGCTGACTCTGTTCTGATTTTCTGTGGACTTTTAAAGACTCACTTGATTAAAATCTACATTGCTTTACAAATTGCTAGGGTTGAAAAATCAGGCCATTAACTATTACAAATTGTTTCATATAACTTGTCGTTGTTTTATGTTTTTTGTTGCATATTAGGGGCCTCTAGATTTGTATTTTAGTATATAGTATTGTAAATACACCTAACCTTTGACCCAGTCAGACACAAACCAACCTGTCACCAAGTTGAATGCATTTGAATGGGTGATTTACATTACATATTAAATTGAAAATCACAGGACAAGTCAGTTTTGTATTACCCTGAACCTAATTGCAAAAACATATGATACATACGTACATTTGTTCGTTACTTATGTAGGCCTATACATTTAACATAATGTATTATAACCACCTTGACATACATGTACATTTGTAAATGCTAAAAAGGATTTGGGTACTTTTTGTTACACAAAACACAATGTCCACAGATTTATACTAAACTTACACCGTTTGAAGATAATGATAGTAGAAAGCGTACCTTAAAATATTAGTTGCTGGGGTGCTGTAGTTTTTGAGAAATGAGTAAAACAATGTAATGAAAATACGTTTTTACATGCTAAAATAATTTTCGTCTCATGATCACTGAGACGAAAATTATTTTCATGACATTGTTTTACTCATTTCTCAAAAACTACAGCACCTCAGCAACTAATATTTTCAGGGAAGCTTTCTACAATCATTATCTTCCAACGGTGTAAGTTTAGTGTAAATCTGTAGACATTGTGTTTTTTTGTCCTACAAAAAGTACAAAGACCCTTTAAAGGCAAAGTATCCTTAATTGGTTTTTGAAACTTATCATTTAAAAAAAAAATCTTATATCAATTTAGATGTAATTCAATCAAACTAATAGAATCACAGAATCTGAGAAGCGTTACTGTATAGCAAGTGATATCTTCTAACATGACCACATTACTTCAAAGTAAAAGTTTTTTTCACAAACCTTTGTACCATCGGAAGCTGCTGTAGGCGTCTAACCAAAAGTTTTTATTTGCATTAATTTTAATCTGAGTGATAAAACATTTAGCTATTCCTTTGAAGGGAAAGTGTTTGGATTTGAAAGAGTAAATTAACACGCATCCAGTGTAGCTTTAAATAACGTCACCATTCCTGCCAGCTATAATATTGGATCCACTTCGTTTGTCGCTGGTCAAAACATTGAAAAGCGGTTAACTGGATTATGTGCAGGACGGGCATATCATATTTAATTTGATTGAGGTAATCTATGTATTATTAATGGGTTTTTCAGATTAATGGGTTTTTCAGATTAATTTTAGAGACATACATTAAGAAATGTTACTACATGTATGATGTACATGTACATGTATGATAATCGGTGAGCTGTTGTACTTGCTAAAAGATTTTTTGGGAAATTGTTTAACTCGTCTTTCAAAAACTAATACCTCTGTAACTAATATTTCCAGGTAAACTTTCTACTATTATTATCTTTAAGCCGTGGAAGTTTAATTTAAAGCTGTGGACGTTTGTGTTTTGTGTCGTACAAAAAGTATGCAAACATTTTAAAGAAGAGAATATGGCTGTAAATTTACTTTTTTTTTTCAATACAGGAAAAACATTTGCTGCTGGAGGATTTCCTTCGCGCCTTTCTAGTCATGTCAGCAAATCCTGCCATCGACAAAGAAGATCTGGTGAACTTCTGGTGAGTCTGGGTTTGTTTTGTTTTCATGAATCAGGAAATGTTGTGGAAAGTGTTACCATGGAGTGAAACTAAATGGAAATCAAACATAGAAAGCGGAGGGTAATGAGCACGAGTTGAACTATCCCTTTCCTGTTTACAAATTAGGTTTGTGAAGGACAGGGGTGTTTCTTTTTCATCATTGACTGGTTTGGCTTTCAAAGGATTACTTTACAATTGGAATAATAATATTAAAGTGCTTAAAGACACTGGACACTATTGGTAATTGTCAAAGACCAATCTTCCCACTTGGTGTATCTCAAAAAATGCTTAAAATAACAAACCTGTGAAAATTTTTAGCTTGACTGGTAGTCGGAGTTGCGAGATAACTGTAAAAGAAAAAAAAACACCCTTGTCACACAAAGTTGTGTGCTTTCAGATGCTTGATTTCGAGACCTCAAATTCTAAATCTGAGGTCTCGAAATCAAATTCGTGGAAAATTACTTCTTTCTCGTAAAACTACATCCCTTCAGAGGCAGCCGTTTCTCACAATGTTTTATACTATCAACCTCTCCCCATTACTCGTTACCAAGTGAGGTTTTATGCTGATAATTATTTTGAGTAATTACCAATAGTGTCCACTGCTTTTAAGCCTGTTAAAAAACCCTTTACTAATAGTAGAGCCCATATTGGGCACAAGCTGTTTGTACCGAAGGACTAGCGACCACAAAACTAGAAGGTGGAGGGTATATAATTTAATAAGCATGAAATGTGTGGAATTTAGCTATCCCTTTCCTGTTGACAAATTAGGTGTGTGAAGGACAATGGAAGTGTCTTTTCCATCATTGATGGGCTTGGCTTCCAAAGGGTAACTACATTAGGTCAGCACAAAGAAATTTGAAATAAATAAATCAAATTCAACAAATGTTTTACTTGGAAAATTAATGTTTCTTTTTAGACCACTCTTGATCAGTTCACCCATTTACCGAAAATTAATGCAAAGCAATTTTTTGAAATCCATGCATATTAAACTCATGACCTTATAGTCCTAAGCAGATGATTTGTAATATTAATATTAACAGTGCTTTCCTACTTCCTTCTGAAAGTGCTTATACATGTAGTGTTTAGAGACTGTATAGGCCTAAGTCACAAGCGGCTTTTACTCGAATGCCTGTACCGACCGCAAACAACCGCAAGATTTGACCTACTTTCATTCACACCCAGAAACATGTAGAGAAGTTGTGGCCGAGAGGTTAAGAGCACCGAATTCAAACTCTGATGTTCCTGATCAGCAGAGTGTGGGTTCGAATCCCCAGCCGTGACACTTGTGTCCTTGAGCAAGACACTTAACCATTGCTTCGTCCTTCGGATGGGACGTAAAGCCGTTGGTCCCATGTGTTGTGTAACGCATGTAAAAGAACCCAGTGCACTCGTGGAAGTGTCGTGGCCGAGCGGTTAAGAGCACCGAATTCAAACTTTGGTGTTTCTGATCAGCAGAGTGTGGGTTCGAATCCCCAGCCGTGACACTGTGTCCTTGAGCAAGATACTTAACCATTGCTTCATCCTTCGGATGGGACGTAAAGCCGTTGGTCCCATGTGTTGTGTAACGCATGTAAAAGAACCCAGAGCACTTATCGAAAAGAGAAGGGGTTCGCCCGGTGTTCCTGGTTGTGGCTGCTTAATGCGCCGTAGCACCTTGTACATGTAAAACCCTTATAAGGTGCTAAATAATTGGGTCTCAGAATTCATCACTGCAATAGCCTATCTTTCTGAAAGTTTGTATATACTCAGCGCCTTGAGTACCTTGTTTGGTAGATACGTGTGCTATATAAGACTTCTATATTATTATTATATATTAAAATAATGAATAGGGTAGATGGCCTTAGCTTTCGATCCAATCCGGACCTTCTTCAGAGGCATAAGACAAGTACAAACAAATACATATCCATTTATAGAAAAAGAGAGGGGGAAAGGGATT
The DNA here is from genome assembly GCF_902459465.1 of Asterias rubens. Taxonomy (NCBI): domain Eukaryota; kingdom Metazoa; phylum Echinodermata; class Asteroidea; order Forcipulatida; family Asteriidae; genus Asterias; species Asterias rubens. The sequence goes on along the minus strand of NC_047062.1, from coordinate 23,889,749 downwards.
AAGGAAAGGATCCAGAAAGAAGCGGGAAAATAACAGCCAATCAAAGTTCCTATTTCAGAAACAATATTGGGGGCTATGAACCAATAGGAGTGAAGTGGCGAGGACAAAGGATGTTTAGAATGAAAGGAAGGGTTACTGGACCATAAAAGTGGTAAATGTATTGTTCGACAACAATGGAGGGAGACATGAAAGGGTAGGATTAGAGAGCAAGTTGCATCATGATGCAACTAACAATGGTCAATTAGGGCGAAAAATAATGATTTATTAATAATCTGTAGAGGAAGGAAAAATGTTAAAAGTGTTCTGAGAAGAACAGGTGGGAAGTGGGAAAAGATGAAAAGGATATGGTTATGACAATTAAAAACAAAATACAAGCAATTCAAGGGGATCACCCCGAAGGGATACAACAACAGAGAAATAAAAGTTTCTTACTACGACTTGTGGAGGGTCTGTTGAAACCGTTGAGTTGCAGACAGGAAAATCCTGGTGACCGGGAATATATATAATGAATAGGGTAGATGGCCTTAGCTTTCGATCCAATCCGGACCTTCTTCAGAGGCATAAGACAAGTACAAACAAATACATATCCATTTATAGAAAAAGAGAGGGGGAAAGGGATTAAGGAAAGGATCCAGAAAGAAGCGGGAAAATAATTATTATATATTATATATATTATCGAAAAGAGAAGGGGTTCGCCCCGGTGTTCCTGTATGTTGCTGCTGTCCTTGTAAAGAATTCATCACTGCATTATAACCTATCTTTCTAGAAAGTTTGTATATACATGTACTCAGCGCCTTGAGTACCTTGTTTGCTAGATATGTGCGCTATAAAAGACTTTGATAATAATAATATTAATAATAATAATAATAATAATAACATAAGACATAATTATTTGGGGGGAGGCTGGGTTTTTAATATGCACTCATTTGTGTACTCTTTGATCTCATGGTGAGAACCCATTGGGTTTCCCCCCTCACTGCCTCGCTGGTAAAGTCGCAATGCAGTGTACATTATTTGTACAATGCCGTTTTAAATGAATAGAGTTGTGTTTCACAATTCAGTTGGATCTTCGTTGAGAATATTTCATTGGTTGTTTTTTATGTTTTCTTTGATTGTCAACAAGGTGGAAAAAAAAAACACTTTCGCATATTTGCATGATTCTCAAAACATATCTTTTTTGGAAACAATAGCCTTTCAAACTTTTGGTTGTCTTGTATTGCAGAGTTCGTGTTTTTGTGCGAGAATTGTCATCATTGGCAGACATGGCGCAGTAGATATGTTCAATGTTATAATGGTTTGTTAAAGAAAAAAAAAAAAACTTTTTGCTGAATCAAGACTTGATGAAACAAACTATGAATCATGCGGTAGTTTTTGTGGGGTTTTTTCATTTTTTGTCAGTATTTTGTTAACATTATTTCGTTTTCTTTTCTTCCATTTCCATTTATAATTCCAGCAATGACATTCACAGCGTCTTCAACATACTTGTGCGGCAATTTATGTCAGACGTTCAAGAGCTGGCCCCCAGCCACCAGAACCCTCCCGCCCTCCAGGAGCCACCCCTAGCCAAGAGCCCCTTAATGGAGTTCCTGATGCATGGAAGAGGCTGGCTAATACTTAATGCTTTGTGTAATCTCTCCAGCCAGGTACGTGTATATCCTTTATTCAATTCAATTAAACTCAATAATGGTTGATAAAAAAGAAATACTCGCAGTTAAAGATGAATTGCACACGTGAACAGGAATTAATATTACTGTTTTTATGCTTATATACGCCACTCATTGACACTCAAGGTGCTTCAACATTCAGTATTTTCCTGTAAGGTATTGTGGAACTACGATTATTGAAGTTTGAGACCTAACATAGCACCATGTAATAATTTGCTGCCGTTCAAACTAGAAACAAACCAGTGGTCAAACACATTGGTTTTTCTGATGAGCAGAGTGTAGGTTCGGGCCAAGTCCTGACACTTGTGTCCTTGTTAAACAAGAGACTTAACCATAAACCACATTGCTTGAAGTAACATTTGTTCCCATATACTTTGTTCTATCAAAAACTACTGTGACTTCTAACAAAAAATTGTTTTTGCCATTAATTTCAAGAGTGATTACCAAACATGCACTTCCCCTTCAACAACTTTCTGCACTTGTTTTTTCTTGTACAGGCCCTTGACTTCAGTCCTGACTTTGTATGCCTCCTTGTGCAGTTTATTGAGGAAGCTCTAAATTTACCCATCGGTGATAAGGATAAAGGTGAGATCTCTTTTCATATTTTTTGAAAATTGTGTTTTTTTGCGCTTAGACGTTATTTTGTTCCCCAAGACATGCATGTGCTTACCAGAGCTGTGTATATAGAGAGAGTTGCGACATGGAGGGACCAGTTTTCTTTGGTCACGTGGTTGCTGGACTCCATGTTGTCTCCAAATGCAGCACAACCCAATGGGTAGACTAGTCTGGCACCCCATGTTCGCCGATCAATTCTTGGGGAACAAAATGTCGCTAAGCGCAAGTTGTCGTAACTCTCCCAATATACCGCTCTGGTGCTTACCATCTGATAGCGCCCTCTTTTGAATCAATTTTCTTAGGTTATGTTTATTCTCTTTACTGCGCCGTGTGTATATCCCAAGTTTAAACATAGCCACATCCTATCAGAATAGATAAACTATTTCAGGTGTCTGTGAATGATACATTAAACAGATAAAACATTTAATGATGCATTAGAGGTATTGTCCTGATGTGAGCATTTTATATAAAAAAAACTTATCAATTATCAGTAGCAGTTATCTGAAAAAAACAAATAGTGTTCTTTTCTGTTCAGTTCACTTTCATTTTCCCTCTCCTCTGATACAGACCGGACTGTTAAGATCCCCAAGCTGGAATCTTGCCTTCAGAAGAAGAAGTTCTCCAAGAAGACCCTGATGTCGATAGGGTTCGCCAATTCCCGCCGGCCCGTCCTGAGGAGTCACCCAGCCTCTAACCCACCTTCCCCATCAAGGCTCCCCTCCATGGGAAATAGTCCCCACTTCTGGCGTAAGACCGGTGGCAGTAGAGACAACATGTCTAACCATTCCTCGGATTCCGACACAGGGGAACGGAGATCGTCCAGGAGTTCACTGAAGGAACCCAAGCATGTGTATCCCAGACAAGCCCCTCTGCCAAAAGTAGCTATTCTAGGGGAGGTCCCCATTGTGGACTGGAAACCTAGCGTCGACTACCATCAGTGTAAAGGCCAGGGAGAGGTTGTGGATGCCTTTGATCTTTGCCTGGTTCTGTTGTCCTTGTTGGAAAGACTCTGCGGCAGTGAGGTCATGCAGTCGATCAAGAGGAATGCTCTGGCTCTCTTCCTGGCCCCGAAACTCACCGATGTACTGACCTATTTGAACAATCGGACCACTGGAATCACAACTTCGAGTGACGACGAATCCACTTCAGCGCACATCAGCAACCGCTGGACCCTGGATTTGATTGGAACATTACAGAAGCTTGTACTACGCATAGTCGTCAGCCTGTGTATGTACAGCTGCACTCAGCATTACGAAGCACCCAAACTAGCTTCCAGTGGAATCCTCTTCACATTGTTACAGATTGCCAAGTGTGTTGGACAGAACCTCAACACACAACCAGAAACAGTTTCCTTAAGACACAAAGACACATTAAGCACAGATGCGGTGAACGATCGTAACGTACCAACTGAAGGTGGCGAGGCCAAGCTCCAACAGGAGGTTAAAGAATCCTCTGCTCGTGACTCTTGGAAGGACGTACCACACTGCCATGTGCATTACATCAACGAGATACTCCATGGAGTTATCCTGTTACTCATGGGCGTGATGCACAGTTGTTGTGACAACCAGATTGTGGTCACACATGCCATGGCCCTACTGAACGAGTTTGCAATGAACGGTGGCTACACCTTCACAGAGTCTCTCCTGGAGTTCTTGGACCAGGAGATCAGATGTCTAGGGGAGGACTCGCCCAAATCGCAGATTCTCAAGGAGTGTATCGTGAACCTTTTGAGTAGTATGTCAAAACTTCTCATCGCAACCAAAAGAGCTAAGCTAGAGTATGTACATAAGTTTCAGTGTCTGAAGCGGACTCACAACACCTGTGATTATACTCATTACACACATCACCACCACAGCATGTTTGGCATTGCGTACAGCACCTATGAGGACTTGAAACAGACACGTGTGAAAAGCCTTCCCCTGGAAGGAACCAACAACCCCCTGTTCAGAGCACGGCAATCCAAATGCTGCATTGCCGTCATCATTGAGATGATGTTGGGCCTTCTGATGAAGGTACAGTACAAAGGTTTGACAATAAGAATCCTCTTTGCCCTTGAGCAAGGAGGCATCTGCTGCTGCCTCCCGCCAAAACTCATCGTCTCTGTCTTCTTGAGAAGCCTCCAGAGGCAACCAGCAGCCATGAGGAGTTACCTTCTCAGCGTCCTCGGCAAGCTGATCCTTGAACAGCTCGGTGGCAGTGAGCGCTCCGAAGGAGCCATCCGTGGAATCTGTGAGGAGTGTGCAAACCTAGATGTCCAGCATTCACATGTTACGGCAAAGGATATGAAACACATGGACCATTACATGTCTAGCGATAGTGCGATCTGTAGTGATGGGAGCCAGCATGAGGAAGATGAACGCTCTAGCAGATGGAAGGTGCTCGATCTCTACACTCCGATACTAATGAGTGAGGATGACGTTCTCAGCCAACAAATATCCGTCCACTTACTAAACCTCGTAAGACACAGTAACAAAGTTATCAAGGAGGAACTGTACTTCAATGTCTTCTTATCGTGCTTCAGATATGGAAGCTGCGATACCATAGACGGACCCCCTAAACTTCCTTGTGTTACTTCACCCACAGTGCTTGGACATATCTTCTGTTCTCTGCCTCTGCTTCTGAATACGTTGTCTGCACAGATGCAGTTCCTTGTCGAAGGAGGATTGACGCAGCTGGTGAAACTCTTGGATCTTCCATCGACACGATTGCATGTCCTCAGGGTGTTCGAGGTTCTTATCCTATCCGAGGAGAGCCAGGGTGCCTTAATTGAGAATCATGCTCGATCGGACACTACGGATAGTGGTGGTTCCAAAGACGAGAACAGGGATACATTCAGCGTTGTCCAAGCTTTCATAGAGGTTCTCTGCAATGTGCTTCCGTGTAAACCGCAAACGCAAAAAAAGATCATAAGCCATCCAAAGGAAAAAGAGTCCCATGAAGATTGGTTTTTATCCTGCGAAGTAATTGAGGATCCTGTTGAACCAGACGTATACAGAGCCACACAAAATAGCACCCTTCTTGAAGAAGGTAAAGTTGCCTTTGCTGCAAGTTTAAACACACTGCAGGAAGTTGAGGATGGCAAAGAGTTGGACGACTCCTTTGAGGCGTTGCTGGGGAAGCCAGATCATCTGAGTAAGATGAGCGAGGCGACGCTCTCCAAAGCCGCTGATGTGTGGCGAGTCGCCGGGAACATCCTCCTTCACAGCAGCAGCTTCCAAGACCAGTTCGTCCTCCAAGGCGTGGACGTCTTGGCCAGTGACCTCTTCCTGGAGGCCCTGGTGAGCATGACCAGGATGTGGAAGATGTGCGAGGACCTCCCGGTGACCTGGTCACCATACGTCGTTGATAAAGCAAGGCTGAGGACGATATCTGAGTTTAGACCTATCCCGCTTAACCTCTTCCAGATCTTACTGGATATCGTCGGATCACTGCTCAGGATCTGCCTTACGCTGCAAGGACATGCAGAAAATGAACAGGTAAACTTACAGACTTACTTATTAAAAACCATGTAGTAACCCCATTCTGCAGCTTATGTTAATTTATTTACATTTCTCGCGTTTTATTTTGCTTTTCTTATTGCATTATTTTGTCAATTTGTATCTTTGAATTTTGGAGTTTTTGTTCCGGTTTTACTATAGTCTTCTAGGCCACCAGCACCATAGCGCTTTAGAAACATAGTACATGTATCAAGCGCGGTATAAATAAATGTTATTATTATTATTAAATTTAGGGTAAGGCCCAATTTCGAAAAGCTGTTTAGCAGAAGATACTGTTTAGCAAATTAATTGGCTAAGCAAAATATTAGTGGGGCACCAGTCGCAAGAATGTAAACTTATGGAATGTTTTGTTTCAAATAAAATTATACCTTAGATATTGTTTATGTTTTTAAATGTTGAATTTATCATGCAAGTCTGACGGGTGGGTGTATTGTGAACCTTGGGTTTCTGCGTACATTGATTTAATTAGTCAAGAAAACTCAGTATGCACTCTTTCATTAAAATACGCTCAGTTTATTGCATTGCTGATAGAAACTGAAAACTGAATGTTATTTTTTTCGTTTTGAGTGTGACTGTTTTTCATCACTTCAAAGAGGCTATCAAAACCCACTTTTTCACTGCCGCTTTACACTAGATACTGTACATGAGCATCACTTGTAATAGATACTGGCGCATTACATGTATAAGTGCTCTTTTTAGTTATTGTTGTTATTATTATTTTCTTTTAGAAATGGTCACTCCTTCAGGTACTTACAAACTGCAAGGGAATCTTGAAGCAGTCTAAGGTATTGCATTCAGCCCTGGGCAGACTTGTGGCTGAAATGCTCCTTAAAGTTGCCCAAATGCAGATATACGTCCATCCCGGAACCTTCTGTGGCAGTACAACTGAATGTGTAAGTTAGCCTTAAAAAAACAATACAAACATGTTGAATAGCTCTGCCTTATTTGTAAAGCTGTTTAAAGGCACTGCATCAGGTTTCACAAAACGTTAGGATTAACCCTATCCCGAGTTAGGACGAGCAAGATGCCCTAACTTAGGATGGGTTCAATGCGTCCTACCGTCTATGGTTACGGAGCTTAACTCGTCCTAAGTCCTTAGATTAACTCTTAGTTAGGAAGAGTTTGTTGAAATGGGCGGCTGTCAAAAATTGTCAAAGACCAGTATTCTCATTTAGTGGTACTCCAACATTATGCTTAAAATATTAAAATCTGTGAAAATTTGGACTCAAATGTTCATCAAGGTTGCAAGAGGATATGAAAGAAAAACAAACTTGTTGCACAAAGTTGTGTGCTTTCAGATGCCTAATAAAAGACTTCAGGCCTAAAGGCTTTTATTATTTGTGTAAGAAATAATAACCTTTTTCTCCAAAGCTACATTATACGTTACTTGCGAGGGAGCCGTTTCTTACAATGTTTTATACTAACAACAGCTCTCCCTTGCTTGTTACCACGTGAGTTTTTATGCTAACAATTATTGTAATTACCAATACTAATTACCAAGTATCAAGTAAGTTTTTATGCTTACAATTGTTTTGAGTAATTACAATAATGTCAGGTGCCTTTAATTGTGTTCATTGTTTGAGTTCCTTATTTGCATTTTTTTTTTCTAAGCAGGATGTGAATGGGGATGGCATGCTACACTGGGATCTGGATGAATTACAGGAGGCCATATCCAGTGATAGCCAGAGTGACGTCGGGGAATCGTTGAGTGCTGAGGAGGGCTATGAAGCCGATAGTGAGAGGGAGAAAGAAGGAACTATCTCAGGTGGGTTGACTTAAGAGTTTGCGTTTCCAGTTTCAACTGGAACAAAAGAACAATTACAGTTGAGGTCACAATCAGGACCCTAACACATATTTAGCGAACAAAACCAGAGTTACGGTCCAGTGCACTTGACCGCCTGGGGCTAATTGTATAGCGCTGCTTATGATAAGAAAATTTTCATGCTTACTATAGCAGACAAATTTGCTTAATCGTACAGGTTAGCACGAAAAATAGGTGACCAGCTTGCGCTTTCATCATGGATTTTCACCAGAAGGTTAGCGTACCTTTTTGTGTGTGTACGGTTAGTAGCGCTATGAAATATAAACCCACTCAGGAAGCACAAAATCTGCCGTCAAAGACACTGGACACTATTGGTAATTGTCAAAGACCAGTCTTCTCACTTGATGTATCTCAACATATGCATAAAATGAAAAACCTGTGAAAATTTGAGCTAAATTGGTCGTCGAAGTTGTGAGATAATAACAAAAGAAAAAACACACTTGTCACACGAAGTTGTGTGCTTTTAGATGGTTGATTTCGAGACTTCAAATTCTAAATCTGAGGTCTCTAAATCAAATTCATGGAAAATTACTTCTTTCTGGAAAACAATGTCACTTCAGAGGGAGCCATTTCACGCAATGTTTTTATACAATCGACATCTCCCCATTACTAGTTACCAAGTAAGGTTTTATGCTAATATTTATTTTGAATAATTACCAATAGTGTCCACTGCCTTTAAGCACCTCTATGAAATTAGGCCCTGTTTGTTGATGAGACAAAAATCAACATGTGTTATACCTCATGTTTTATTTCATCATGTCCTGTATTTCTCACAGGAGATTGTCGAGGAGCAGTCAACATGGACAAGGTAGAGGTGGTTCTCAGTCAGCGCACCCTGCTACATCCCCAGGTGTGCCTCCTCCTTCTAGACCTCGTGGAGAGCTCTGAAAGGGTCGTCCTTCCTGCTGAGGTAGCTTGTTATACGATCAAGCAGATTACTGCCATCGCTAGGAGCTGTCAGACCAGCCAGGATAGTCTGTACCAGTCTGGTCTGCCCAAGACTGTCTTACGGAACTATCGGAGTACAACATCATTAAGTAAGTTTGGTTTTGTGTGCATTAAGCCCGGTTCATACTTCTGAGAATGCAACTTGAATTTTAACGTCACAAATTATCAGTGACTAATTCGCATCAGTTGACTAGTGCTCATCTCCTGCGAAACATTCGCTGCGAAAACAGCCCTGTGATGTAAATATTCACTTTGCATTCGCATTGGCAGGACATATTCACCAGGCTATAGGGTTGGGATGTTTAACGGGAAAATTTTTTAAAAGCAAAGTACACCTTTGGTTTTCAGAACAGTTTGATTGTTTTCAACCTACATAAATAAAGATGTGTACAATAAAAGTAACATGCGAAAATGTAATGGGCCACATTTTTGACCGCGTGAGGGCGCTCTCAATCACTTCCGGGGTATATTCATTCGTACCCAAAACAAATATGAAAAACCGGAACACATTAACAACACAGACATCTAATCCATCACGGACAATAAGACGTTTGAAGGAGTCGATTCAACCCACCTCGAAAGCAACTTAAAACTACGGTGCAACAAAAGTGACAGAACGCCTATTGAAACTGTGCACGACAAATCGCATATACCCCCGAAAGTGATAAAAATACTCTTGAGGGCGCCCACACGCGACCAAAAATACGGCGCATTTCAAGTGGTGGTTGTGTTTTTTTTGCATGTTAACCCCTCTCAGATCAGGTATTCCTTTTAGGGATTATTCTTCCTGCGTGGACATGCTCTGGATTGTATACATTTACATTTAATAGGATAAAAACAATCAAACGGTTCCAGAAACCAAAGGTATACTTTGCCTTCAATGTCAGAATCATGGTTGCGATCGACAAATCATGCCTCTGTGTGTGCTCAGTGTTATTGTGTTCTTATAATTTCTCATCTCATTGTTTATTAATTTTGTTCATAGCTGAACAAGTTTTGCTGTTGGAGCTGTTTGCTGTGCTAGTGCAGCAGAGTTTGTCAACAGAAGAGCTCAGAGACTTCCTGCAACTTTTCCAGACCGACACACAGGTTGTGGTATGTACTTTGTGTCTTCGCATTTCACTTATTTTTGTGTTAGATACGATGATCCATTAATCTTTGAGAAATGCGCACCCATAGTTGAAAATAACTGGGTAGCTATGTATATAAAATTTGGACAAAGAAATTTGACTAGAGCTGGATTTGAACCTGGGACCTTCGGATTTAGGTGCTAGTGTCCGACAAACTTAGGTATTTTGCTGAATGTTTTCAATATCTTCATTGGGGTAACATTATAACAAATGCTGTCTCTGTTTGTGTATGTCCCATTCATTGTAAAGCACAGTTTACATCCACATGAAGTATAAACAGGCTCTAACTGCATTATGTATCTTTCTAGAATAATTGTGTGGCTGGAAAAACTGTGTCTGTCCCTGTGGGCACTGCTACTGTACTTTGTTCATGGCCACGTTTAATGTTGCTGCTTAAAGTGAAAGAAAGAGTTTACACAAAAAGGCTGCACTGATACATTAAAGGGTCATATCACACAAGGAATGTTCAGACAACCAGTTACAAGCAAAAGCACCTTAAAGAAACACGTTCATTGTTAAATTGTCAGGTAATCTTCTTGGAGAAAGTTTTGCTTTGCATACAGTGCATTTTGTTGCCTTCAAGTTGCCTGTAAAAAAAGGTCGTGTGCATTTCAGAGTTGGCAGTACAAATGTTAGTGTTAGTTTTCCATCGGAGATAAAGAATGATTTTTTTCACACAATGTGTATTAAGCACTGTGTGCTCAGTACTTTCCTAAGTTCAGTAAAAAAAAAAGTAAGGATTCCAAGCCCAGCACTACAGTAGGTCAGAATTAAAGTCATTAACTGAAAACTTATCTCTTTGTTTCAGAATGAGGCCCTTCTTTCCACGTTACTCACCATCGTTAGGAATACAACCTCTCAGCCTTCCCACGTTCTCAGATTTCCTGCCGTGAAACCATTCTCAGGAACCCCTCTCAGAAGTCGTTCTAACTCAAGCGGTTCTCCGGGCTTTGTTGATATAAACGTCCCCCCTGATGATTCAACGGCAGAGGAAACATCCTCAGGGCCGCTCCAAATCCAGCAGGGTTTCAATAAATCACCATGGAATATTGCACCAGTCCAGCTGCCGATAAGTAGCAACTTTCCCTGGCCACCAACTGGAAAGGGATTTTTTATAACGGCTTGGGTGAAAGTGGATGAGCTGAGAATATTGGGTCGGCTCGGTGGTTCGCCTGGGATGAGACGGAAAGTGAAGGTTTTTCGGCAGACGTCAGTGAAGATGAATGAGACTCCAAGTAAGTTTAAAACCCTCTGTGAGGCCATGGTTTTGTTTTTAACAGTCTGTTTGTATAAATATTTTATTTGCCAAATAGCAGATAAAAAAGTTTATCCTTTTTTTCTCTTCAATATTCCATGAATGACCTTCCGTTTACAAATTGTAACATATCTTTTAGTATTGGGCTAACGTCACAGCCACTCCTGGTTTTAATCAACCATACCTTTGTCAAATGGCTTTCAGATGGCTTGGTAAGTTGGAATTTGTTTTATTGAGTCAAATGGCTCTTATCTGATGTCTTAGACCATTTGAAAAGAATTATGCTAACCCAAAATCAGGAAATGCAATCATAAGACAAAGCACTGACTTTTGGTAGTGATGAAACCATACAGACAATCTTAGGTGTATATTGATGTAGACATTGCCATCCATTGTGTTTTTGCATTTCTCATTTCCAGCAAGTGAGAAGAGAACCGTCCAACGGAAAGAATCATCCTCTAAAACAGCCTCCCTCCTTCGCAATGGGCTTCATTTCTTCTCTGTTGGGAACCAAGACTTAATGGTACAGGTCTGGGTTGAGGCTAGGACGTGCAGACTGACAATAAGGTATGTACAATTTAATTTATGTCTTAAATGCATTGGTACAAAGAAGTTTTATCCGTGAAACCATTACATAAACCATTGAAACACTACTTCATGTAATTGTATGCATAGCATAGCGAAAGGCACTCTAACTTGGCACCAGTTTCTTCCAAGAATCCAAATCCATTGTGAATTTGCACACATGCTGCCATTTCTTCTTGATTGTTTATAAAATACATTTTTGCTTACACTTGTTAAAAGTTCAGCTTTATAAACAGCTTTATGAAACAGTGCCTGTCTTTATGGATAAACATAATGAAGACAGAAAACATTTCCACAATTGTTTTACCTCTTTTAACCCAGATCCACTTTGTATTGTTTTGTTCACCCTGTAGTTTGTAATGTTCTTTTGTTTATGCCGAATAAACAATAATGATAACTGTCTTCAAGTACGCGCTAATCCTTTAATCAGATTTGCAGAATGGAATGGTGATATAAACCTATATTGCACGGCTTATATCACTACCTGCGTCTTGTGTGTTCTATTTTACGCGTCAAGCTTGCTTGAAGATGAATGCGTTATCACATGCGCGCTTGTGGAAATACAGAAAAATATAGCGGAGTATACAGCATATACAACAAATATGCGCTACTAAGCAAATCAAGGATCAAAATCAATATTTAACAATAATAATGAATACCTTGTTTTGAATTGACAGACTATCACGCTTCACATCGCGGGATGACCAGGTCGTCCTCATAGAGAAGTCATGCTCCAACTTACTGACTCTGAGTACGTGGCAGCATCTTGCATTGGGTTATGCAGAGAAAGCTGAAGGATTGACACGCACTGGGACGGTAAGTTTCACTCAATTCAAATCAATTCAATTCAGTCATTATTGATTTCCATGTTGGTGAAAAAAAGGAGAATAAAGACCAAATAAAGTACAATTATTTAAAGGGTCTATGTACTTTTTGTAGGACAAAAAACTCAATGTCCACAGATTTACCTTAAACTTACACAGTCTGAAGATAATGATAGTAGAAAGCTTCCCTGAAAGTATTACTTGCTGAGGTGCTGTAGTTTTTGAGAAATGAGTAAAACAATGTCATGAAAATTATTTCCCTCTTAGTGATCATGACATGAACATTATTTTAGCATGTAAAAACATATTTTTATGACATTGTTTTACTCATTTCTCAAAAACTACAGCACCTTAGCAACTAATAATTTAATGTTAGCTTTCTACTATCATTATCTTCAAACGGTGTAAGTTTAATGTAAATTTGTGGACATTGTGTTTTGTGTTCCAAAAAAGATCCAAATCCTTTAAGTCAAAGACAGGCAAGAACAGGACAAGAAAAAAGTTAATGAAACTGAAATGAAAAAAATGTAATGTAATGGATACGGAGCAATTCATTGTTGTAGTCTCGTATGGCATCATAAGAATTCATTAAAATCCAAGATGCCTCAAAGAGAATCTTAGCTGGTTGGACTGAAGACCAGTGGAGACTCTGATCTTTATCAGACGCCATTGCCTGATTGAAACATACTCAATACATGATCTCAAATTGCAGGCTGGCATAGCTCATCTCTATTTTCGCAAAATAAGAGTTTTTTTCTCATTTCAAGAATACAATTTTTAGCAGTGCAGTGGATGAGTTTGAACAGTCCGACAGTAGTCCGACTTGTGTCTCTGAGCAAGACTCTTAACTATAATTGCTTCTCTCCACCCAGGGGTAAATGGGTACCTGTGAGGGCAGAGATGGTTCTTGTGATTGATTTAGCCGAGTAGCGCAAATTAATGTTGCACAAGGCTGTATACTCCCCATAGAGCTGAGATGGTTTAAGGAGTGATTTAAGGCCCAGTGACCAGGGGTAATAATGTGAAGCGCTTTGGGACGCCATAGCGCTATATAAAAACGGGTTGTTATTATTATTATTATTATTATTATTATTATTATTATTATTCTATGGCGAGGTGTATTCCTAGAAAAGCACTTTCTAAATGACTTGGATTATAAATATTATGAATATCATATCTTCCCCATTCCAGATTTCTGTGATTATCAATGGTCATATCCAGAGAGAGATCGTAACGGAGTACGCCGCATCACCAAGCAGTAACAGTCAGCCCAAGGCTGCCCAGCCCCGAATACCACACTGCCTGCTTGGACACTGTGTGCAAGAAGGCTCAGAGGATACTTTACCTAATGGGTCGTGGCAGCTCGGGAACGTACTACTGTTCAATGGTGAGAGGTTCCAGTCTTATTGATTCATAATCTATGAACCAATTTCATAGAGCTCCTTAAGTAGAAAATTTTTTTTTTTTAATTCTGCTCAGCGGAAATGAGAAGGATGCCAGTCACAAATTGTACATGTGACATGGTATTTTGGCTGGTAACCTTATTCTGGTAAGCATAAGTTTGTTGTGCTTAGTTATTGTTTTTGCGCCTAAGCGGCTCTATGAAATTGAGCCCCATCGCATATCCACTGTAAGCCATGCACACTTTGCACAAAATGGCTCCTACGATTCCCAGAAACCTATTGGGGAATGCCTTGAGCTAGTCTTTCTTTTGGGGGTTTACATGTTTGTATAAAAACATTGAATTTCCATCTAAATTTTAGGTTTTCTAAATACTGAAGGGCTTTTACCAGAGACTCCATATGGAATATGTTTCTATTTGCTTTCATCGAGATTGCTTCAATGTTCCACTAGTGTATGGAGAAACTGTTTCTCTAAAAAGGCTTTAAAGTTTCATTGATCTGACTGCTGCCTGTGGGAAGAGCCTGATCATTTTACTCTCACAAAATCCTGAAAAAATGTTTGAATATTGTATAAGAGAAATAATTGCTGGTCATCAAGACCTACCTAATTAATGTGTTGACAAAGGAAACACAGCATTCATTTGGCCTTAGGAAAAAGTCTGTACTTTTTCATGTAACTGAAACAACTTTAGCTTAGTAATTTTTTCTTTGGTGTTACAGCAAATATTTCCATATCGTATTTCCACCATGCAAAGTTTCAAGTCCTACTAATTATTTCTTTGTTCAACCCCAAATAATTTGAAATGACTTTTTATTGGGATATTTTACTCTTCAGATGCGCACGTCTTGAATCAGGAAGTTGCATTCCACCTGTACACCATGGGCACTGACTGCGTAACGATTAGCTCCTGCGAGGGCAGCAAACAGAGTACACTGTACAGCCAGTACATCTCACAGGACATCCTCAACTCTGCGCTGAGTGTGGAGATCCTGACGGGAAATAGAGAAGTTGACCTGAAACCGGCAAGGGTAAGTGGCTACAGCTATGTAGACTCTTGCATCACAATTTGCCAGATCCTGCCTTTCATCTGAAAAACACTTCCCTAAACTAGACAAACAGCATCAGGGGCCAAATTATAAAGCACGAAAACTTGCTAAGTACAGAGAAGTGTTGCTAAGCGGTTGAGAGCACCGAATTGAAACTCTGGTGTTTCTGATTAGCAGAGTGTGGGTTCGAATCCCCAGCCGTGACACTTGTGTCCTTAGGCAAGACACTTCACCATTGCTTCGTCCTTCGGATGGGATGTAAAGCCGTTGGTCCCATGTGTTATGTAACGCATGTAAAAGAACCCAATGCACTTATCGCCCCAGTGTTCCTGGTCCGTTTGGCAGCAAATAGCACCACAGCACCTTGTAAAACATCACATGGTGCTATTAGAACTAGGTCTCATAATTCAAATGAAATCCCACATCTTGCAGGAATTACTGTATGCTACAGCACCAGCAGCGTCACTGAGTGACGGATATGTGCGCTATAGAAGAAGCCACAATTATTATTATTAAACAGAAACAGGTTACCAGCCAAGGTCACATGAAGTTTAAATTGATGTTGGATGTGTAATCAAATTAGTAAACTGCTGTCCGTGGACCATTCAAGTATTTTTACAAAAGGTTTCTTCTTTCCCATTATATAGCATGGCTCTCTTTTATAGCCAGTCCAGCTCCTATGCCATCAGCCATTTGCTTTAGCCTCGCTAGTTTAAACATTTTTCTCTCTTAGCTACCCAGTCTTTTTTTGTTTGTAGTTTGTCTGTCTAGGTTGTCTTTTACAAGCCTTGGGATTAATCTGACAGCCATTCTCTCTTCATTTGGTTTACAAAGACTAACTTATTGCCCTCCATCCTCTGTTCTTATTATTTTGCTTATCTACATGTATGTAATATTTTGTACACGATATATCTTTAAAAAAAGAGTAGTATGAAATAAGTGTTGCCTTGAATTGAATTCAACAAATAATTTAAATATATGTTTCTTTTGCTTGGTTGAAAATTTCACGTAGGAGTCATTGGTTGTAAGCTACTCACCAAGCAATACGGACATCTTCAGTCACTACGAGGCAATAACACAGTCCAGTAGTACCCTCGGACGGGTGCTCGGAGGCTCCTTGCGGAGCGTCAGTAATGCCCTCTTGCAGACTCCTTCCTCGATGGAGTCGATTCTACTCTGCCCAGTGACAACCCATGCACACAGGGGGCTGCAGAATGCAATCTATGAGAGTGGAGGTATAGGGGTTTTTGTCTTCCTGTTTGCAAAGGTAAGGGCTGGACTGAAGATTCGTTGAGCTGAAAAAAATTATTTATTATCCTTATTCAATGCTTGTCATCCTAGATTGACCCAATTCACTGTAGCTGTATACAAAAAAAAACAAATTTCTGAAAAAAAATGCATTTTTAGATGTCGCTGATAATCCGGAGCGAATATGTCCATGCAGGAAGAGTAATCCCTAATAGACCTACACAATCTGAATATAAAAACTATGTGTACATAACCGCATTAAGCCCGGTTCATACTTCCTGCGAATGCGAATGTGATACGAATGTTGACGTCACAAATTCGCAACGAAAAATTGGCAGCAGCTCAACTCTGCTCAACTCACTTATGAATATCGCTGCGAAAGGAGGGTTATGGCGTCAAATTCACATCAAATTCGCTTCGCATGAAGTATGAAGTATGAACCAGGCTTTACTTCGGAGTGAAGTATGCTTAATGATTCTTAATCATTTATTGCTTCCTCCCACCATTAGGTCTTTGAGAACTGCAACAGCAAATCAATGCAAGCCAAAGCCCTAAAACTGCTGACAAACCTACAGGGCTGCAGCCGGACCCTAGCAGCAGAGTTCAACGACATGATGGCAGCTTCCATGATCGCTAAGGTCTTAGTTACTGCTAGAAGTATCGTTGGCTTTGAGATGCTCAAGGTATATACAGCAGTTTCTGCTTATCAAATCCTTCTGGAATCATTGATCTCTTTTGAGTAGTGTTAGTTCTAAAAAGAACCGTTGGTTGACAACTCAACGCTTCGATCAGTTTTATACGCTGAAGACGATCAGAGCATACAGAGCATACAAAACAATAAGGTGTCAACCACCTTATTTCATAAAGCCTGTAAGCACAAAAATTGCTAAGCATGAAATTTCTTCCTTAATAAAAACAGGATACCAACCAAATTTCCACATGATTTTCAGGACAAGCAATCAACAGCTGAATGCCAGTAACAAGCAATAATGCAACAAATGGAAATTTGGTTGGTAATCTTGTTTTTATCAAGGAAGAACTTTTCATGCTAAGCAAATTTTTGTGCTTACAGGCTTTATGAAATTGGGCCCAGTTCTTTTCAGAACTAACACTACTCAAAACGGTTTTTCGCATGTTGCTAAAAATGTTGCTTAGTGTAGTTATGTATTTCTGGTGAGTCTGTAAACCTCCTGAATTGTAATTTGTTGAAGATCATCCGTCGAGAATAAGGGAACCCATGCACACAAGCCATTTTTCAGGAATTTTCATAGTCTTCCGATCTCATTCAAAAGCAAAATTAATGTTCTTTATCCCCGATGCAAATTTAACATCTATTATTTCGTTGCGGTACCCGCTGCCAAAACATAGGATTCGAACTGCCTCTAGCTACCGGGCAATCTCGCTAGTCTAGTTGGTAAGACACTGCTCTAGAATTGCAATGGTTTTGGGTTTGAATCCCTGAGTAATATGCCTGTGATATTTTTTTCACAGGACTCAGGAGTATACAGTTCTAACACACATTGGCGATAGGTAAAAAAAACAAAGTTAGTAATCTCATTCCTATTAAATGGCAGTATTTGTTTTCCCTCTATAGGTGATGTTGGACGCCTGTCTTAGCAAACCCATCATCTACCACTGCTGTCTGTCCAAGCTCTACCGAGTCCATAGCGATACCCATGCCATCATACAAGACACACGTCTGGTATCTGGCCTCCTGCTAGATTGGCGTGTGTGGGAGAAGGCTGAGCCTGGTGTCCTGCAGATGCTGTTCCAGTGCATTGAGACGCTCATAGAGGCCGAGAATCCTTTCCAGGCTTTTAACATCACGCAACTGCTGAGTATCCGCTGTGTGAATAGACTGCTGATGATCTGCAAGGTAAAGATGCTTATTAGTTCAAATGCAAATCACAACCATTTTCAAAGATACATACAGAGTTTATGACATCTGTTAAGGGAAAAGCAAACAAACCCAGAAACATGACGGCTCTAACAGAGCCTCCACTGAGCTTGAACTTTTCCTGAACTGACTTCAAATCGGTAGTCTAGTTGGTAAGACACTGCTCTAGAATTGCAAGGGTCGTGGGTTCGAATCCAAACCGAGTAATATGCCTGTGTTATTTTTTCACAGGACTCGGGGGGAAAAGTACTGAGTATACAGTGCTAACACACATCGGTGTATGGGTAAAAACAAACAAAATTAAAGGAAGACCTGTTATTGGCTGAAGGGTTTGAGCGGCAAATCTATGTAGGGTGTGTTCGATTAGCTTCTCTGTGTGTGTATCGGGGGTTTACACTTGTGGTAGCCACAAAACGCGGCTAGTTCAAATGCTACAGTGTTTTTGCTTGCTAATTGGCGTGATAATTGGCGTGTACACAGACTGCTAAATTGGAGAAGGGTTATTTATCATTAAAAAACATTAGGGCAAGATCAAGAACACTTTGGAAAAAAAAAAATAGAAACCAAAGCAGTAAGTACAGTGAAGGTGTCACTTTACTGCACTAAACAAGCCACAGGTAAAACAGAAAAAGATCCAATAAAATGTAGAAGACATGATCCTCACCTGAATCCTTATATTAAATAAACCATGTACATGTAGATTTGTTTATATTCAATTGTGTCCAATCGGATTACTCATACATCATCACATGACTTAGACAGCTAATATGATTGGCTCATCCATTATTTTTCCTTAGGAGCGTCACCATGAAGACCTGCCCTGTATGGCGCCCCATACCTGCAGCTCCATTGTGTCCATCATTAAGGGTTTAATGGGGCAGCCACCGGACGTAAACCTCTTAGCCGAAGTCTGTGACTTTCTTCTGGCCATCCATCCGGCCGTCAACACTTTTGTCTGTCATGCTCAGTCCAGCTTCTACTTCTCGCACCATTCATGTAAGTGGGAGGTCTTTCATTCCTCTCCTAAACTCACCCCCCCCCCCCCCCCCCACTTTTTGGCGTGTCCTGACCATGTAGTTTACTTCACTGAACCCAAGCTGTGGTGTTGTCAGCGATAGTGTGGGTTTGAATCTCGGTCAGTACACATGTACCCTTGAGCAAGGCACTTTAACCATAGTTGCTTCATAAAAAGTTGGGAAGGTAGAGCCTTCTGCTTTACCAGCCAGGCTCCTAGTGGATGATACCCTTGCCCATACCTACATCCTTACAGACTACATCCTTGCAGTAGGTGGCAAGTCGCCTCTGTTGACAGTTGATTTGGTCGACAGCCCAAATAAATTAAGTTAGCACTCACCTCCGGCTTTGTGGTGTTAGGTGATATCTCTATATTTTATTTTATTGTGTTGTATGTTATGATTCATTCTTTGTTATAAACGCAGTTGTCCAGCAAGACTACAAGCAGGAATTAATGAGGAAAATATCTCGGACTGTTAGCTCTGAGGGATCATTGGAGAGATTGAGAGCTGAATCTGCATTGACGGCACTCTACGTATCGGATGAAGAGTGTAGTACAGGTAAGGTTCATACCAAAAAGAATCCTTTGAGCCATTGCATACGACAAGCTCAAACAGTATTACTGAGGGCAAAGGAGAATGGGGAGGCTTGTACCTATGTTTCCAAGGTGTGATCTCACCATTGGGGGGCTGTGCAGAGGGTTTAAAGAGAATCCAGAGGTGACATTTGAAACGTCCGTAGGAACTATTGTTTCTAGTTCATCATACATGTCATATTCAAAGAA
The DNA here is from genome assembly GCF_902459465.1 of Asterias rubens. Classification (NCBI taxonomy): domain Eukaryota; kingdom Metazoa; phylum Echinodermata; class Asteroidea; order Forcipulatida; family Asteriidae; genus Asterias; species Asterias rubens. Next base: position 23,870,016 of record NC_047062.1, on the reverse strand, counting down.
CCAAATTACCTTATAACAATACAACAGTGTGTGGGGATACTCCTTAATCATAAATATCACCAAAAATACATCCGTAGGAACTATTGTTTCTAGTTCATCATACATGTCATATTCGAAGAACCAAATTACCTTATAACAATACAACAGTGTGTGGGGATATTCCTTAATCATAAATGTCACCAAAAACACATCTTTTCTGTACTCGTTTTTCTAGTTAAAGGCAGTGAACACTATTGGTAATTACTCAAAATAATTATCAGCATAAAACCTTACTTGGTAATGAGTGATGGGGAGAGGTTGATAATATAAAACTTTGTCAGAAACGGCTCCCTCTAAAGTGACATAGTTTTCGAGACAGAAGTAATTTTCCACGAATTTGATTTCGAGACCTCAAGTTTAGAAATTGAGGTCTCAAAGTCAAGCATCTAAACGCACACAACGACGTGTGACAAGGGTGTTTTTTCTTTCATTATTATCTCGCAACTTCGACGACCGATTGAGCTCAAATTTTCACAGGTATGTTATTTTATGTATGTATTGAGATACACCAAGTGAGAAGACTGGTCTTTGACAATTACCAATAGTGCCCAGTGTCTTTAAATGTTCTTATTGTTTAATGCACCATGAGTGTCATGCCTGACGAATATTGGCACTTTATGGTTTGTCGTGACCGAGTGGATAAGAGCACTGAACTCAAGCTCTGATGCTTCTGTTCAGCATAGTGTGGGTTCAAGTCCCGGTCGTGACACTTGTGTCCCTGAGCGAGACACTTAACTATAATTGCCACCCAGGGGTAAATGGGTACCTGTGAGGGCAGAGATGGTTCTTGTGATTGGTTTAGCCGAATAGCGCATATATAATGTCGGAAGCGCTTTGAGACACCCCTCGGGCGTGAATAGCGCTATATAAAAACGGTCTATTATTATTATTATTTTTATTATTATTTCCAAGTGTTCATTATTATTATTAAATTAGGTAATTTTACGTGTCTTGGACACTGTTTTGTGACAACAGTCAAGCAAAGGGAAGTAAATTGTCAAGTTCCAAAGTGAAGGGTACATTACAGTTTTATAGGACCTAATATGCTTAAAAGGTGTCATTAAAGTGTACAATAAGGTAGCATCATCGTGCACTGCTGAGCCAAGCCCAACTACCAACAAGGCAGTAACTTAAGCAGCATCGAGCAACATAGTCCATCATTCTCCTGAAGACGATCAGAGCATACTGATTGAAACATCAAGTTATTAGCGATTGGTTTCTTTTCAGAACCACTACTCAATGGAGGTTTTCACATGGTGCTACCGCAAAACTCACCGAATTATACTTCCACCATCCAAAGTTTCAATTCCTATGTGAACAATAAGGTTAGGGATATTTTAAACTGAAACATGTTTGTATTTTTCTTGCAGACCCTACCCATACTTCAGACACTGATAGCTCATCCAACCTTTCAAAGTCAGCTAACCCCGAAAAGAGCTCATCAGCTTCCTTAAACACTGAAGAAGCCAAGGTGTTAGACATGAGCGGTCTTTGTTCTGGACTTCTCAATCTGCTGGCAGAGGCTTTAGTAGTGCTCCCGGACTCTAGCTTGTCTAAAGTCCTGGGTATCGTACTAAAGCCTGATACCTTAATTGTGCTGTCCCACCATGAGTCACCGCTTATCCGTACGAGAGTCATTCAAGTAAGTCATATTTAGTGTTGTGTCGTGGCCGAGCGGTTAAGATCACCAAATTCAAGCTCTGGTGTATCTGATCAGCAGAGTGTGGGTTCAAGTCCCAGCCGTGACACTTGTGTCCTTTAAGCAAGACACTTACATGTAACCATTGCTTCATCCTTCGGATGGGATGTAAGGCCGTTGGTCCAGTGTGTTGTTTAACGCGTGTAAAAGAACCCAGTGCACTTATCAAAAATAGAAGGGGTATGCCCCGGTGTTCCTGGCTGGATTGGCAGCATATTGCATCACAGCACCTTGTAAACCGTTACATGGTGCTAAGGATTAGGTCTCATAATTCAAACTTCGTCCCACTCACCTTGTAGTAAATACCTGGGGCTTTGTATCCTTTGGAAAAAGGCGCATTATAAATACGATTACTATATGGACCTAATTATATGGCACCGCTTACCACAGATTTCGCCACTAATAGTGCCCTAAAAAGTGTGTGATTATATGAGATAGGGCTTGGAAAATGCTTTGTGTAAAGGTTATCTGCTTTGAGGCTATTTGTTCCAATGCCATTTAGCTGTACGGCAATTTTCAGCTTTCTCTTTCAATAATTTTCCATTGAGGCATGTCATGAAAGACTAAGATGACAGCTGAGCTCAGCATTTTCCAAGTTCCATTCCTGTATTATGTTCCTGTATTATGTTATGTATGATGTTCAATTTCTGGTTCATGCATTTTTGAAATATGGCAAAGTTATAAACAGAAAATAGAAAGTATTACCAAAGTGAACAAACAATATTGACATGGTACTTACATGGTGTATTGTGAGGAATTCATTTTTGAATCTCAGTGTAACTAATTTAGAAATCTCAAACTGAAGGAAAAGATTGTAGTTGACATGACTGCTGTCAGAAATCTTATAGATATTTTCAGTTGTTTTCTCTCTGTGTGATTCACTGTGAAGTACATCCCAATACTCATAGCATGTTACCCCTTTAATGGGTGCGTTCGTTTAGCTTCCCTGGGTTGACCCCGGTCTGCCCCAGTACGTTCGAATAGCTTTGCTAGGGCTCACCCAAGTCAGCCCCCAGTGCCCTGCTTGTTGAGTGGGTCACTTGGGGGTGACCTGAGGTACATGCCGCGAGTGTGATCGTTCGATTAGCTCTTGTCAGGGGCTCATCCGAGTGAACACTGCGGGGTCGACCCAGGGAAGCTTATCGAACGCACCCTTATAAAACTGATTCTTTTTTCTACCAACAGCTTTTGGACGTGTTCTTCCACCGAGCCACAATGTCCCAGGTCGATGCGTTCTTAAAGCGGAGGAGTTTCCACCTGTTGGCCAATCAGCTTCATCAGTACCCAGCCACCAGAGACCTTATGGAGGCGTGTCTTACCATCACTCTGGGCAAGCCAGTTGATATGACTCTCGGGTAACTATTTGCTTTGCTGTCTTATTAAAAAAAGCTAAAGAAATGTGTGTGTGCGGACCAGCAATGACAATGCTCTTTGTAGTTGTAGCTAGTGCACCAACGATGATTATTACTCTTTTTAGCTTAATGTTTATAATATGTAAAAAATACTGTACAGCGTTTTTTATGTAAGACGCTATATTAAAAATACAAAATAAATAAATAAAAATTATTATTATTATTGCAATTTTGGGGGAATAACCGCTTTTTCCCAAGCATGCACAGACCGGGTAAATTCTTCAGTCAAGGTTTTTGAAACTTGTTTTCTTTGCTATCCCATAATTCCACCATTTGACCCCTTGCACGCGCGTCACATGAGGCGTCTGATGCCACGCTCACCATGTTGGTGGGCAGTTAGGGTTACGTGTATTAACGCCGCGTCGCCCCAAAATGCGCACTTCACTGCATAACGCACAGCATACTCTATGCATAGAGTGATATATGAAAACGCACAGTGAAATTGCCCACCAGTATGGCGCATTCAAGATTTTTCTGATGATGACGTCAGGTGAAATGGGTCAATAGAAGGTGCTTACTCCCATGTTGTACTATCGCATTGTTGCAAAACGCCCTCTTTCAATGTTGCTTGCATTTTTTGTCGCATACAAAGTAACGAGATAACTGAGACTGCAAGTCTGTAAATTAAAATTGATGCGTTGTACGGGATCACGCGTTATGTAGTACTGTGATCGCAATGTCTGGTAAGCGTTCGCAGCACTTTCTACTAAATTTGTTTGCATTTATCCAAACCGTAAAACTGGAACCGGATGATCACTTCGCTAATCATAAAACTTTGTAACCGTCACAGGCTTGTAGTTCTTGGATAAACTCTCGACTCGTTTAACTTTTATGCGAATCCTGGTCTTGACAACAAGAACAAATAAGTATAAATAACATTGGTTTTGTTTTTGTTTCTCTTAGGTTGGAGTTAATGCTGCTGCAGGAATCTGACAAATTCCAGCACATGTCTTCAGTACTTCTGATGTCTCTACTTGAGAACTCAGTGCATGATTTCAGTCTATGCCATGATGGAATATGCATGGCCAATCAGGTAGCTTTAAAGTTCACTGTCAAAAGGATAATGCATCATGGGTTTATGGAAGAGTACATTTGTTCCAACCCTCTACTAAAAAGAAAAATGCTTAACACTTGTAAACAACCAACCTTATAAAATTTAATGAATTTAGGTGAATAAAGGAAGGTGATGGTACATGTAGCATTAAAAATTTAACTAATTACATACAAAAACTACAAGAGCTTTTGCGGCAACAACTACCTCATCAGATGCAAATAGATGAATGTTGTAGTTGTTGCTATGAAGGCTCATGCAGTTTTTTTATGTAGTTAGTTCGTCTCTAAGTGCTACTACTACCTTCCTCTACCACTACCTTCCTCGTTTTATCTATCAGACTAACCCGGCTAGCTTCTAGTATTGAAACAAGGTGATAACTTTTAGTGCAATCCGTGAAACAACAGTCCATGTTCTGTCCCCTTTTATTTTATCTGTTTTATTATTGTTTATTTCTTTGTGTTGGTCGTTAAATGTTTTGACTTTATCTCTAACGAAAATATTTCTCCGGAGGATTGGCACTGGTTTGCGCTTTATAATCGGTTAGCTTCCAGATTAAAGGAAAAAGTTGTTGTGCTCACAAACCATGTATCTTATCTTTGATTTTGGCAGTTATTTGAGGGTGTGGATCAGATTGCTGACGTGATGCTTGCCAACGGCCTGGTGGAGACACTGTGTAACGTCCTCTCAGCCATCTGCAGCAACTTGCCCAAGGACGACGACGACGCTCGGACCATGAGTAGGCATTCATCCACATCGTCCGACACCAGCCAGGAACTCAAAGACGATCAGAATAATGACTCGAAGATTGGTAGAACTGAGATTGCCGATGAGAAAACTGAAGTGGTCACCAGGGATATTCCATCTGGCGGGAGTTTACATTCGGAAGCTGAAGAAGAGGGAGCCCTTTGTGAGGACGCTTCAGGAAGCAGCAGGCCTGATGATTCGGATGAGAAAAATCTTGAAAATGTCAGAACGCTGGGTGAGATAAATTCAAACTCACCAAAATTAGACTCGCTGCACCCCCTGAGAGCTTCCATCGAACTCAACGGATTGACGGAAGACCAAACTGCGGGACTCAAAACTCACGATGAGGAGTCAGACTTGAGTGTGTCTAAGAGACAGGAGGCACAAGAGAAGAGTTCTCCTGGGTCTTCTTTGCACCTGCCAGGGGAAGATACTCGAATCTCGGCTGCTATGCTTATACTCATCAAAGATGTCCAGCATTTTATGGCGTGCATTGCCAATCGTGTCTTCAGGTATTAAAGTTGTTTTTTTCTTCATTAACCATGTTAACCGATTGTGTGAGATTAGGTGAATCCCTTCGAACACTGGGTTTGACATTTAAGAATCTGCTCTAGGATGCAGTTGTCCGGGGCTAGAATCTCACCAGAGTAGTTTAACTGTGAAGGGTTTTTTTCAGCAGGGCTCAGGAAGCACTGAGCAAACACGTTGTGGCTGAGCAGATAGAACACAGGACTCGAGCTCTGGTGTTTCTGATCAGCAGATTGTGGGTTTGAGTCCCACTGGTGTTTCTGATCAGCAGATTGTGGGTTCGAGTCCCACTGGTGTTTCTGATCAGCAGATTGTGGGTTCGAGTCCCACTGGTGTTTCTGATCAGCAGATTGTGGGTTCGAGTCCCACTGGTGTTTCTGATCAGCAGATTGTTGGTTCGAGTCTCACTGGTGTTTCTGATCAGCAGATTGTGGGTTCGAGTCCCACTGGTGTTTCTGATCATCAGATTGTGGGTTCGAGTCCCACTGGTGTTTCTGATCAGCAGATTGTAGGTTCGAGTCCCACTGGTGTTTCTGATCAGCAGATTGTGGGTTCGAGTCCCACTGGTGTTTCTGATCAGCAAATTGTGGGTTCGAGTCTCACTGGTGTTTCTGATCAGCAGATTGTGGGTTCGAGTCCCACTGGTGTTTCTGATCAGCAGATTGTGGGTTCGAGTCCCACTGGTGTTTCTGATCAGCAGATTGTGGGTTCGAGTCCCACTGGTGTTTCTGATCAGCAGATTGTGGGTTCGAGTCCCACTGGTGTTTCTGATCAGCAGATTGTGGGTTCGAGTCCCACTGGTGTTTCTGATCAGCAGATTGTGGGTTCGAGTCCCACTGGTGTTTCTGATCAGCAGATTGTGGGTTCGAGTCCCACTGGTGTTTCTGATCAGCAGATTGTGGGTTCGAGTCCCACTGGTGTTTCTGATCAGCAGATTGTGGGTTCGAGTCCCACTGGTGTTTCTGATCAGCAGATTGTGGGTTCGAGTCCCACTGGTGTTTCTGATCAGCAGATTGTGGGTTCGAGTCCCACTGGTGTTTCTGATCAGCAGATTGTGGGTTCGAGTCCCACTGGTGTTTCTGATCAGCAAGTTGTGGGTTCGAGTCCTAATCGTGACACTTGGAGGGGCAGGACATTGTTGTATTTATTGTAATTTTAAGGTTTTTAACCTCGCAAACCAAAGTGAATTTCACTGTATACATGTATGTGTATGTGTATGTGTGTGGCAATAAAGCAGACTATTGTCAATTGACATATTGACCAAACTCTGCCAGCATCCTTTGTGTACAAAATCAATGGTAGATGATAACAAACCGTAAAAGTTAATTAGTTTTAAAAGAAACAATAAGCCTATTAATTTTTGTTATACCTGGTGTTCAGGTTTGCAAGTAACTTCTCAAGACTTACCAATACTCTCGCAATTGTTTTGATCTTTTTGTCCAGTTCCAGTAGTCAGTTTGACTCTATTGAAAGCATGCTGCATTTACTGGGAGACATGGAGGAGAGACACAGAGCAAAATATGGTGAGTTAAAAAGAAATTATTATCCTCCTTCTCTTTGTAACATTTTCCAGTGAGTTGGCCAACTGTTAAAGGCAGTGGACGCTACTGTAATTAATCCAAATAATTATCAGTACAAAACCTTACTTGGTAACGCATAATGGGGAGAGGTTGACGGTACAAAACATTGTGAGAAACAGCTCCCTCTGAAGTGAAGTAGTTTTCGAGAAAGAAGTAATTTAGACACCTCAGATTTAGAATTTGTGGTCTCGAAATCAAGCATCCGAAAGCGCACAACTTTGTGTAACAAGGGTGTTTTTTCTTTCATTATTATCATATGACCATGTAACCACACATAATTAGCTGTACACACAACTGACTATGTTCAGTTGTATTCATTGTGGCGTTACCCTTGCATCAGGATGCAAATTTTACATCTATTCAAAGCTCAGTTATGTGCTGTATAGATAGATGATGCTAAAATGGTGTGAACAAAAAATCAAATATAGCTGTTGCAAACTGAACAAAATGAGCCATGATATTAATGCAAAAAAAGTGTTAGGCTCAGTTCATGTGGTCAGATTTTGGTTGCAATGTGAAAAAGTGAAACCAATACATAACTTTCATTTTTGAAAGTTTGTTCAAGAAAAAACTTTTGTTTCAATATTTATGACATTTGGAAGTGGATGTTACAATTTTGTTCATGGTTTAGTGGTTGTGACACGCCCCAACCCTTTATTAAACCATGACACTGAGCAATAGCAATAATTATAATTTTGGGGGGCTAATCATACTTACTCGCAGGTAAGAACTGAATTGCGAAGGACGCGGCTACAATGTGTTGGAGAAGCAGGCATGCAAGGGCGCCTTTGGCTGCCAGCCACATCAACCCATTATGACCAAAGAGCACAGCCAAAGATAGAAAGTGTTTTATATGTTTCCCGTGGGAGGAAAACCGGATGGGCTGGAAAACTCTCGTGGCACAGCAGAGAACCAACTCACAACTCAGCTCACATATGGCCCCGGCCTGGAATCGAACCGGGGTCACCTTGGTGAGAGGCGAGCGCTTTACGCACAAGCCAACCATGCCACCCTGAATCCTTACCATTGGGTCACCTTGGTGAGAGGCGAGCGCTTTACGCACAAGCCAACCATGCCACCCTGAATCCTAACCATTGGGTCACCTTGGTGAGAGGCGAGTGCTTTACGCACAAGCCAACCATGCCACCCTGAATCCTAACCATTGTATTATTTCTGCAGGTCCAGCGTCTGCAGTAACGGATGTAGTGTACGAGACCCAGTCTTACATCATTAAGGAGCTACTAGATCACTTCAAGGCTACCTCCATGGCCATCGACGCCGCTGCCACTAAAGGAAAGAAATCCTTGAGCTTCCAACGAAGCGCAACCTACTCCGGTAGGCTTTGTAGTCCTTGACCAACTCAGGCCTTGCTCTTAAGCTTTTTTGTTAAGTAGCCAACCGGGCTAATGGTTAACTCTGGGTTTAACTTGCCCCCAGGAAGTTTTACTAGCCCTGATTTTAAGTTGTTGTCATAAGTGTTTCTTTCTGATGCGTTAATGGTAGCTATCTCAACCAGTTTATTGGGCAAATAAAGTTACAATCAAACACTCAAAAATAAATAAACATATGTAAACAAAATGTATTATTCACAGGTGAATGGAAGAAACAATGAGCATTTTACACAAGTACATGTAGTTTGCACATTTTTTAGCATTTATTTGTAGGCTTTTTTTCTGCATTCTTATATATTTTTTTTTCTTCTTTTAAACGGTTAGTTTGGCTGCATCATTTTGCACTGCAAATATTTATGACTGACTCTGGCAAAAACCCTAACTTTTGGTCAAGCAAAGTGGGAAAACATTAAGCACCTAAAGACAGTGGTAATTATTGGTAAACTATTGGTAATTGTCTTCTCACTTGGTGTATCTCAACATATACATGAGCTAACAAACCTGTGAAAATTTTAGCTTGATTGGTCCCCTGAGTTGGGAGATAACAATGAAAGAAAAAAACACCCTTGTCACACGAAGTTGTGTGCTTTCAGATGTTTGATTTCGAAACCTCAAATTCTAAATCTTTGCTGTTAACGCATTTGCTGTTAACCCATTTGCGGTAAGTGTTGAGAAGTTTAGGGTTTTGCCAGAGCACGTCTTATTTGAAGACATCATCTTATTTCTTTAACTTGATTGCGTTTCGCAGAACGGAAGTACGAGGAGCACAAATGGCAGAGAAACGCATTTTATTCCATTGGATCCAGAGGTGACTTTTAAGTATACATGTAGATCTGTTGTAACAAATTCAATAGCAAAATCCTTTCGATATCTCAGATTATTTTTCTTCCTAAATTTCATCATATTACCTTTTGCAATTTTTCTTGCTTAACCGTGTAGAACTTTTTGCATGTATTTGGAAGTAGGAATAGACTTTGATAAGTGGTGGTTGGAGTTTTATGATTTTGGCACAAACTCTAAGAGCTGTTCATGAAGACAAAAGTACTAAACAATTTTATGCAAAGTTAAAAAATAAGTAGGAAACCAGTGTAAATGTAATGTTATGACAAGGTATTTTGGCTAATATATATTAGTTACATTTTCGAAGCTAAAAAAAGAAAAACACAAAATTCCACGATTCAAATAGCTTTTTGGACGTTAAAAATGCTACATTGTTAAATAGAAATGCTTTTTAGATATAAAATTATTGATGAGACATACCAAATAATGAATTAAAACATCGAAAAGCTTAGCCAAATGACGTATTCTGCTTCCGATTGAATGATGTTTTTGCTTCAAGTTTTGGGCTGGTCTAGCATCCGGCCACAAAACCCACCAGCCAAACATACTAATACTAATACTAATACTAATACTAATACTAATACTAATACTAATACTAATACTAATACTAATACTAATACTAATACTAATACTAATACTAATACTAATACTAATACTAATACTAATACTAATACTAGTACTAGTACTAGTACTAGTACTAATACTAATACTAATACTAATACTAATACTAATACTAATACTAATACTAGTACTAAGTACTAGTACTAGTACTAGTACTAGTACTAATACTAATAATAGTATTAATCACACACAGGTTCAGTATCAAGTTCAAGGAGGATGTTTGCATCAACCAGCAGCTTGTCCAGTGAACTAAGCCCCACCTTAGAGGACTCCATGTCTATCATCTCAGGAGATCAGATGAAAGAGTTTGGTTTTCTAGCAGAAGGTGAGATTGGCAAATAAATAACTAAAACAGCACCTCCAGTTGTCTCCTGGGCCCAAATTCACGGTTCTGCTTCCTACCGAATTCTGCGCTTGTGATCACCATTCTCCAATTACTGTGCGAGCACTGAAATTCTGCCCTAGCTGTGCAAGCGAAAAATGCGAAGTAACGTAGAGTACGCATCAAAAACTCTGCTAACCTAGGAAATATGCTTATCGTAAGCGTGAAACTTCCTGCTTCCGTAACCGTCAACAATTCGCTTGTGGTAAGCAGAGCCATGAGATTTGGCCCTGGTGAATAAAATATCCACAGCGACAACATTTCACTGTCAGGAGCCCATTTCATTTTAAAACTGTTGGTCAGGAAAACACTTTTATTCGCTGAGCAAAAATATAGCTGGGAACCAATGATCATGTACTATAACATTGTATTTTGGCTGGTAACATGCTTCTGATAAGTATACTATAAGTAAGCTTAGCATCATTATAAAAAAATAGCTATATGCACTCTTCAGGTAACGATATTTGTTGGAAGAAAAAAAATCGTACAGATCTTGACATTCAATTGCTTCACATGATGTTAAGACTAAATGCTTTGTCACACAGGCAACTTGGAGACACCAAGTGTACTGTATACACTTTGGCAGCACAAGAGACAATCTTCTACCTTTAAATAACTATCCCCAAGAAAATAATTAGAACACTGAAATGTGAACGAATTTTCTTATTATAGATTGCTTGTAACTGGTTGCCCGTAAAATTGCCATTTAAATTCTTTTTGGCACAGATCGTCGATACTCCACGGAGCTGGACACCTTACTGAGAATGCAGAGGTCACATTCCAATAAGAAGAAAGTACCGATCAAGAAGCTGGCTGATGAGGAGCTACTCGCTAAACGCTTCCAGAGAATCTGCCTTCTGACTGTCAATCTAGTGGTTCAGAGAGGTAGGCGTGATCATCTTTTATCAGTTGGGTTTATTTCTAACCGATTATTTTCTCAACAAACAGCAGTTTATTTGGACCTGCCTAGGTAGTAGTTAATAAGCAGGGCAAAAAAAGTAGTCTCCTGAATTGCAAAATCTGCTCCGCAGCCAGAGAATAAATAGCAAGAAATATTCAACAAGTTCAGAACACTGTCGCTTGCCTCGTTTCACATACATCTCGTTCCAACGTTTTACACCTATCTTGCAAGAGCTCAACTGGCCTCTTGATCAAATTGCATAATTTGTATACGTTCAATCTCACCACTTTCAAAGCTCTGTTTGGCCTCATTTGTTCTGCTGGCAAATCTCTACTGACACAGACTACTTTTTCCACTCAAAGAGCCTTCCACTTTATTGCGCCTTTGTGATAGACAGTTTACCTCTTCAGATTTGCCAATCTGACTCTCTTCAGATTTTCAAGGAACTTTTATTTAAAGACTCATTTGTGTGAATCTTTATTTTTCTGACTATTGCTTTATATCTTTTATGTCCTTGTTTTATGTTACGTCTTGCCCATAGAGGCTCCTGCATTATGCACTATGTAAATGTCTCATATTAATAATAACCCCATAACCAAAAACTACTTGCAGATCCCAGCCTGACCTGCCAGTCTAAACCAGCTACATCAGTGATTCCTGACGAGAGTTATCTCCAGCCACCAGAATCCACCTACAAGCAGCTGTGCAAATATCTCTTCCACCTCCTGACTGATGCGTTTCTTGCTACCATGGTGAGCGAGCAAGCATTACAAACAAAGTGTACACCCAAGATCAAACACTGTCCACACAGTGTAGAATCTTGCAATGTTTAATGGACACACTTCCCCACAACTTTTTTTATTGAATCCATAATTAGGTGATGTTTGCGGTAGAAATCTCGTTTGAATAGTGGTGGTTCTGAAAAAAAAAAGTTTTGATCAGTATGCTCTAATGATCTTCAGGAACCAACACTACTCAAAATAGATTAACACATGGTGCTATTGCAAAACTAATTTTACTTCCGCCGTGCTAAGTTGCAAATTCTATTTAAAGACACTGGACACTATTGGTAATTGTCAAAGACCAGTCTTCTCACTTGGTGTATCTCAACATATGCATAGAATAACAAATCTGTCAATATTTGAGCTCATTTGGTCGTCGAATTTGCGAGATGATAATGAATGAAAAAACGCACTTGTGAAACGGAGTTGTGTGCTTTCAGATGCTTGATTTCGAGACCTCAAATTCTAAATCTGAGGTCTCAATATCAAATTCGTGGAAAATTATTTCTTTCTCGAAAACTACGTTACTTCAGAGGGAGCTGTTTCTCACAATGTTGTATACTACCAACCTCTCCCCATTACTCGTTACCAAGTAAGGTTTTATGCTAATAATTATTTTGAGTAATTACCAATAGTGTCCACTGCCTTTAAATTTTAAAAAATGTTTCTCAGAAAGGACACATTTTGTTACATGTCGTTGAGATATTTGCCGAAACTCCAGAGCGGAAAGAAAAAAGGGAATACACAACCTGAGAAAGATTACTGAAAGTAACGCTTCTCAGAATAAATTTTGGGGCCTAAAAACTGTTTGCATAAACACATTACCTGTGTAGTGTAGTGTAGTGTAGTGTAGAACCTATGGTTCCTTACTGGCTAATTATCCTGCTACTTTAAGTTTTGAGGAAACCTTGATTTCATATATCAGTATTGTCATTAATCCTTTTCCCAGGAGAGGAAGCTCGGTCAGCGTAAGCAGTGGGAGACCATCGTCTGGTCATCCCGAGAGACACTCCGCCTCCAGCTTCACCGTCTCCTAGTCCACATGATGTCCCCCAAGCAAGCCACAACGATCAGAGTCTACCTGCTCAGGATAGCACGTATGCCCAGCTCCAATCGGATACTTCAGGCTGTACTCAACTCCAATTTGCAGGTAGGCTCCAAAGTGAGTTCCCTGCTGTATTTGTTTTGGATTATCTAAGTTAAGAAATGTAGTGAGCCCAAGTGTTGAAATGTCCAATTCATCTTTGTGATTTACATATTTATAACAAAAAGGTTAAGTGTGGGGTCGCAACCTTTAGCCTCACCTTCTTTTCCTTTTTAGCTGTGAGCAAAAGAGAGCATATTTATCTACCGATACCTTCTCTCTAATTTGTAGACACTAGTCGTGACTAATTTTTGATTCCCAAGATGCATTGGGGCATATTGTTTGCCCCAGCGCAATCAATTGTCGCGACTTTGACACTAGTCGCACTAGTCGCCCAGGCTTACTATTTGTTATTACTAAATCAAAGAACTAGGATCTACACTACAACCCCTTTCTCACTGGAGGTCTGTAGCCAGCCCCTGTCTGTTTTTCAGATATTTTCATAGTAAATGTTCCACCAGTCTATCCAACCTTGTTGCTCCTGTCAGGGTGTTTGAGCGTGAGACCAGGCTTTCTGCTTGTTCTCATCCTTATTCTGTGGCTGTGCGGAGATGTAGAGCAAAGAGCTACTCCAGTAGCTTTTCCCTCGTACTGCATCTCTTTGGAACTCCTTGCCTGGTGCATGTTTCCCTTCATCCTATGATCTGCCATCTTTAAAGAGGAATATCAATTCCTACCTTCAGCTCCACTGAGTTTCAGCATTTCTGTATGTTTTCTTCCTTGTAGCCCTTTACCTAGAGTGGCTTTTAGCCTTGTTTTGGGCGAACTTGCAAAGACAAAAACAAATAAACAAAAACTATTTGTCCATTGGTATTCAGTCACAGCACCACCTTGGTAAGTTTGAGTTATACCTCTTTGACCTGCTGCATCACCACGCCTCAGAGATCACCAAAGCAGACAAGAAACTTTGCCAGAAGCTGATGGACATTCTAGAGCAATATGGTTTCCATCCACTCTACCCTGAAGATATGGACAATACATCAAGAGACAGGGTTGCAAAGGTGAGTTTCTTTATCCCTTTTCACACTGCTCTATTCCTCGGGGGGGGGGGGGGAAACCCCAGGAAATAACAGCCGGCCTGTCACACTGACCCCTGATCCAACCCACCATATGAGCATACCCTGGGCGCTAGCCACCCCTTCGTTAAAAGTGCATTTTCAATGAAGATGTCTTCTGTAGGCTCAATGGCAGATCTCTGATGTCAAAGTTTGATGTCAGATGTTCAGGCTAATGATTTCATTGCACCTGTGATACATCAATTGGGGGCCACATGTTGCATTTTTAGCCTGTTTGTTCTGATGTGGGGAAATACAGAACACTGTGGGTGTGCAGAGGTCTATATAGTACTCATATTATTAACTGTTTGCTGTGCACAGGAACTTGAGAAGTTGGTATCTGATGAGCAGTCTGTACAGGAAACCAACATGAAACAGCGGTTGGATGGTGGTGCCAGTGCTTGGGCTAAGCTTGGCACATTGTCTGGGGAGGTCGCTAATTCAGCCATGGAGGTCACACAGGTAAGCTCACCCCGCCAAATTCCAAAATTATAAAAATATTATTCATGATAATTATTATTATAAATAGAAATGGTACCTTTGGGGAAAGCTCCCACCCTAACCAATATGTATTACAAGAATTAAAGGGTGCGATAGATGGGCTTCCCAGGGTCTGCCCCCCAGTACTTTCAAGTAGCTTTGACGTCATTCCAGGGGCTCATCTGGGTCAGCCCCAAATGCCCTGCTTGTGGAGTGGGTCACTTGGGGCTGGCCCAAGATGCATGATGTCACCATGAAAGGGTGAGTGATCGTTCGATTAGCTCTAGTCAGGGGCTTACCCAAATAAGCACCGCAGGGTCGACGCAGAAGCTACTCGAACGCACACATAACTTGCAACAAACATGCATGTCGTGGCTGAGCGGGTAAGCACACCAGACTTATGCTCTGGTGACTCTGGCCAACAGAGTGTGGGTTTGAATCTCAGTCGTGACAGCTGTGTCCTTAAGCAAGACATTAAACCATTATTGCTGCGTCCTTCGGATGGTACACAAAGCCGTTGGTCCCATGTTTGTTTAATGCACGTAAAAGAACTTATCGAAAAGAGAAGGAGTTTGCCCCGGTATCCCTGGTTTGAGCAGCAGCATATTGCCCCACAGCACCTCGTAAACGATACATGGTGCTATATGAAGGAATTGGTCCCGTACATGTATGTACTTAAAAAATGTAGAGTAACCTTGCAGGGAAATGCTGAATGTTGAATCATCTTGAGCATAACTGAGTGACAGATGAGCTTTACATGAGAAGCCACTATTATTATTAATAAGTTTTAGATGCTCAGCACATAAATTACAAGTTGAGGTTGGGAGATATACTGGTGTAGATATTAAGGACTGTATATGTATGCACTGCTTGGAGGATGTTAAAACAGAAATTCATTTCATTTTTTTTGGCCCAATGTTTAACTGTATTAAGAAAGAAATTGTATGATACCATTGGTCAAAGTTACACAGGTTTTAGTATCTTATCTGAGAATGACAAATTGTATTTTACTTATGAGCTCTCAGGATAAAGCCATTATGAATTGTGTTGCGAAGTGCGTATTCTCTGCTTTTATGTTAAGGGGACCCAAACATAATTTAACATTTTGTTCTTGCTTACATCTCCTTCTTTGTTGTTTTATATAAGTTTAAATTTTGTTATTGTTGTAACCCTTCCCCAGGGTATGGGGTTTGTTCGGTCTTTGGAACAACATTTGATACAAGACAATACAATTGATACAGATTTTGAAATGAATATTTGGTTGTCGGATTAGTCAGTCTTGTTTGTATTTGTTACAGTTGGTTGCTGCCTATCAGAACGGCCAGAGATTACGATTCTTGGAGTTTCTGAAGAGTACGATAGCCAGCTCCTTAGATGTCCAATCATCATGGCAGGATCTCATACAAAGCTTGACACATGAAAGGTACTTTTTTTTTGTACATGTGTTGCCAATGAAAATTGTACCCAGCTTTTTGCAATTTTGAATGGTAAAAATAGTTCTATTCATAACCATTTTAATAAAGGTGTAGACAACTGGTCTTACGTCTTCCCAGCACTAGGTGGCATGTCGTTGCTGAGCAGACAAGTACACCGCACTCGAGCTCTGCTGTATGTGATCAGTAGAGTGTGGGTTCAAGTCCCAGTCTTGACACTTGTTTCCTTACAGATACTAGACACTATTGGTAATTGTCAAAGACCATTCTTCTCACTTGCTGTATCTAAACATATGCATAAAATAACAAACCTGTGAAAATTTGAACTCAATTGGTCGTCAAATTTGCAAGATAATAATGAAACAAAACACACCCTTGTCACACGAAGTTGTGTGCTTTCAGATGCTTGATTTCGAGACCTCACATTATAATTGTGAGGTCTCGAAATCAAATTTGTGGAAAATTATTTCTTTCTCAAAAACTACGTTTCTTCAGAGAGAGCCGTTTCTCACAATGTTTTATACTATCAACCTCTCCCCATTATTTGTATACCAAGAAAGGTTTTATGCTAATAATTATTTTGAGTAATTACCAATAGTGTCCACTGCCTTTAAGCAAGACACTTAAACTCTGTTAGCCTTTTTGAGCCTTTTTTGACACTATAAAAGTGCACTGTAGGGGGTTTGGGTGTATACAGACAAGTGTTACCCAAACCTAACAGTGCTAGAGTATAGTGTCCACCATACCTCAAAATGGCTTATTGTGTCGTCCACCAGATGGGACTTAAAGCAGTATCTCCTGTACATTGTGTCATGCACGTAAAACAAACAAAACAAGTACACTGTATACACAGATGCCACGTTTGCCTGCATTAATTTTGCACCACAACATCTTCTAAAATGTAACAATGTACAACATGTATAAATATACATGTTATTGGATCTAATAAGCTCTGCATACCTGGAAAAGAATATATATAAAGTCTGAGTGCTTTCAGATGCCTCTCATGTGTTAAAAGCAGTATACATACATATGTCCTATTTGACTGGATGTGCGATAAGGCCCTTGCCTTCGGCTTAGTCCTTTACAAAGCCCTTTAAGACCTTGACGCTAACTCTTTTACCCCCTTAATTAAGAATAAAAATAGCATATTATTATTATTATTATTATTATTATTATTATTCAACCATAATATTTGTGACAGGGCCATTTGGTACGATGCCAAGTCCTACCCATCCTCCTGGAGCCTAGACCCCACCGAGGGACCAGGGCGTGTCCGTCGACGCCTTCAGAGATCCCATCTTCACATTCCAGCTAAGTTCTTCATTCCCCAACTCCGTGAAGCCCACGAATCGGAGCCCACGCTGCCCTTGAAGTACCTTTTTGAAGACTCATTGCAGTCGTCGGATTCCTCCGAGTTCAAAAGGAGATTGCAGAAGAATGAAAAAATAAGGTGAGTTAGATAAATAGTTTTTTTTATCCAATAATAAACCTATTATTTTTTGATATCTGAAATAAAAAAAGTTGCATCCCCTGAAGATGATCCCCTGGATGCCGCCTCCCAGGTTGTATCGTAAACTTGGGTGTGATCCATGGCTCAATCAATCAATCTTGCACCATATCACGCACGACGTTGGCTCCACGAATTTTCACTCTTCATTCTTGCCCGTCTTGGGCTTTTCGGTGTTCCATGTAGAGGGTGCTGTAAATAGTTGTATGGCTTCTGACTGGCAGCCCCAAGCAAACATATTGAAAATAAAAAGAAACTCTGCCAACATAGGGTTGGATAGCTCAGTTGATAGAGCGCCGGCATGTTAATCCAGAGTTTGTTGGTACAATTCCAGCTCTAGTAAATTGTTCTTTGTTCCAACCCCAAATCAATAAGTTTTTTGTTTGTTTTAGAAACTCAGATGAAATCTATTTGCTAAGCCAAAACAGTATCAAAATAGTCTGATTATAAATATGGCTAATTGATTGGAAAAATACCTGGCTTTAAAGCAAAAATAGCTGTGATACAAGTTTAGCCATGCCCATGAAAGGACAAGTTCCCAAAAGTGTTCAAATGCATGTCAGACCTGTACAATCTTCTGGCCCTCATCAAAAGTTTCTACCCAACAATGTATGCTGGGCTAGCTTAAAGACACTGGACACTATTGGTAATTGTGTAAGACCAGTCTTCTCACTTGCTGTATCTCAACATATGCATAAAGTAACAAACCTGTGAAAATTTGAGCTCAATCGGTCGTCGAAGTTGCGAGATAATAATGAAAGAAACAACACCCTTGTCACACAAAGGTGTGTGCTTTCAGACGCTTGATTTCGAGACCTCAAATTCTATATCTGAGATCTCAAAACCAAATTCGTGGAAATTTACTTCTTTCTCGAAAACTATGTTACTTCAGAGGGAGCCGTCTCTCACAATGTTTTATACTATCAACAGCCCTCCGTTACCAATTAAGGTTTTATGACTTTAAAGGTCGAGCCCTGGGTCTATTGTAAATGTTGTATCTATCTTATTTGTTTTAGCTGTGCCTTCTTCTGTAAGATGGTGTCACCTGCCTTGGAGACTAAGGGAGACTTGCTTCAAGGTAAGGGAATAAACCTAAAGGCCGGTTTATGGTCGCGGTAATGGAAATCTTGATGTGCGACACAGTTTATAGTCATCGCTGAGGGCCTCAAAACTGTGTCTTTTTATGATCGCGCGTCAAGACTTCCATCGCCCGACCATCGCGTGACCGACTATAAACTGGCCTTAAAGGCAGTGGACACTATTGGTAATTGTCAACGACTAGCTTTCACAGTTAGTGTATCTCAACATATGCATAAAATAACTAACCTGTGAAAATTTGAGCTCAATCGGTCATCGAAGTTGCGAGATAATAATGAAAGAAAAAAAACACCCTTGTCACACGAAGTTGTGTGCGTTTAGATGCCTGATTTCGAGACCTCAAGTTCTAAACCTGAGGTCTCGAAATCAAATTCGTGGAAAATTACTTCTTTCTCGAAAACTATGGCACTTCAGAGGGAGCGGTTTTTCACAATGTTTATTATCACCAACCTCTCCCCATTACTCGTTACCAAGTAAGGTTTTGTGCTAATAAATATTTTGAGTAATTACCAATAGTGTCCACTGCCTTTAAGAGGAAGCTAGCCAATTTTTGTTGTGGTTCAAGTTTGTATAGATGTTAAACTTTTTCATCGGGTTGGAGAATCTACTTTTGTTTTTTACCCTTACACTGATATACTCCGTACTTTCCCAAGTTCTGTAAAAAATCCACATATAGCTCGGGTGGGATTCGAACCCACAACCTTTGCATTGCTAGAGAAGATGTCTTAATGCCAGACCACCCAGCTAGCCTGGTGGCTAGAGGCAGTTTAAATCATTAGCAGCGGGTACCGCACATTTTAAAGTAAAATTTTGCATTTGGGATCAAGGATATCATTTTTTTCAAGTGAGTTATTGCAGTAAGTAATTTCCATCATTCATGTTTCAAATCCAACTTTATTAACATTTGTGATTGTGTGTTTGTACAGGAGTCAACAGCATGTACTTTGTGAGTGAAGAGCTCCCAGACAACCAATCAATACAGGTAGGATTCCATAACAACTTATGGCCACATTTATTTTATTTGTATACTTGTTCATTCTGGTTGTGTAGCCAAAGGTTCTGAGAAAAGGCGAGCGTAATCACTATACTAGCCAAGACTCCCATGGAGAAAAGAAAAGGAAGGAAGTTTTTTCAGTTTCAGCCTTGAGTATACCTGCGTAAAGGAGGCTTTAAAAACATGCCCATTAGTGAATGTAGTGCTGTAGACGATGCCTTCGTGAACTCGTCCTCAAGTTAAGATTATTGACCCAATATTCACCTGCTGCCATCATCACAATAATGCACCATTTTGGGAGTTATTGTTACTGTTTGTTCTGAATCTGAATTATACAGTTGGCAAAAGCATCCTAATAGAAACATCCGCCAATTTGTTGTAGAGAAGACAATGAAGAAAAAAAATCAGTTTTAGACAAGTGAGGAAGACCCTTATAGGATAACCCATGCATTTAGGTAGGGACTGAACAACCCAATCCATATGCAAGGCTTTGGTCCGGGCTTGAACCGAAGTCCACAGAGCTGAAAGGCATGGTGAGAAACCACTGAGCCAACCTGGAGCAAGTTGGAGTGTGCACCATGGTTAACTAAAGGCTATTTTGACTCAAACCCAGGTCGATCGACCATTGGTTGACTACTGTGGTTGACCATTTAGTACAAGCCCATGGTTTATTCACTGGTCCCAATAGCTGGTTGCATTCTAACATGTGTAAAGCGCAGAGAGGAACCAGTGACACTAAAGCGAAAACGTGGAAGGCAATAGAATGTTGAAAACAGCCGATGGTTGACTAGACTTTCAAGCAAGTCATTCAAGTAAGTACTTCACTGAAACATGTCTGTTGCTGATCAATGGTCAATCAGGGGTCGACTAAATGTGCCCACTTTAACATGCTCCTGGCTGACCTGAATGTAGTGTGAATTTAAGGGTAAATGGCATTTACATGTATGCGCTTACCTGTTGACTTGCCGCTTATGACGTGCATGCCAAGGGGTCTATAGTAATATAATAATTTCAAAGTCTTATATAGCGCAGGTATCTACCAAACAAGGTACTCAAGGTGCTGGGTATATACAAGTTTCAAAAAGATAAGTTATTGCAGTGATGAATTCTGAGACCCAATTATGTAGCACCTTATAACAGTTTACAAGGTGCTATGGCGCATACAGCTGCCACAGCCAGGAACACCGGGGCGAACCCCTTCTCTTTTTGATAAGTGCACTGGATTCTTTTACATGCGTTGCACAACACACGGGACCAACGGCTTTGCGTCCCATCTGAAGGACTAAGCAATGGTTACGGTGTCTTGCTTAAGGACACAAGTGTCATGGCTGGGGATTCAAACCCACACTCTGCTGATCAGAAACACCAGAGTCTGAATTCGGTGCTCTTAACCGCTCGGCCACGACACTTCCATCTATACTTAAAGGTGTTTTGATCCCAATCTATTGCAGGTGAACCCTTTTGACCATGATATGTTGACCATCTCGTGGCTCTATGAAGACATCAAAGAACTTCATCTTCGATGGTATCAACTCAGAGACAACGCACTGGAGATCTTCCTGACTAATGGCCAGACATTGCTCCTGGCGTTTGAGAACACAAAGGTACAATTTAAGACTCTAATTTTGGCAAATGAAATAACCAGTGTTGATTATAGCGGGTCTACAAATACTTTTATTTTATAAGTCACTTTCATCGTATTTGAAATGAAGATATTGCTCTGGAGAATTGTTAATAGTTTTAGCTTTATAATCAAAGCCCAATTTCATGGATCTGCTTACCGCAAGCAAAGAAACGGTGCTTACAGAAACAGGGAATTATGTGCTTTTGGCAAGCGTATTTCATGGGTTAGCGGCGAATGTTGGCTTCTGCTCATGCGTACTCCGCGTTACTAGGCATTCTATACGCTTACAAGGCTAGCGCAGAAATTTGGCGCTTGCACAGTAAGTAGAGAATGGTGATTGTAAGTGTCGGCTGTAAGCAAAGCCGTCAGATTGTTAAGAGTGTGAGTTACCCAAAAGATTGTCTTTTACCCTTGTTTTTATATAGGAGCGAGACACACTGTACCAGCAGATCAAATCCTGCGACCTTCCCAATCTGGTGGAGGTTGATGACATCTCGGCCATCACCCAGGCGTGGCGTATGGGCCAATCGACCAACTACGAGTACCTGACCCAGCTCAACAAACTATCCGGCCGATCATTCAATGATCTCATGCAGTATCCAGTGTTCCCGTTCATACTGTGTGACTACACAAGTAATGTGTTGGATCTAATGGACCCCAAATCATACAGGTGTGTACCTAGGGTGCTTGTGGAGGGGTGCACTAGGGGGCATGTTTAGGAGAAGGGTGTAGAAATAATGCTAACCCTACCCCAATTGTTCATTCAATGATCTGATGCAGTGTCTAGTGTTCCCGTTCATACTGTGTGACTACACAAGTAATGTGTTGGATCTAATGGACCCCAAATCATACAGGTGTGTACCTAGGGTGCTTGTGGAGGGGCGCACTAGGGGGGCATGTTTAGGAGAAGGGTGTAGAAATAATGCTAACCCTACCCCAATTGTTCATTCAATGATCTCATGCAGTGTCTAGTGTTCCCGTTCATACTGTGTGACTATACCAGCAATGTGTTGGATCTAATGGACCCAAAGTCATGTACCTTAGGGGCTTGGGGGATTGGGCTTCTTAAGGGAAAATGGGCGTGTTTGGGAGAGGGGTGTAGGCATGCTGATATGAGTAGAGAAGTCTCCCTAATTCCAAAAAGATCTACTTCACGGTAGTAGAATATAAAGCAAGACAAGCTCTCAAAAGAATATAATCTACCCAGCAAGTAGATATACCCATGATGTTACCGCAAACCAAATACTACAATGATAATGTGTTGTTACAATTTTGATTTTCCATTTTGGTTGCAGGGACTTGACTAGACCAGTTGCTGTCCAAACTCAGGCTATGGAGATAAAGTACAAGGAGAACTACAAGGTAAGTTAAGTTTCATTTCAAATGTCATTCTCAAATATTACTGGGCTTGAGTTCTGATGGCTTAGTTTATCAAAATGCTCGTTCAAATCCTGGGCCAAGTTTCTAAAGCTGTGTAAGCAGAAGAATATTGCTCAACAAAGTTCTTTGCCCAATTTCATGAAGCTGTTGAGCATTATTTTGCTTACCAGTCGCAGCAACTGTATGGAATTTTTCTTTGTTCAACACCCAATCGCGGTTTTTTTTCGTTTTTTTTTTTTTTTTTACAAACAAGGCCTGAAGGCCACTTCAAGGTGTGGGCTACATTTTTTTTTTTTTTTCAGAGGCCGTTGCCACCTACTCCTAGGGCTGAAATAGGGTTACACCCTTATACAGTCCATACGGATGTAGGCTTGGGTATCATCAATCCAAAGTCTGGCCGGTAGAGCAGAAAAAAACTACCTCCCCAGTTTTACGTAGCAAGTGTCACGACCGGGACTCGAACCCACACCCCGCTGATCAAACACCAGAGCTTGAATCCGGCGCTCTTAACCGCTCGGCCGTATACTTAACCCTGTCATTTTCCCTTGTGGTTTATAAGTTAATATTTTATAATTATCACGACATGATTCAGTTCCTGCATGAAGAGTACCAGAAACTGAGGGGTTTCCGAATGGGCTCGACGATGTTCTGGACCAAGCCCTACCACTATGGTTCCCACTACTCCAACAGTGGCACAGTCCTGCAGTACTTGGTTCGCTTGCCTCCATTCACGAAGATGTTTCTTCAGTATCAAGGTGAGTTTATTCATTTCATCTTTGACAGCAGCATTACTGGCTTGTTCATTATCCATTTAAAAGAATGAAGTCCACTGTCAATTAAAAGAATGAAGTATTCCTGTCAAATTTTATGCTTTTTCTTGGGTGTATTTTTGTAAGTATTTTTATACAGAGGACCACAATGGAAATTAGCTTTTTAGTTTTGTGTGTTATCCTCGACAATTCCGCAGATTCCACTGTCTTTTATGATTTGTGTACATATTTTACTTGTTCTTGTCCACTTGCTGTCTTATAAAGAATTCTGTTGAGACTGTCCAATAAAAACAAACAAACAAACAAACAAGCACTGTTTTGAATTACATGAAAATAACAGGGGTGAGTTGGTAAAGAGAAGAGGATGTAATATTCTGGCTTCTTTAATTAATGGAGCATTCCCATAATAAGATTTAAACTATGATTATTGTTTCAGACAACCATTTTGACCTTCCGGATCGTACTTTCCACTCAGTGGATACCTCTTGGAGACTTTCTTCCTTCCAGTCCTCCACCGACGTTAAGGAACTCATCCCAGAGTTCTTCTTCCTGCCTGAATTCTTCCTCAACAACGAGGGTAAGTTTGGGAGATTTATGACCACTTTAGTCCTTTCCACATTGTGTCTCTCATCCCGTGGAATACAGCCCTGGGGAGGCCCTGGGATCTTTCTTACCACCACAGTTACCCCGGTGAACTTTCACACTAGTGTCCTTATTCCATGGTGTTCCGGTTTACTGCTTACCCCTACTTTGAAGCTGGGTGGGTATTCCAAAAGGTAAAGCGATCATATTGTGAAAAGTTTGGGGCAATCTCAGGGGATTAATTAGTGTGAAATAGGGCTTGTGTGAAGGTTTTTTCATTTTCCTTTTACACACAGCGCGGCCAACTCACCAACAGCGCAAATCACCCGTATCGAAAAGCGTCTTGCACCAAGACTAGCGCGTAGTATGCATCTAAACTTATCCCAAAACAGCCGGTTATAAACAGCTCCAGCTGGTCATAATCAACCGTTTAAACACCCCCGTGTGATGCGCTCTCCACCAATAGGAGCAGCGAACCTGTCTGAGGTATTTATGAATACTACATAAATAGGTACCTGCAAGGATACACAGGTTGATATTGAGTTTGAAAAAGCCTTCAGAGCGACACGGCAGCCAGGGGCCTTCCTAGGGACCTCAGAAAGAGTACAGTAAATGTTATTGGCCCAATGACCATGGCACTAATGTAAAGTGCATTGTCAGTTATTGTAAAATGCGCTTTTAATAACTAGTTTTTATTATATTTGGTTTGCGGTAACACCATGTGTGTATGCACTTGCCAGGTAGATGTTCTTAGAGAACTGTCTTTCTTTATTCTACTACCGCGGAGTAGATTGTTCGGGTGTTCGGGAGACTTCTCAGTACTGAAAAGAACTGTCCTGCTTTTTAACTATTATTCGGGCAGATGGTAAAGAAAATAGGCTGGTACTACTACTTTAGCTTATAGGATCGTGCATAACTGTACTACCGCGGAGTCAGTTCTTAAATTGGTCTCAACGTTTCGATTAGCTTGCTCTAGAATAAAGAAAGATAGCTCTCTAAGAACAAGGTCTACCTGGCAAGTAGATACACACATGGTGTTACCGCAAACCAAATATATATTGATACCCCACCATGCAATGCCTCAAATCCTGTATAGTTTTTATTTATTCTTTTGGCAGGACTAGCAGGTTTCAATGAAGGTACAGTCTTCCTCCCTTTTCAACCTTTCCCAGATTTGGATTTGATAACAGTTTTTCTGTCTTTATTTCAGGATTCCATTTTGGTGTGCGCCAGTCCGGCTTGGTTGTCAACCATGTGAATCTACCCCCTTGGGCTAAGGGAAGCGCCCGCTTATTCACCCAGATCCATCGGCAGGCTTTGGAGTCGGTCTGCGTCTCGGAGTACCTCCACGCTTGGTTGGATCTGGTCTTTGGGGTCAAACAGCAGGGGTCGCTAGCGGTGGAGGCTGTCAATGTCTTTCACCCTGCTGTAAGTTAGATCATCTTTATTTGACACATTTCCCTTTTGTGCTTGTGTATTTTCATGAAGACACAAGTTGCTTTGAAGGGGGGTATATGGGAAGGGGGTATCTGTGTATTTGTGGCCCATGTTTGTTTGTTTAGATATTATTCCCATCAAGGGAACTCGGCAAACTCCTGCATGGGGACATAAGCGCCAAGCCTATATGATTATGAAAGCACAAATCAAGAAATTGTGATTCGGTTTTCTAGAAAATAGTTGTTTTAGTCTTTTACATCCCATCCGAAGGACGAAGCAATGGTTAAGTGTCTTGCTTAAGGACACAAGTGTCACGGCTGGGGATGGGGTATTTTTGTGGTAGGACGGTGCTGGTCAACTGTAGGGGTATTTTTGTGGTAGGACGGTGGTGGTCAACTGTTCCTCCGTGCAACTCACTGGCTTGATATTTCATACAATCTTGGATATTTGTTTTTATTTTCTCAGTCTTAGTTCTTTTTTAGGATAGTATCTTTTGTTTTCATATAATGCTTTTCCAGTGTGAAGTGTAATACAATAAAATCAAAAAAATGTAAAAAAAATAATATTTTCTTGGGATTTCCTTCCAGACATACTTTGGTATAGACACGACAGCCATTAAAGATCCGGTGAAGCAGAGAGCAGTAGAGACAATGATTAAGACCTACGGGCAGACGCCCAAGCAGCTGTTTGTCAACTACCATCCGCCCCGTATCGAAGCAGACATCTTCCCTGATAACTTCGGTATGGGGACTGTGGGTATACTCGTCGGTCTCAGCCAGAGACAACAAACGATGAAGGCTAACGCAAGTCCAGATGCAAGTGTATGGGTACGTTAGTTTGGATTTACACTGAAAAAACTACTGATTTCTTAAATTATCTAAGATGAAAACTCCTGAAATGTCTTATGTTCGCATGATTACAATCCAACTTATTATGTCTTATATCCAATTACTTATTCTCCCCAGCTTCATGAGTTTTTGTACAAATCCTTTCTGTAAAAATAGTTCTTTTTGAGAACTTTAAAACTGCATGCATTACTTTTTGTTTTCAGCGTGGCCTTGTGGCTTCTTATGTGTTCTGTACTTTGAAGTGTATGTGTTTTAGTTTGTCTGGGTGTGTATGTATTTTATTCTCAAATCCTGTTGCATTGTTTCTTGTGTAGCATTAATGTAACTTGTTGACTTTTTGATGTTTGTGGTGCTTTTAAACTTGAGTGAGCAATGTATTTTTATCTTTTTGGAGAGTATTTAAGTTCCTAATGTCTTTTGTCCATAAACTGAAGCTATATAACTATTATGATTCTTTTAATGTTACTAATTTTTTTCTGATTTTCTTGAATTTCTTGTAAAAACTTACGATTGCTTTTATAATGTACGGTTCAATTTTAGTTCTGCGGAAGTTGCAAATAAACTCTTGATTGTTATTACAGGGGCCGGTAAACACAGTGAAGGGAATGAAATGGGGTAACTATCTAGGTTCAGCCTCGTCCCAAGATCCCGTTATCCGTTTCCAGAAGCAGTACCCGGTACCCCTGGATTACCTCAACCCGTTACCCACGGGTGATGTCTGCGCAGTGGCCCAACACCTCTGCCTTCTGCTGATGTACAGCAAAGAGAAAGGTAATAATAATAATAATAATAATAATAATAAAATTGCGCCA
The DNA here is from genome assembly GCF_902459465.1 of Asterias rubens. Classification (NCBI taxonomy): domain Eukaryota; kingdom Metazoa; phylum Echinodermata; class Asteroidea; order Forcipulatida; family Asteriidae; genus Asterias; species Asterias rubens. Next base: position 23,842,876 of record NC_047062.1, on the reverse strand, counting down.
TTATATCTAGTGTACAATACCCTAATCCGAGGCGCAGAACAAAAAACAAAACATATACAACAAAATCTGCTTATTTGTAATGTATCATTACTCTTTGTATATTTTATTGTACTCATTATGCGTTAGAGGCTTTTGTATTGGGGGCCTTACAAATGTCTTTATTATTATTAGTATGCTTACTCACTAAGCAGAAAGCACTCTTATTATTATGCTTAGTGTTATTGCTTTGTACTTTTGATCTTGTAGGAGTGAGTAGCATGAATGCAGTGGACATCAAATGGTCAGGGATCATCAGTTGGGGTCATGCTGATGGTGTGCTTAGAGTACACACTAAGCGGAAAGCACTCTTATTATTATGCTTAGTGTTATTGCTTCTTTCTTTTGATCTTGTAGGAGTGAGTAGCATGAATGCAGTGGACATCAAATGGTCAGGGATCATCAGTTGGGGTCATGCTGATGGTGTGCTTAGAGTACACACTAAGCGGAAAGCGCTCTTATTATTATGCTTAGTGTTATTGCTTTGTTCTTTTGATCTTGTAGGAGTGAGTAGCATGAACGCAGTGGACATCAAATGGTCAGGGATCATCAGTTGGGGTCATGCTGATGGTGTGCTTAGAGTACACACTAAGCGGAAAGCGCTCTTATTATTATGCTTAGTGTTATTGCTTTGTTCTTTTGATCTTGTAGGAGTGAGTAGCATGAACGCAGTGGACATCAAATGGTCAGGGATCATCAGTTGGGGTCATGCTGATGGTGTGCTTAGAGTACACACTAAGCGGAAAGCACTCCCTATCAATCTCCTACATACCACACCAACAGACAAGGTATGAGTCAAACTAGAGTCCAACACATGAAATCAAACTTTAAACAAACATTTTGATGAGGTATCACCACACTCACAAGGCCACTTGAAGGTGAGGGCTACTTTTAACTGATTTGCTTGCATTACCTCTTTTATTAACTGTGTCGTTGTATCACTAGTATAATGTTGCGATGTCCGTCTGATGTCTACTACAGTTTACATCCACTTCGTTTGTTTGTCTGTTTTTGTTTTATTGTTTTGTTTTGTTTTGTCTTTTGTAGTTTGTCTTCCTTGTTCAATATTGTTATAAGCTTCGGCTTCCTGTGTAATGCCTCCACGTATTAGTTTAATTGTATCAATTGTTTTGTTTTTTTCTAAAGTGATTATCCTTGGTGGAAATAAATGTTGATGGATTGCATTTAATTTAATTTAATTGATTTGGGCTATCCATCCTTACCCCTCTCTTGGTAATGGTAGGTGTAATTTACCCCTCGGTTTTGGAAGGGGGTTAGCAGGTTTGGTTGCAAAGCAATAGTTGCTGATTTGCAGTGCTGTGAAATTGAATTCTAGGCAGTTGTGGACATGACTTGAAAAAATAAATCTAGTGAGACTGACATGGTCCAACACATCACTGACTATGCCTAATGCCCCCCTAGATATACTGAGGGGGACATGTACATTGCAATAGACCTTGTCATTCCAGCCACCTGGCGAGTGGCAACATTTTCATTTACCAGTTGTTTGTTTTTCATTGCATTTTAACCTTGACATACATGTCGTGGCCATAATTCTCCCAAATCTTACCCTCATTGTACTGATGGGGGCCAGTGAAGTTTCCTATAGATTTTGATATATACGCATCCTGCAAAAATTTCTTTCTTGATATTTACAGATCTCGTGCTGTAGCTCCATCTCCGACTGTAGACTGCTGTTCACTGGATCTGTATCCGGGGTCATAGCGGCTTACCCTACTCGCTATAACCCAGACAAGGTAAGATTCACTCCTGCAGGCCCTTCACATCCCTAGATGTACCCCCTTGCCTCCAAGTCATATTCATTTTGGTTTGACCCTTACACAGATGTGTATAAGCAATGTTTACTCAGTACTTTCTCAAGTTCTGTGAGAAAATAAATCGCATGCACCAAAAATGTTAAGACATCTGCTCTAGAATTGCAAAGGTCGTGGGTTTGAATCCCACCCAAGAAATACACCTGTGATTTTATCTTATTTTATACTTGTAAGTATACAGTGCTTACACATATCGGTACAAGGTTAAAACCAAAATGAATATTCTTATACTCGATGCAAGAATAACATCTACTAAATACCTGAAATCGTATACCCTGTTCTTATCTTTTGCTATCCAGAAATGTTCTTATGTTTTCACATTTTGCATTAATGACTTCTGATTATTTTATTTGTACATGGTGCTTTCCTCTTATTGTGTCTTTTGCCTGATACCCCCTTGCCTCAAATCATACCCCTCTTCCTATCTTTTGCTATCTAGAAATGTTCTTATATTTTCACATTTTGCATAAATAACTTCTGATTATTATATTTGACTACCATATAATGTGTCTCTTGCCTTATTTATATTTTGCCATTTTTTTATTTTTTTGAGTGATCTAAATATTGCTTTATTGTGTGCATTTATATGTTTTTGTCCTTGCTTTGAAGTGCATATAATGCTCATAAATCTGTTTTAAATTGATGTACCCTTGCTTCAAATCACTCTTGTTCTTATCTTTTGCTATCCAGAAATGTTCTTATATTTTCACACTTTGCATAAATGACTTCTGATTTGTATATATTGGCTGATTTTTATTGTTCCTCTTGCCTGATTTATACTTTGCCATTTTAAAAATATTTGAGTGATCTAAACATTGCTTTATTGAGTGCATTTATGTTTGTTTGTCTATAATTAGATGTGCAAAATTAATGATGATCCGTTTTTAATTGTTAACCATTTGTATAATTCCATTGCATATATTTGATTGTTTGCATCTTTATCTGGATGTAAAATTCTGACTATTTTATGTGTATATTTTCTCGTCTTTAAATGCTCGAACTAAAATCAGTGATTGTATTTTTTTTTACTGTTTAGCATTTGAATTGTATTTGTGCATGCTGATGCTTTTTCAAAACTAAAATCATTGCATTGTTTATTTTTGGTTGTGTTAAGAATTTGAATAGAATTTGTGCGTTTTCTATTGCTAATGAATTTACACTTTTGAATAACGGTTATTAGGTAGATCTAGGGACACTTTTCTTGTGACATTGTAATAGGCCTAGTGACATAAATGTAGGCCTAAGACATCACTCGCCATAAGAACAATCTTTATACTGTTTAATCAGCAATCTTTATTCTGCCATCTTTTTGTAGCAATGTAACATTGAGGTAGTTGGAGCAGGTGTAGGTCTTTTCTTGAGACATTGTAGGCCTAGGACACCACTCAACAAAAGAAGAACAATAGTTTAACCTCTATACCGCTTTCTTTTTGCAGCAATGTAACATTGAGGTAGTTGGAGCAGCTGTAGGTCTTTTCTTGAGACATTATAGGCCTAGCATACCACTCAACATAAGAAGAACAATAGTTTAACCTCTACACCGCTTTCTTTTTGTAGCAATGTAACATTGAGGTAGTTGGAGCAGCTGTAGGTCTTTTCTTGAGACATTGTAGGCCTAGCATACCACTCAACATAAGAAGAACAATAGTTTAACTCTATACCGCTTTCTTTTTGCAGCAATGTAACATTGAGGTAGTTGGAGCAGCTGTAGGTCTTTTCTTGAGACATTATAGGCCTAGCATACCACTCAACATAAGAAGAACAATAGTTTAACCTCTATACCGCTTTCTTTTTGTAGCAATGTAACATTGAGGTAGTTGGAGCAGCTGTAGGTCTTTTCTTGAGACATTGTAGGCCTAGCATACCACTCAACATAAGAAGAACAATAGTTTAACCACCATACCGCTTTCTTTTTGCAGCAATGTAACATTGAGGTAGTTGGTGCAGCTGTACGTCTGTTTGGTCATACAGCACGTATCATTAGTCTGTGCGTGTGTCGTCCGTATAGCATCATGGTTAGCGCTGGGGAGGATGGGCTGTGCATCATATGGGATCTCAACAGGTATAATACTGCCCTGTTTGAACAGGATTTTTTAAATGATTTTGCTCTTGAGTATTTTTAATTCTTAATTTTGCTAAAGGATGCCTATTTTATCTAGTCTCTAGGTGTAATTTTGTAACTTTTAAATACTTTTTCTGCTACTGTCTTTGCCTTTAAAACCATTGGACACTTTCAGAACAGACACAAAAAATTAGAAGTTCACAGATTTACAAATTACTTACAGGGTTTACAGAGGGTAATGGTGAAAGACTTCTCTTGAAATATTATTCCATGAAATGCTTTACTTTTTGAGAAAACATTAAAACAATATCAATTCTTGATATCAAGAATTACGGATTTATTTTACACATGTCATGACACGGCGAAACGTGCGGCAACAAGGGTGGGTTTTCCCGTTATTTTCTCCCGACTCCGATGACCAATTGAGCCTAAATTTTCACAGGTTTGTTATTTTATATATAAGTTGTGTTACACAAAGTGTGGGCCTTGGACAATACTGTTTACCGAAAGTGTCCAATGGCTTTAACTGTTTTCCAGTATAAATGGTTACCCCCCTTATATTGCCTAAGAGTGTACTGTGAAAAACATGTATGTATTATTGTCTATTCTCCTGTAATGTGTAATGTTATCATTTGAAAACAAAGTTCTGCTATTGGCTTTTTGTTTATTTTCCTGCTGTTTTGTACACACACCGCTTTGATGCTGTTTTGCGGCAACACTGTGCCTTTATGCATGTTATCGTGACTATTATTATAATGTTAATATCTTCCTCTAAAACACTGCCTGGCAAATGTTTGCATTCCTTACCTACACGTATATCACAGATTATATTGATTACATTTGAATCCCTCATTGAATACATGAATGGCTCCTGGTATGATCAAAGCAGTGGTCAACTGTAAACATTAAAGGCACCAGACTGTTTCCCTTGCACCTGGAATAACTTAATTGAATGTGTGGGGTTTGAGGCATCGCATGGTGAAGTATCAATGTATATCTTGTTTGTGGTAACACCATGTGTATTTCTACTCTGGAACTCACTTCCGGAATACCTCAGACAAATACACAACATCACTCTCTTCCAGCAGAAACTCAAAACGCACTTGTTCTTGCTTTCCAACATCTTGACAAAACTTGACCGGCGCCTTTGAATGTTTTTCTTTTTCAGTAAAGTGCGCCTTATAAATACTGTAGTTAATTATATTATTATTATTTTTTAAAGAGAACTGTCGTACTATATTCTACCGCTGCTGAGGAGATATTCCAGAAATTGAAAGTGCTCTCTTTTTATCTTGAATAGACTGTGCTATGTAAGATCCTTGTGTGATGACACTGGGACTGGTCACCTTGACAGTATAACTGCTGTGACGGTCAGCGATGTTTCTGGTGATATTGCAACAGCTTCTAACTCGGGTAAAACTCACACTAATGGCTGTTCAATTGTCATGGACTATAGTCTTCAATATTGTCAACTATATTTGATGTTTTCTTCAAAATTGGTTAGACCTCACTTAGGGTGTCTGGCCGAGTGGTTTAGAGCAACGAATTCAAGTCCTGGTGGTTTAGTCATCAGGGTGTGGGTTCGAATCCCAGTCATTACAATAGACCGATCCAGTAGGCTCCGCCCACAAGAAAACGTGATTAATGCCTTTCTGCACAACTTTGCATGTCAGACTTTATTTGTCGGACCATCGGTGCGTTGTGATCGGTCAATACGCAATGGGGTGGAGCTTAATGGATCGGTCTATTGTATCCTTGAGCAAGATACTTTTTTTTGATTGTTTCTTTTCACCCAGTGGTGTAAATGGATACCTGCCACGGTAGACGTTGATATTGTGTTTGAAAAAGCCACTGGAGCGCCAAGGCAGCTCAGGGCTGTATGGACACAGTATACCACAGCTTGAAACAAAATTGTTATATTTGTATCGTTGTTTCAGATGATCGAGGTAGCGAGGTCCGTTTGTGGACGGTCAATGCCAGCCTGGTAACCAAACGAGTCTGTGATAGCAGCGTACACTGTTTAACATTCTCAAATGCGCCAGAAGGGATTGCTGTCAACTCGCTGGTGGCTGGCTGTGAAGATGGCGTCATAAGGTATGTACAACGTACTATTTCAACAGGTTCAATTTTCTCTTGACGGGAATGCTATTTAAGCTTGTTTATAATGTGTTTGATTATCCTTTAAATATAACTTTTATATTTGCATGTAAAATCAAGTGTACATTTAAACTGACCTAATTCATTTGTGCCCAATTTCACAAAGCTGCTTGAACTTAAAAAGTAGCTAAACACAACAATACTGGGCATACAGAACAGGGTTATCGGCCCAAAAAACAGTTTTGACAAGTATTTTTTTTTCCAAATTATTGCTTGGCAGACAGTTGTATACCATGCCAAATATTGCCTGAAATTGTATTTTATCACTTTAAATTATTGCTGTTTTGTTGGTTTCGTGTTCATGCTTAATTTATAATATTTTAAAGCGCTCAGTGACTGGTTTGATGTCGGGCACTGTGTATAAATTCTGCATAATATTTTAATTGTTACATATTTGATTTTTATGTGGAAAATGGAAATTTGTTAAAGCACTCTTTGCTGCTTAAGAATCTCTATGAATGTGAGCCCTTTAAACGTTACACATGATAACTTTTGGTTGCATCATTTAGGAGTTGTTTTCCCCTCTGTGTGTGTGCAGTGTCAATAATAACCTGGTTGCATAGACTTAAGACTTGCATGATCTATACAGCTGTTTCTTTTTGTCATAACTATATACCAAATAGAAATTTGTTAAAGGCAGTGGACACTATTGGTAATTACTCAAAATTTTTTACGAAACTGATATTGAGACCTCAGATTTAGAATGTGAGGTCTCGAAATCAACCATCTGAAAGCACACATCTCTGTGTGACAAGGGTGTTTTTTCTTTTCATGATTGAGCTCAAATTTTCACAGGTTTGTTATTGTATGCATATGTTGAGATACAGCAAGTGAGAAGCCTGGTCTTTGACAACTACCAATAGTGGCCGGTGTCTTTAAGACATGCATGATCTATACAGCTGGGTTTTTTTTTCTTCTTCTTACATGTCTTAACTGATGCTTCTTGCCACATTCGTAAAGGGCTACATGTATTTAACGCTTAAGCAGCTCTATAAAATTGGGCTAAGATAACATCACACATGATACATTTTTGTTGCATCATTTACATGGTTCAGGTGTATGATTGTGCAGTGTGAATGCTAACCTGTTAGTGTTTTAAAATAGGCCTAAGACTCGCATGGTCTACACAGTTGTTTCTATATGTTTTAACTTAAGTATTTTCCCCTGTGTGATACATGTATGTTAATTTTGTCATGTCAATTTTAACAGCCAATAGGTCCTCCCAAGTGTAGGACTGGGCGATACAGGAATAGTTGCATTCCATCCCTTGTTGAGACACTCCAAATATTAAGCTCATAATATCGTTAATTAATGTTGTAAGCCTACATGTACGCCTTTTTGTCCTGTCTCTTTGCCTTGTTCTTTTGTATACTGTTCTTTTGTATACTGTGCTAGCTGAACAATTTGTTATGTTTGGTCATTGGCCCAAGTGAATATACTTAATTATTTGTTCATTAATTTATTTATTAATATTTAATTGTAGTGATATTATAATTGTATTTTGTATTGCTTATCAACTGTTTTTGTTTATTTAAAGGCAGTGGACACTATTGGTAATTACTCAAAATAGTTATTAGCATACAACCTTACTTGGTAACTAGTAATGGGGAGAGGTTGATAGGAAAAAACATTGTGAGAAACCGCTCCCTTTGAAGTAACGTAGTTTTCGAGAAAGAAGTAATTTTCCACAAATTTGATTTCGAGACCTCAGATTTAGAATTTGAGGTCTCGAAATCAAACATCTAAAAGCACACAACATTGGTGACAAGGGTGTTTTCACAGGTTTGTTATTTTATGCATATGTTGAGACACACCAAGTGGGAAGACTGGTCTTTGACAATCACCAAAAGTGTCCAGTGTCGATAAGTTAATAAAAGTCTGATTGTATTTAAAACACAATTTAGCCTTATGGCTGCGATGTTTCAATGATTATAATAAATCAATAATAGTAAATCAATAGCTTTTATTAATAATCTAACTTGACATTTACTCTTCTGTTTGTAGATTTTGGAGCAGCATTGATCTAACCCCAGTGAGAGTCATCGTTACTAAGTCACACACTCCCATTATCAGGTAATTAGCACAATTTATATGTAAATTAAAGGGAAGGTACACGTTTTGTAATTACTCAAAACAAATGTTAACTTAAAAACTGACTTGGTAACGAGCATTGGAGAGCTGTTGTTAGTATCAAACATTGTGGGGAACGACTCCCTCTGGAGTAACATAGTTTTGAGTAAGAGGTAATTTCTCACTAAAATATTAAAAGACTTCTTCTAGCTAGAAGTCTTTTATTCCTATCTGAAAGCACACAATTTCGTCCAACAAGTGTGTTTGTCTTTCATCATTTTTTCGCTACTTCGATGACCAATTGAACCCAACTTTTCACAGGCTTGTTTTTTTATGCTTATGATGAGATAAACCAAGTGTGAACACTGGTCTTTGACAATTACCAAAATGTGCACTGCCTTTAAGCAATAATTTAATGCTAACAGCTTGAAGTATACCTTTGGTTTTTGGAACCGTTCTATTGTTTTAGTCATATCTAAGTGTAGATATGTACATCAGAAAATTTCATTTCAAAAGGTGGATGCATTTTTGAGATAGTGTTGAAATACGGAGCGGATATGTCCATGCGGGAAGAATAATCCCTGATGGGAGTACACAATCCGAGAAATGTTCAGATTCAAATTTTTGGGCTTAAAATCCCGTTATCTTTTTATACAAACCACATAACTTGAAATGAAATGTTTCTCCAAATGTTTTATACTATCAAACACTGCTGTAGGGTTTCTAACCAAATGCTTTTAATGCCATTCATTTAAAGGGATGCTGCAGTGAATTCAAATAAAAACAGTTAATTTCGCTGTCATTTACTTCCGAAATATGTTTTGAACATCAACAAAATGTGTTTTGTTTATTCCCGATTTATCTAACTTGTGTACTTAGCGAATAAGTTTTGTGGATTGTTTTGCGGACCCCCCCCCCCCCCTACCATGACGTCATGTCGGGAATACAAACAAAATCATCGGCAAAAAAAGTCTGGTCCCTAAAAAACTACACGCGCCTAGGTACCAGGCCACACACTGCACACGTGTGTACATGTACTATGCACACGGACGTACAGCTCGGGTTACCGACATGACGTCACGTTTATGCAAGTGAAGGCTCCCTTTTAAGGGGTGGGGCGGATTCCCCTAATATCTTTAAAACCGTTTTTAAAATTAATAAAAAATTTAATAAAAAATATGTTAGGTTTAAAAAGTCCTGTTTAATCGTTTAAATGAAATAAAAAAGCATTGCAGCCACCCTTTAAAGAGTCATTACCGAAAGTGTCCAATGGCTTTAAGAGTCCCTGCCTGTAAGAATGTACCAAATTAGGGAGGGGGGTGTGACTCATGGGTTCGCAGATCTTCTTCTTAATTAGAGTGATGCACCATCATACCAAACGAATAAATCCAAAATTTTAGTTTGCTGACGCTTTCGGTTTTGGAGTTACCAGTTATCAAAGTTTGGGCCAAAAGACCCTCGAGAAACGAATAGTACATTCCCTGTAAACAAAAAAATGTGTGCCAAGCTTGTCCCAACAAAAGTAAAACATTTTTTTGAAACCTCCAGTTGGGCTTATAACAAAAGTGTAAAAAAAAAAATTGGGATCTCGTTGGCGCGTCATGTTACGCGCACCTGAACCTTTGACAAACAGTGCCCTCGTGCCATTTTCAACGCCTCATAACTCAACGCGCCTATAAGATCCCATGAATTAAACAAGTTCACATGAAAGAGCTTACATCCCTCAAACAAATTTAAGTGCAAAGTGCGTGGGATCTCGTTGGCGCAGTGAGATAATAGAGGTCAAAGTTCAAATTTTACCAATATATTGCGTTTTCGCACCTCCGTAACCTCGTGCGCCAACATGAATTCTTTTTTTTTAATGACAACCGGGTGTTGGAACAGTTTTCATCTAATGACAAATGAAAAAAGAATCTTGGGAGCTCTGCAACTTGCATGTCAAAAGATTTTTTGAAAGTTTTCTAAAGTATTGCCATTCCACACATTTTGGCCTAAATTGGCCCAACATTCGCTTTTCTCATCACTGTAAGTATCTGTGCCAACAAGATCCCATCAATGTTTTCTTGTATTTGGTTAAGTTAAGTGTTCCTTAACAGATTTCAATTGAAAAATAATTGGGATCATGTTGGCCCACCAATATAACAAAGGTCAAAGGTCATATGAAACTACACTACTGCCTATTTCGGGTGATTTTGCGTCGTCTAGAAATCCACGCGCCAATATGATCCCATTAAATTGTCTGCGTTTTATGATTATTTAGATACTCAGAAACACATAAAAAGCAAAAACCAAATGGGATTTGAGTGGCGCTAACAAATATTACAGATCAAAAGTTGACAAGACATGCCTATACTTACGCATTGCTGTGGCAACAGAAAGTGAGAAGTATCCGCCAATTTCAAAATGTTGGCAAACCATTAAGGGGATGGGTCTCCAAAACAAATTTGGTCCAGATATGGATTGGACTTGCTTTTACAAATGGTGTTGGATGTTGGATATTCACATAGGTTTCTACAGTGAATGTCTATGCCAATATAGGGCTAGATAGCTCAGTTGGTAGAGCGCCGGCACGTTAATCCGGAGGTCGTTGGTTCGAATCCCACTCTAGTCAATTCTTTGTTCAACCCCAAAAATCATTTCAAAATTTACCCAGTCAGTTTCCCTTGTGGTTTATATTGATATCTGAAACAAAAAGTCGCATCCCCTTAAGGTGATCCCCTAGCTGCCGCTTCCCAGGTTGTATCGTAATTTGGGTGTGATCCCTGGCTACACGGCAGTTAACGGTTGTATGGCTTCTGACTGGCACCCCTGAACAAAGATATTGACAAAATAGGGACACCGCCAATATAGGGCTAGATAGCTCAGTTGGTAGAGCGCCGGCACGTTAATCCGGAGGTCGTTGGTTCGAATCCCACTCTAGTCAATTCTTTGTTCAACCCCAAAAATCACTCTAATTTTTTAGAAGAAGATCTGAGAACCCATGAATCACCACTTGGTACATTCTTACAGGCAGGGACTCTTAAAGCTGCCCAATATTCAAGTGTGATATTTTTTACAATTTATTTTTATTTGTTTCTTCTGCAGCCTCTCCTTCACCAATGACTCCCAGTTCCTTGCAGCGAGTGATGAAAATGGTCTGCTGACCATGTGGGGGAACAAGGAGACCAACCGAAAAGTACCCAAAGTAGAAGCCTTTCTGGGTATCGGAAACATCTCAAAAGGTTCCAAAGGTCGACTAGGGTCAAACTCGTAATCCACAAAGGGTAATTTTAATCCCCTTTCCTAAAATCTTCCCTCACACCATGGATCAAGTGTGGGCGTTGTGTTCTTGAATGCTCAAGAACACGTAGGCTTGCTCTTCATGTATTTTCCACGGACGATGATGATATAGCACCATTTTGTTTTCTGGACTGATCCCTGCTGAAAGGTGGTGTGTGATCTTGTTCTGAGTGTATTGTTCTCGGGTCGTGTTCTCATCATTCGGGCGTGTGAACAGCGCACTAGGGCCAAGAACACGCGGCCAGAACATGGCCAAGGAGTCTAGCCAGGAGGTAGTCGAATACCTCATTTTGAATCAGGACTTCCTCGTTTATCAATACATTATTTGTCTAACTAACAACAAACTATTATTGCCAATTTGTACAGCAACTTTTGACAGAAATGCTACCTCTGAACTTGTTTGTCCTAAGATCCTAGCCATAGGTAAAATTAATTATAACACCCCTTACAAATATTCTGCCTTTTCATTGGTTTAGCGCACACCACATGATATGTCTGAGTTTTACTAGACGGCGGCCGTGTGATAGTGCATTGTTTGCCGTGTGATAGTCCGACGACTATCACACTAACATGTTTTTACCCACCTCGAACCCAATCAGTTGTGCATCTGTGTATCTGAAACGCGCGTATGAACGTTACGTGTACGAAGATGATAAATAGTCTGTTGGGGTGTTATAAAATAAATATTGACTGCTTTAACTCGTGCTATGGTTAAAACTCCGACTCCCTTGGTGATCCCCGGACCTGCCGTTTTAGAAATAGAACGCTTCGAAGATCACCTTGGGAGTTGTAGTTTTAACCATACATGTAGCACTCGAAGCAGTCAATATTTGTATACAACCACGCTGAGCAGTTATTGTGCAGTAATAGTGTGTCAAACAAAAATCAGGATCACTTACAAGATGGTGACCAAATAATTGTGCAGTGAGTACATGTAGCCCTAACTGTCTTCTAAAGATTGCAAAACTGGTTTAAGAAGTAACCTTAGAATGTGGTGCACAAACAGATCACAACCGTTCCCGAAAACGTTTGTGATCCTTGAAACAATTAGTTGCGCACTTTGTGATGTCAATGTGGCAGCAAACTGTAATGAAGGTGGTGCAACCGTAAATGTTCATGTTGTGAGGATGGTTTTTGCTGTATTTGTAGGTATGTTTTAGTTCTTATTTTTACAAGTGACATCAGCTTTATTAAGTTATTTCAACTCCACCTGATTGCCTTATCGACCAACAAAAACACTAAACAAAAATTTGTGGCGAGAAGATAATGTCGTCTGAATGTTTTCAACAAATTCGCAACAAATAATTCTCAGCAGTTGAGTTGTGCTCAACTCTTGCGAATATCGCAGCAAACTAGAGTTGTGACAGCAAATTCACGTCAAATTTTGCAACGCATTCGCAGGAAGTATGAACTGGGCTTAACACCTCAGAGTGACCTCTATGGTTGCTAACGTTCGACAACGCTGGAGGCGCACAACTCGTCCAATAGAAATTGTTGGCAATATTGCACGAGTGGAATGCACCCCAGATGCTGCTTCTTGCAAGATGCAAGACATTTGTTTCCTGGGAAAGACAGCTCTGTAGGTGAAACGTAAGCTTCCGTTTGAACCTATCACCTAAGGCTTGAGAGAACTTAAGGGAAAACACCACAGCTATCGCCATGTGTACTGTGATCCATTCCCACCCGAGTAATATGTGATTTTTTTATTTCCACACAACTTGGGAAAGCACTGAGTATACAGTGCTTACACACGTTGGTGTAAGGATAAACCAAATAATGATCTCATTGTATAGAAAGGTTTGCGGTAACACCATGTAATGACTATCTCTAATGAGTTGGGGTGGTGCTGAAAAGAACCGTTAGTTTCAACTCTTGAAACCAACTCTTGAAACCAACGGTGAGAGTTGAAACCAACGGTTCTTTTCAGAACCACCCCAACTCATTAGAGATAGTCATTACATGGTGTTACCGCAAACCTTTCTATATCGTATTTCCACCATGCAAAGTTTCAAACCTACTGGTCTCATTTATGTTTTTTTAGTAAATTTTGTACGAGACCACACAATGCATTATTAACGAACTTGTCTGTTGTCTGACATTGTCTGATAGAAAACAACAGGTTTAAGTTTAAAGAGGTAATTTATAATAAATTACCATAAATCAATTAAGTTGCAGTTGTATAGTTTCATGGCTATTGATATGTCAACAGCTGAATTGTTTGTAACAGCCTTTAGCCTTACAAAAATCTACCCTTCTACCCTTCCCATCTTCTACCCTTCCCATCTTGTGCGACCAAATGTGACAAGCTCACACAAATTTAGTGGCATTTCACAATGCTATTTCCTTTTATTAAAGTTTGGGCACTATGTTTATGTGGAATTTACCTCAATCAATCTTAAGATGCGTGTAAAAGCAGAAACTTTGATTATCATTTTTCTGCTTAGCAGAAATAAGCAAGATACCTGTCACTGATTGTACATTTGACACAGTAGTTTCGGAGAGCTGTTGATAGTAATAAACACTGTGAGAAATGACTCCCTCTGAAGTAAAGTAGTTTTTTTTTAGAAAGGAACAACTTTTTGAATCTTAGAAAAACGTGTTGCCCGAAGCCTTTCTCAGGCATCTGAAAGCACACAAACTTGTGCAACAAGGGTGTTTTTTCTTTCATTATTCTCTCGCAACTTCAATGACCAATTGAGCCCTAATTTTCACAGGTGTACTATTTTATGCATATGTTGATATTCACCAAGTGAAAATACAGGTCTACTGTCTTTGACATTTACCAAACATGTCCATGGTGCCTTTAAACTATGTAAAATAACAACTTGCCCTCCACCTTATGACATAACCACGCAGGATTTTGTCTGAGGAATTCGACTTGAGCAACCCTTGGTTCCAAGTCTTTGAATGTCAGTACTGATTGTGGCTTTTAGTAAACCTGATAGCATTACATAATTGCCTAACATAGCGCCCTCTTGTGGATTAATCTCCATAATTATTTGAGATTACTAGTTAGGGTGTTTGATAGCTCATCATCTTTGATGGAGTTTTGCATGGCTGATGCTGATAAATAATCCCAATCTCACACTTGAAATCAAGTCTATCATTCACTCAAACAAAAAAACTTACAAATAACATTCATTCATCGAAATCATCAGGTATACCGATTCCAATGAGCATATTTCTAGCATAACCAACATTTGTATTCAAAGGATTATATGCCACTGTACATAGCCCCAGGGTTTGATACACCAGGTTTGGGTTCCGCAAAGAGTTAGGACTAGTCTTATCTCAAGTTTGAACGTGTGACTCGTTCTAACTTAGGTAGCCTTAAGTTTTTAATATCTCTTAACTCTTTGTAAAAACGACCTTCAGTTTATAGACGATGTGATCTCTGACGTCACTCAAAAACCATAACATGATTTAGCGCGCATACCGTTTGGCAAAACCTAGCGTATTGGCAGCCAGCTAGAAAGTACAGGCAATCTTACCATGACTACGCGTCTTTTTGCCCGGCGAAACATGACATGTACAGTGTTTTGTCAACAGAGGGCGGTTTGAATGTAAACATAGGTCACATCGTCTATTCGATAGCATTTTCAACTCTGAAATATGTTTTTTTATTTTATGTTCTGTCACTTATGAATGTACCTTAACAGCATTGAAAACTATGCCAAGTAAAAAATATAGATGATGAATTTTGTTAACAGTCAAAAAGTAATTGCTAAAAAGTATATTAATATTGTTTGTTCGGTTTTCCTTGTCCAGTCCATTTAATTTGTAGATGTTTGTTTAACGAATAGTACAAAAAAAAACAGTTACTGTAAATAGAAATAATGCCTATCCGAATTTCCTTAGATTGCAATTTGTAATTTTATGAAGTATTTTTTGTAATTTATATATGGAAGCAGTACGTGCATCAGAATTTATATATTTTTATTGTTGTTTGATATTCAACAGAATTGCAACTTGTAATAAGTGATGAAAGAATTTGTAATGAAAATATGCAATGTAAGCAAGCACATAAACGTTTTGCTATTTCAAAGAAAGTTTTATTTTATGATTTGGGATTAGATTGGAAAAGAAAGGTACATGTCTGTATTATTTTGTTCTTAGTTTTTAATTTTGTTGTTTTGTACTGAACAAAATAAAAAATAGAATTAATCTACACGGATGGTGTCAAATCTTTTTGTTTCCGTAAGTAAGCAGTAACAATTAACTTTACTTTTGTGCAGTGGCGTGGCAAGGAGTTTGCACATGTGACTTGTGCGTTGGCTTGGTGAGGAGTTTGCGCGTGACTTGTGCAGTTGCGTGGCAAGGAGTGCGCGAATGGCTTGTGCAGTCCGTGGCGAGGCAAGGAGTGCGCATCTGACTTGTGAAGGTGCGAGGCAAGGAGTGTGCACATGACTTGTGCAGTGGCAAGGAATTAATTTTCCTTTTGTGCAGTAGCATGGCAAGGAGTGCGCATGTGTCTTGTGCAGTAGCATGGCAAGGAGTGCGCATGTGTCTTGTGCAGTAGCATGGCAAGGAGTGCGCATGTGTCTTGTACAGTAGCATGGCAAGGAGTGCGCGCATGACTTGTGCAGTGGCAAGGAATTCATTTTCCTTTTGTGCAGTAGCATGGCAAGGAGTGCGCATGTGTCTTGTGCAGTAGCATGGCAAGGAGTGCGCGCATGACTTGTGCATTATTGGTGTGGCAAGGTGAGTGCCCGCGTGACTTGTGCAGTAGCCGGGCAAGGAGTGCATTTGTGACTTGTGCAGCGGTGTGGTAACGAGTTTGCGTGCATGAATTGTGCAGTGGCAAGGAATTAACTTTCCTTTTGTGCAGTGGCTTGGCAAGGAGTTCGAGCGTGACTTGTGCGTTTGCAAGGCAAACAGGGCGTACACGACTCGTGGGGGGGGGGGGACGCCAAATTTACTTTATTTTTATTTATTTTTTTAGCTTTGGGTGGGTTTGGGTCTACATGTTTAAACTGAGGACTTTAACAAAAAGTTTGAGGGTGTAATCATGCATCCCAATCAGGGTTTGCTTTTGTTTTTAAAATTCCCAACAAATAGTATTTGTTTTATAACATGTACATTTTTCAGTGTACAATTATCATGTTTGTTTCACCTGACCAATGTTTTGGTTGAAGATTTTTATTCAGTGAAGTTTTCCTGATTTGGTGGTCTTTTTCCATAAATCATCCATTTCTAGGAAATATACAAACTTTCCATCAAAGAAATTTTAATTGTTGTGCTGGGAAGTCCTTCATACAGACTTGTAAACTATGAAAAAAACATTCTGCAAGTTCACATGATTGATTTCTAGGTCCTGGTGGGACAAAATGAGAATGCTGTGTTTAGGCATGAAGAGGACTTCGTTTTTACCATTATTTTCACATGTTTTCTTGGAAGTGACAAGCGGTTAAGAGCACCGAATTCAAACTCTGGTGTTGCTGATCAGAAGAGTGTGGGTTCGAATCCCCAGCCGTGACACTAACTTGTGTTCTTACGCAAGACAATTGCTTCGTCCTTCGGATGGGATGTAAAGCCGTAGATCCCATGTGTTGTGTAACGCATGTAAAAGAACCCAGTACACTTATCAAAAAGAGAAGGGGTGCGCCCCGGTGTTCCTGGTTGTGGCTGCTTAATGCGCCGTAGCACCTTGTAAACCCTTATAAGGTGCTTCATAATTGGGTCTCAGAATCCATCACTGCAATAGCCTATCTTTCTGGAAGTTTGTATATACTCAGCGCCTTGAGTACCTTGTTTGGTTGATCCGTGCGCTAAGACTTTGTTATTATTTAATATTATCATTCTGGTTTTCATGAGACTAAAATTGTGTGCACAGTCAACTGCTTGTACAGTTTGACAACTGGACCTTGTGTGGACCTTACCCTCTCATTATGCAATTTTTTAATGGGGTAGGGAAGTTTCATCCACAATTTGTAATGTCAAAATTGTAAGGAAGATTTTACTATATCTAGAATTCCCCAATAGTTGTTATACGCCTCAACAGGTGGCCTTTAACCTGTCATCCTGTGTGACATCATTTCTAAATCAAGAGCCCCCCCCCCCCCAAAACAACAATCCTTTAAAACTTCTCCCCATTTTTCACTCTGCTCCTTGACTACTTCTTCGCCATTCCCTTATACAATAGACTCGACTCTCAAACCTACGATACAACTGTATCATCAAAGGTCAACTAGTAAGAACAGACCCTAAGAATTGTTTCAAGTGTTTAATTTCTTCAGTCATCCCAACCTTGCTCACGCTCATAACCGTTAACCAGAGTGAAAAATATTCTTTATCCCCAATGCAAATTAAAAGGCAGTGGCGATATTGGTAATTACTCAAAATAATTATTGGCATAAAACCTTCCTTGGTAACGAGTAATGTTGAGCTGTTGATAGTATAAACCATTGTCAGAAGTGGCTCCCTCTGAAGTAACGTGGTTTTCGAGAAAGAAGTAATTTTCCACCTCAGATTTTGAATGTTGACGTCCCGTAATCAAGCATCTGAAAGCGCACAACTTCGTTGGACAAGGGTGTTTTCCTTTCATTATTATCTTGCAAGTTCGACGACCAATTTGAGCTCAAATTTTCACTGGTTAGTCATTTTATGCATATGTTGAGATACACCAAATGAGAAGACTGGTCTTTGACAATTACCAATAGTGTCCAGTGTCTTTTTAAAACATCTATTATATCGTTGCGGTACCCGCTGCCAAAACATAGGAATCGAACTGCCTCTAGCTACCGCGCAATCTCGGTAGTCTAGATCGTAAGACACTGCTCTAGAATTGCAAGGGTCGTGGGTTCGAATCCCAACCGTGTAATATGCATGTGATATTTTTTAACAGGACTCGGGGAAAGTACTGAGTATACAGTACTAATGTAACATACACCGGAGTATGGGTAAAAACCAAAATTAATATTCTTTATCCCTGATGCAAATTTAACATCTATTATATCGTTGCGGTACCCGCTGTCAAAACATTGGATTCGACCTGCCTCTAGCTTCCAGGCCTCGGTAGTCCAGTTGGTAAGACACTGCTCTAGAATTGCACGGGTCGTTGGTTCGAATCACAACTGAGTAATAAGCATGTGATGTTTTTTCACAGGACTCGGGAAAGTACTGAGTATACAGTGCTAACACACATTGGTGTATGGGTAAAAACCAAAATTAATATTCTTTATCCCGATGCAAATTTTATATCTATTGTATCGTTGCGGTACCCGCTGTCAAATTGGATTCGAACTGCCTCTAGCTTCCGGGCCTCGGTAGTCTAGTTGGTAAGACATTGCAAGGGTCATGGGTTCGAATCCCACCCGAGTAATATTCCTGTGATATTTTTTCACAGGACTCGGGGAAAGTACTGATACAGTCCCTAACACACATCGGTGTATGGGTAAAAACCAAATTAAAATTCTTTATCCCCGTTGTAAATTTAACATATATTAAACCACAGTACAGTTCTCTACTTAAATCTCTGCGTTACAATACCAAGACGGCAAATTAATGAGAAACACACAATCAGTTTATATTTTCTTCAAAATATTAATTACAGCTTTCCAGGACAACACAACAGGAAGCAAATAATAGAAATTAATGTACAAGAAAAACCACCAGGCTATAATAGTAGCCCAGCTGGATTGATACATTCAGTCA